>NC_081411.1:122325949-122670949 GCF_030272615.1 Cryptomeria japonica | reverse complement strand
TTCACTTTGTTAGAAGTGACCTTGTCAAAGGATTTCAAACACTCATTTAGAATGTTACCTTGCTAGAGGGTTTACAAATAAGACTGTTAAGTCCACTCGGTTAAGAGATTTTCTATCACTTACAAAATAATAGTAATAAAATATATATCTGCAACTTCACATCTAAAATGCTAAAGCAGATTCTATTTTGCTCAAAACAATCTTGTCATAGGACTTATCTTGTCCCTCTGTTGGGCTCCCTACTCTGTTATACAAATAGGTATTTAAGCTTCTGTGCTCGGTAATCACTATGTAGCATCCCTGTTCTTACACTTGCCCGCATACATTGTTCATCAATAATTTCTTATTTATAAATAATTTGCTAACCGCTGAATATCCTTGATCACATTTCCCATGATCAATCTTATCCATTAGATCTTCAATCTTGACTAGGTTCAATGCATCCTTCGATCTGAAAATGTTTTACCTCGCCTTGGGACTTGTATTCCTTTCTTGGAACTTGCACAAGGTTATTGCGGTTCAATCTGAGCTGTAGATCTTCCTGTTGATCTCCCATTGCCATAGATCCTTAACAAACTTCATTCACGACATACCAATCATTTAATCAACTCCAGCTCATCATTGTCCTTCATTAAATAATGCTTTTATCCATCCAATGCGATCTATCATAACTCTGTTGCAACTCGGTAAATACTAAACTTTACTCATAGACATTCCGCCTTCATTAATCGATATTGATAACCTTAGGGTTTATCGATTAGGTTCCTTAGGGTTTACCAACTAGGTTCTTTGCTCGGTGACATAGTATAGTATTAACCTTACAATCAATAATCTAAACATCATGATCTCATCATTGTCTAACTTGGTAATAGTTGCCCATTGAATATCTTATTTCTCCCCTTTCTTATCACATTCTTTCTATGTCTTTGACCGACATCTTAATTCTCTTCAAATCAATCTCCTCAAGATATGGCAACATCACACTGAATCAGAAAATCAATTTCTTGACATCAATGACAAAATAATGTTATAAAGATAGTTATCATCCTTTTTCAGTTATATCAAATAATCTTCAACAACCTTCTCAATATCCTTAATGAATATCAACAATCTTTCTTTCTATTGAAATGCCAACACAAGGTGGATCATCAAAGACCATCCACCACCTCTGCCAAAAAAGATTCTTCATCTGCACATTGGTACACCAATGTATGGGAAACCTCTTTGCATTAAGAGGTAATGACTGACCAGTTTTGGGATTAACAAAAAGGGCACATATTTGTTGTTTAGTAATATTTTTGTTTTTTACTCCATTGTATGATAGCCCATTGACATAGAATTGATGATAGCTATCCCTAAATCTTCCCCATTTGGTAATTTCTATGGAAACAGCTATGACACCACTAGCTAATGTTTCTAGGCTAGTGGTGAGGGATTGATGATGGCCAAGTTCAGAAGTTTTCAATTTAACAATTAGTCTATTGATTTTAGACATATTTTGTCCTGACTGATTAATTAATTCTTCCTATGTTTTAGGTGTGCGGTCAAAAGGAGGAATTGGGGGTTGTTTTTGTGTGTTTTCAGGAGGTGCATTTGGTTGTTCTTGTGGGTTTTTAGGAGGTACATTTGGTTGTTCTTGTTCTGGATTAGAAGAATTTGGTTTTTGAAACAAAAAATGAAAAAACCTAATCAAAATTAATGAAATTAAATTCAAAATGTAAAACAAATTGCATAAATCGGAAAGAAAGACAAAAATAAACAAAAACTAACCTTGATCCATAGCTTGGAGGACAAATCTAGCACCTCGTTTGGGGTTTAGGAGAGGAAATGGGGAAAAAACGAAGTTAAAAATGCACTATTCATGGGTAAATGAGACCCATTTTTTTTTAGAAACTTTTTTTACCAGGCACCGCATACGCGGTTTTATTTGGATTATTAGCGCGTACGCACTCATTTTCCTATGAGAAGCGCGTATGTGCTCATTTTCCTAAAAGCAGCATGTACGCGCTATCTTCTCTTGGCTTGGGAAGAACAAACCTAAGCACGTACGCGAGAATTTCAAATTTTAAAACCGCGTACGCGTTGCTTGTTTTTTCATGCTTTTTTTGGGTGGTGTCCACTTTTTTGACCACCATCTTTGTGCACACGCCCATGGTTAGAGAAGTAATTATTACAATGAAGAGCTTCAACTATTTATATAAGATCTCTGCTTCTTTCATGTTCATCTTCAATTAGCCTTTGCCATCTAGTAGCTAAATTGTCGGAGCTCACCGTTATTTAAATTCTGCCCTTGGTTAAGGTTTATAGGCTCCCATGGACACTCCCATCCGCTTGAGAAGCATTTATGTAGAGGACCAGAGGGCCTTTCTGGGCTCCGTGAGAGACCCAACCCTCCAATCAATTTGCAAGGAGGTTGGGTCATTCACCAATGAGGCTGTCCAGATGGTGCTGGGCAGAGAGTTCCTACGAAACAAAAATAGATATCGTGTTAACACGAACATCACATCCCGGTTCTTGGCGTCTCTTCTGGATCTAGGAGGAGACAAGGTAGATATGCTGATTCTATTGAGGAAGGTTTTTAAGGAAGACTTCCTTGGAGATGACATTACTATTGTCATCCTTGCAGAAGTAGGGGTGGGGATCCATTGGGTGAGTGAACTATCCAAGCTTCTCCTCCCTGACCCAATAGTGCCAGTGGCCAGACAACTGTTTCTCTTGAACCTGAATATGGAGCAATTGATGCGTCACAAGAAATGGGCGTGGATTGGTAGGGACATCCTCTAGAAATGGTTGCTCCTGGACGAATTTCCAAACTACATGTGGCTTGAAGAATTCTCTCAACTTATGCTGTTTGAAGAATTCTACATGGAAGGAGGGCCAGATTCTTGGGGAAAAGTTGTAATCTGTAAATCATCCACTACCTATGCCCTAGCCCCGACCCCATGTAGTTTTTTTTTTTGCCTATGTCCTCGAAACCTCACAGGTTCAGTGGTTGAGGTTCACTCATTTTGGCTTTTAAGTTTTTGAGGGACTCAAGTCTCAGACGTAAAAATTGTAAATTTCCAAAGCATAAATATTAATGATAATTTTTCAAATTCTAGTTTATTTCAGTTTGCCTCTAAGAGTCTTATGGATATAAAAATGCTTTCTATAATTCTATTTCATTTTTATTAATGAAAGTTTTTCAAATGATTTTTGTCTATGAGCTACGTTATTTCAATATTTTGTTAAACAATGGAAATAAATTTAATACTGTGATCTTTTTTATGTAATGCTACTTCCTCTATAAAAATTTAGTTCATTCCATTTATTTTTGTACATTGATTATGGTTGATTAGATTATAATTTTTTAAATATATATAAAAAAAAAGTTTATCTCGCGAAAAACAAGTGATTTAAAACTAAAAGACCAACTTACTTGTTGTTGAAGTTTTGAATTAGTGAATGCGTGGGTTGGTACTGGGTACATGCTATGATTTATAGTTAAGATTTTGTCATAATGAATAAATTTGAGACATTTATGAAGTTGTAGATGAGATCAAAGGTAATGCATATTGCATAGGTCCTTAGGAGGTGCAGGTTTATCAATAAGATTCACCACATTATTTATCAATAAAATTATATTAAATTAAAATTTATATTACACTAAATTTAATGTTGAACTTTAATATATATTTTTAAACTATTTTTTTTTTGATCAGTAAATATTTTTTGTTCTATTGATTCAAAAATTTCCAAATACAAAGTTTGTAGTCATACAAAATGCATAAACACAGAATGGAGAGAAACACATACTACTCACAACCCGCATATGAAAATTAATCTACCCTATAGCTTTTAACAGTAAACCAAAAAACCAGGTCTGTGCTGGTTATCCAAACCGAATGTTTTAGCAGAAATAAAAGTTTAGGAATTAAAACTATCTGATGATATCTTATGGAAGCAAAATGAAAGCTGGTCGATAGGCCTCTCACTCTCCATCCCTCTGAGTCATCATCTCCCTTTCTTCCTTGAAGGTCAAAGCTTTATCTTTGGCCGCTTCATCTTTCATTTTTGGTATGCAGTCCAAGCTCTCAAAGTTAGGATCACCTTCTAGGCTCGCCAATAATTGTATGACCCTATCTTCTTCAAACCTATCCCTTAGCTCCCTACCCACCTCCATTCTTGCCACCACATGCAAGGCCTTCAACACTTCATCTACTCTGGTTAATTTCACAAAGAGCTTCATCGCTTCCTAGCCCACATGATCTCGCTCACGACACTGATCTTTGGTTTCATCCTTTGGACCACAGATAAAAGAGAGCAGTTCTTCTTGGTCGTCCCCTTCCTTATTTCAAATGCCGCCTTGCGGTAACACCCACTCCAAGATTGAATCTAGATTTAGTAAAAAATCCTCATGGATCAATTTGACCATGGTAAGTTTAACCTTTTCCACATCTGGTTCAAACTCAGAAGCCCATGCCATAATTAGGGAATAAATCTCCATGTTAGTTAGGTATCGATAGCCGATATGAACCACCTCCTTCGCAAGCATGAGCTGAGTTGCCGCCCACAACTTCTCATCTTTAAATCAGAAAAGTCCTTGCATGCATTTGTCTGATACTTTACCTAGAAAGGGCACCAACTTCTTGTCAGTTCATAGAGTGAAATTGGCCTCCATGATCACCTGCAATATCAAAAAACACTACCTGCACTACAATGTAATGCAAGAAAAACCAGATACAAAATAGTTTTGCTACGACAACAAAACCTGGCTCATAGCTCAATGGATAATAAAAAATGTCTTCACTGTATAGGTAGGATAATGAGTGTGAAAGAAAGGGCATTAATGCCATGAGATTAGGAAAAAGATTTCCTGCCATCCTCTCCTCACTTCACTCGTGCGATCTTCCACAGACCACTCCTTCTTCAAAAAACAACTGCCACCTTGTCTAGTGTACTTGTCAAATTTCAAATTTATATTATTTTGAGGATTGCGTATTTATTAAAATTTTAAATGATTAAACGGACTTAAAAAAAAGTCCCAAAAAGTATCAAATGTGCTGACGGAATTGAACGTTTTGAATTTAATTAAATATAATTTAGTCTTTAAAGCTCTTTTTGGGGAGAAAGTTTAAAATTTTAAATGATTAAACAGACTTAAAAAACAATCTGAAAAAGTATCAAATGTACTGACATGGCCAAAAAATGGCAGAAGTCATGGGGCCCACGACATCTGACAATAGGTACCATCGTCCGTTGGATGAGCAAAGATCAACGACTTAGGGTGGATTTTGGCTTGAATGCGGGAAGTGAACACATTTGTGAGAACTTCGCTCAGAATTGAACGTTTTAAATTTAATTAAATATAATTTAGTCTTTAAAGCTCTTTTTCGGGTGAAAGTTTAAAATTTTAAATGATTAAACAAACTTAAAAAATAGTCCCGAAAAGTGACTCGAGTGTGTTGACGTGCCTGAAAAATGGCAGAAGTCATGGGACCCACGGCGTCTGACAACAAGTACCATCGTCCATTGGATGAGCAAAGATCAACGACTCAGGGTGGATTTCGGCCAGAATGTGGGAAGTGAACACATTTGTGAGAACTTCATCCAGAATTGAACTTTTTAAATTTAATTAAATATAATTAAGTCTATAAAGCTGTTTTCCGGGTGGAAGTTTAAAATGATTAAACAGACTTAAAAAATAGTCCCGAAAAGTGACACGAGTATGGTGACGTGCCTGAAAAATGGCAAAAGTCATGGGACCCACGACATCTGACAACAAGTACCATCGTCTGTTGGATGAGCAAAGATCAATGACTTAGGGTGGATTTCGGCCCGAATGTGGGAAGTGAACACATTTGTGAGAAATTCGACCGGAATTGATTATTGAATGTTTTACATTTAATATCCTCAGAAATTCAGAATTTAGACTGAAAGTGAAGTAATGAATGTTTTGTCCTTCGGCGGCGAATATATATTAATAATAATTAATAAAATTACAACATGATTCTAGATATTTTGCCCTAAGTATTACTTTTGTACCTTTTCAGAGTTTTCAAAATAAGTGACTCATAAATCATAATCGTATTTCATTTCATGGACAAACTAGTAATCGAAGGAGATTCTGAAACAACTACTAGATTGAGGAATGCAAGTTGTAGCAGAGACTGTCTGCGCTAATCTAGTGAAATAGAAATTTTGGCTAAAATCTAGAACACATCCCGCATATTTTAATTTTTTTAATCTTGTGGTCCAATTTGAGGGTGAGCATTTTCAGGTTTGTATCTAGCATTATTTTGAATTATTAACAATAAGAGTGATGGGGAAAATGGGAAGCAGTAGTTCAACAGGAAGCCAAGTGAAAAAAAAATGTACCGAACTGAAGTGGTTAAAACACCAGGTTTCATTGATGAATGCCATGATATTTATGACCCTGCTATCCATGGTGAAAAGCATATCATAGATATTAGATATGCATTGTCTAGTAAGGCGACAGATCCATCCAGGGCAAAATTAAATGTTTTCAACTCATGTTAAAACAAAGAACAAATAAAATCGCATCGTGGGAAGTTGGATTGGGAAGCATGGTGTTACCTAAGGTATTCCCTTGCCCTGATTTTGTCATGCTCTGCGTCAAAAATTATGATGAAGATAAAAAAGCAATTGTCAATAAAAATACAAAAGAGAAAATTCTATCCATAAATGTGGGAGAATTTGCTCGTTTGTTGAACCTAGGGTTCGAAGCACAAAATTCAAACGTCCAAATTGACCTAGGAAAGCTAGAAAAGAGTTATGAGAGTCTCGATCCTAGTCGTAGAGATTCATTTATCAAAGCTCTAATGAAGCATGGTACTCAGTTGGATCAGAATCATAAGCCTCCTTATTATTCTAACATTTTTGTTCCATGGGTTAGGGATACTATTTCGTTGCTGTCATTTTGCCTGGGATTGGAAAATGATAGGGAAGTGGGTGCAAGCCTTCTTGAAATGATTTATAATATCCATTGTGTAGGTCAGCCAATAAGTATAATTTTATTGAGCACATTGTTCAATCCATGCAAAAACAACTACTAATGATCAAAAAAGGTTCCTGTAAGACATTTAGGTTCCCATCCTACTTGTGTTATCTCCTTCTATCCAAGTATCATGCAATATTTGAGACTGACAATCTTCAAATTGTGAACTATAAGATTGATGAGAAGACTCAGAATAGAACAAAGTATCTAATATATGATTGGACACCAAAGATAGGGATGCATGATAATAGAAAGAACTACAACTATTTTGTAGACTTCTTTTTGGCACCAATGTATAATGAAATTACAAGCACTCCAATGCCTAGATTGCCTATGTCTTGTAGAGATTGCATTCAACTCGGAAGTCAAATAGAATTGGCTGACTGGTTGTTCATGGAAGAATTCATTGTGTTAAGTTTTTACAGATCAATAGTAAAACCATACGGACTTCCAATACATGTGACAGAGAGAGTATTTGCATTGGAATATGTACGACAGTTGGAGAGCATAGATAGGAACTTCCATGGTCAGCAAAAGAAGAGCATATTTCCTTGCTTGCCTTTCTCATGTGGAGGGTTCACACTTGAGAGAAAATCATTCAATGTGGCACATGTTTTTTTGTCATTTTTTAGCTTTGGTGATGAGGGTCTCTGGCAGTATGATCCAATCGGTGTAGTTTAAGAAAGGCTTAATAAAAATGGGAACTCTTCAGTGTTATGTCAACATGAAAGTAAACCATTGCTAGAAAAGCTTAGAAACATGGACTCCTAAGATGAGGTAAAAAAAGAGATGGAGAAAATTTCCACTGACAATAATATTTCAACAAAAGAATTGTCATCACAAATTATGGCATTGCACACACAGAGGACAAAAGAGGAGGGCCATGACATCCAAAATAGGAGGTCCTGCAATTTCTACCGAAAATTTGCTAATCCATCTAACAAATCTATTCCCAAATTAATTTTGCATTAATGTAAAGAGAGTTATTGGACTCAAACCAAAATAAATGATTTTTAGACTATGAGGAAGAATCTCGGTGAACCAAAGACCAGTGCAAAATTTGATAGCATTGACGAGGATGAAGAGTTTAGCAAATTGTGGAATATGGAGCATCCCACAACAACATATGATAGGAGTGAAGATAATGAAAAGTATGAGGTTGAGCCCACTCCAACAACTACTACAATCCCTAAAATATTAGGTGGAGTCAATGAGTCCATGAGAGAAAAATATAGCAAAGGGGCAAACATTGTGGAAAAAATGGGTTTTGAAGGTGGTGGTCTAGGTCCCAAAGGAGAAGGCATTTGGTATCCACTTGAGGTACAACTTCCATCAGATTCAAAATCAAAAGCTCATGTTAAACAAGTCATTGGAGTTGATTCTTCAAATTCATCACATAAAGGTACTACTCATTACCATCAGGGTCCACCTACATTTGTTTCAGGTTCAAATCTACAACCACCACCACATCATGGTATTCCCATTGTTGGTACTGGTGAATCAAGTGCCACTGCCACTGGTGGGGAATCTGGGGATAGTATTCCTATTATTGTTCAGTCAAGTGCCACTATGATTGGTGGGGTTGGCATGGGTACTACTATTGATACTAGTTGTCTTTGTGTTGGACAAGGGCTACAACAAAATATCTCTCGCAAGAGGCCACTAGTGGTAGATGCTCATACTATACAAAATCCTATATCAAGTGCCATTGACACTACAAATCAATCATTTGTAGCTTCAGATCACACACCTCAAAAGATTATAAAAACTACACATGAAAGTGTCAGTGGGACAAGATTAGGAAAGGTTGTTGGTAATCCTAGTAATGCATTAGTTAAAACCATAGGCATAAGTGGAACTGGAGCCTCTGTTATTCCTATGTCACCTTTAAAACATTCAATTGCTTCAGCAAGCCCAAATTTTCAATTTCGTGATTACTATGAAAAATTTGAACACACAACAAATGCAAATAAAGAAAAAAAAAGAGATTTTCATAGGGTTTCCCTGACTGAAGTTTTAGACGAACAACCTACAAGGAACAGGGTATTTCCAATATATGACCCACACAAGGATATGATGGAGTTCATGGTTGTTATGCCCCCAACTAAAGATAAAGATCCACCACACATTTAGATAGATTCCTCTGAATTTCAAGTTAGCACCTTCCAAATAGATTTTTCCAAAGTACATAATGTGGACAAAATTAGTGTGTCAAAAAGAAATAACGAAGTGGTCTATACTTCACTGCTAAAGGTGGAGAGAGAAAAAAATAAATAGGAGAAACAAATAGAAAAGTTACAGGTGGACCTGGCAAATGAAAAATCAAAGAGGAAAGTAGCAAATAACAAGTTCAATGATTTATAGAAAAGGATAAAAAATTCAGGCTCTGCAGTAGAAATTGCAGAGCAGGAAAACAAGGATGCAGAAATCAAGGACCTGAGAGAAAAACTGGCTAAAAGCAGTAAAAAAATTGATGAGGAAAAAACCAGTTTTCAAAAATTATACAAAAGTTATGAGTCTGCCGCTGCCGAAATAAGAAAATTACAGGACCTATTGGATCATGAGAAGGAAAAAGAAAAACATTTGGAAGAGGAAGTAGATGAAGAAAGAAAAAAATGTGCACAAATGAAAGAAGACTTGCACAATGCAAATGATAAAATTAAAACTTTGGAGGATACATTGAAAGATGATATGAAAAATACAATGAAGTATATACAAGAAAACATTTGTTGACAAATAATGCATGAGAGTGACAAGTTGTGTGAATGGTTTGAATTGAATGAAAGTCTGAGAGAAATTTATATGAAATCAAAGGGCACTTTGAGAAGAGCATACATGTTTATTCAAAAGAGGATATGGTGAAATAGATTCTGAAAGTTGTCTACAATTCCAGTGACAACTACTTGGCATCCAAGGGAATTAAGAGTCACACTGATGCCACAGTTAAGACATCATCTATCATTCAAAAATGCTAGAAACTAAGGGAAACATCAGAAGTTATGGATAAATGTGTCACAAAGATATTGAAGCTGCAAGAAAAGAAAACTAATTTGATTAAACTTGCTTTGCCTAAGAACAATGACCCATCAAATAAATTCATTGGAAAAGAAGCCTACAAAAAAAGCATGGAGATAAAAATGAAGTCTGATTTAGACTTGCTTCCTAAGGACACAACTCCCCAAAGCATTTTGGAATTCATCCAATCATTTACAACTCTGAATTCGGTATTCGATGAAATAGTGATGTCAAGTCAGTCTTTTAAATATAGAATGTTGACGAAGTTGCAGTTGACTTTCCATAGTTTACAAAATATTGACCTTCCATTAGATGAAGAGTGGAGCACCCTACAAAAACTGGCACAAAAATCTTAAGAATCATAGTATGTATTGCACAGTTTTCTTCTTTTACTCCTAATTTCAAGGTTTTATGTTTTTTCTGTTTGAAATTTGGCATCACTTGAAATAACTATGTTTTATGAATAGGAAAAAACCAGCACTCCCTGTTGCTAAATTGCTAGTCCAGCCTATGAATCTATGATGCACAGTGCAAAATTTCAGCTTGTAAATTTGTATTCTCAAATTCTCCCAACTCCCAAGCTTTAACATTTCTGCATTTCTCTATTTCTGATTACTAGATTTTGGTCACTTCTATTATCTATATTTAATTTGTCATGGTGTGAGTTAATATTTAATTTTGAACTTTGTTTTTTGAATAGGAGACATCAGACATGTAGTAGTTGTTAAATTGCTAATTTGGCCTGTGATGGCCATGTAAATATGTGTTGAGTTTGTGATTTTGATGTTGAGTCTTCACAAGTTGCAATTCGACCTGAAGTTGTTGTTGCTCCCTTGTTTCTATAAAAGGGAATTCAGGGTCATTTGCAAAGGGTTGTGAAACTTTGTATTGACTTTTGCATGGACATTGGAGATTCACATAGAAGCTATTGTTGCTCCCTTGTTTCTATAATAGGGAATTTAGGGTCATTTGCAAACGGCTCTGAAACTTTGTATTGACTTTTGCATGGAGAATCACACAAATTGGTGTATTACTATTGAATGAATTGTATCACATGGCTATATTTTGAAAGAATTAATGAAAATTTAAGTTCTCAAACATGTCTAAATAAACATCTTTGTATCAATAAACACATTATGGTCTTTTATTATGCTATTTTAAATCTGTAAATAGAAAGTTGAAAAATACAATTACAAATCAATATTAAATTCTAACTTCAAAAAGTTAACAAACTCATAAAATATCATCAAGTTATCAACCATAATAATATGCTTTTGTAATATGAATGTTGAGATACAATAATAAGATTAATAAATACCAATCTCTTATAGTTTCTATTCCTCCTCATCAAATTCAAAGCTTTCTTGATTATTGTTTGTGGTTTCTTCACTCTGAGTCTGCATACCTTCGCTGAACTGGAACTCAATGCTACCAGTAGGTCCAGGTCTAGTAAATGAGTCAATAGTCCCATCGACACTTTGGTTTAGAGTGTTTCCCAAACCTCTTCTTTCACATTTGGACCTCCAGATTTGCAGTGCCTTATCGTAAGGAAAAGCATGCACATCATACCTAGATGTATAGAGCCTCAAGAAATTTTCCAAATTTTTGTCTAGTTTGTTTCTTACCTTTGATTTTAGGAACCCCAAAGAACTGAAAACTCTCTCATCTTCCACCGAACTCAGTATCATGGTAAGACATAAATCAGCAAGCTTTAGATATTCTGGCATTGAATCACATAATGCTGAGTTCTCAACTATATATTTCCAAAGCCTTGTTACCGATCCCTCTTTGCGAGGGTTCTCCATTTTTCCATATTGTTCTCTCATAGTGTATACAAAACAAGATGATTTCTCTCAAAGATGAGATTCATCAAATATTCCATTTATAGTTACTCCATTCAATTCTCTGGATATGCAAAATTGTTTTATCAAAGTCAGTAGCTTGCTTCAAAAATCAGTTGTAATGTTGAGGCTCCAATATTGAGGAAACATAATAGACATGGCTTTGAGTAGGTTGTCAGGAGGGAATCTGCTTCTAATTTTTGAGGAAAGATCATAGGCAATTTTCTTCACAGAAGCAGTTATAGTCTGAACAATCTTGTCAAAATCTTCCCTTGTAGCTCTTTCTAGTTGCTTCTTGGGGTGCTTTCCTAGTTCCTCGGGATTGACCGTGGCATAGAAGTACATTGGTATCTCAACTCCCCATACATTGGCACATACCTCCCTATTTGCACTGATTTGTAAAAAGTTATCAGGATTGTTCAAATCTGTGAGTGTCCGCCACTTAACAAATTTTTCATTAGATAATGCTGGTTGATTTTGATAGAGATTGTCGAGGGTCATGCATGTCATCTTACACAACGTAGCATATTATGAAATATATAGAGCTCTTTTTGTTGGTATTTTGGTATGGTTTTATCATTGATGTCAACACCTACTGAAACACTAGCACTTTGGAGTTCCAACAACATTCACCGACAAGCAAGTAACTATTGCACAGTTATTGGTATATGGTTCACTAGTAGGATATAATGATCACCGGCACTTGGAATGATATGGAAGACACTTGGTAATGTCAAAGACATCATGTGGACACTTTGTTTTGAATAATTAATCATTGGTATATTCATATTTGCATATTTGCTTTAATCGGCAAATAGGTCCAGGGTTACCTAGGGTTACACTGGCAGGTTTATCTTTTCCAGATCAGCATGGCACACTATGGAGATGATTTATTATTATTGTAAATGCATTAAGACAACATGTTTAATCGGCTATTGCATCAGATATTATATTGGTTGTAATATGTTTTTATTGTAATATCTTGTAGAGTCGACCTACTAAAATTGATCTTAGGTTATGGTATAAATGTAAGATCTTATTTATAAGATCGAATGTGAAATGTGAAAAAGAATTGTCTGAAGGTATATGTAAGATTAAATAGAGGTATACACAAAGACATCATTTGAAGGTGAAGCTAGGTTTTTGTAGAAGCATATCAGCATTACACCGGTACTGAATCCAGCATATGAAGATGCTATTTTGTGCAGTACATTCTTATTGGATTTAACCATCCAACTATAGTCAATGTGACTCCCATTTTGTGATAGAGTAGTGAGCTCTAGGCTGTTGGCCTTTCTGTATGTGTAGACCCCATTTATGTACACTTACAATCTACAGTAGTATCATTTGATTGTGGGTAAGGTTTCCCACCGTGGTTTTTCCCCTTATAGGGTTTCCACGTACAAATATTAGTGTTATGTGTTGTGGATGACTTTATGTTTATGTTTCATGTATTAATCTTTACCGGTATAGCAATTTACTGTTAACACTGTCTACCAACATACTTAATTGGTTTACCAGTACTAAGCATTAAGTTGGTTAAATGGTTTTTGGTTTGAATTTATTAGACAACTGATTCAACCCCCCCTCCCTCTCAGTTATCTCTGGGACCTAACAATTGGTATCAGAGCCTAGTCCTCTTTTGCAGAAGTTTAACAACTTGAGGAGATCCAATGTCTACTAATTATTTCAAGAAGGACAATCCTAAACTTGATGGAACCAACTATGAGATATGGAAGATCAGGATGGAGACACATCTGAATTGCATAGGTAAAGACATCTGGGAAGTTACAAAGAATGGTTATACTACTGCTGTAGCTGGTCAGATTGCTCCAACTACCTTAGCTAAAGATGAAGAGAATGATTGCAAAGCAAGAGAAGCACTTTTGAGCACATTATCAGATCAACAAATCATGGGATTATCAGATAGGTCTACTGCTAAAGCTATTTGGGATCATTTGGAAACACTAAATGAAGGAGATTCCATAGTCAAGATTGCAAAACTTGAAAGCTTCTGAGTCAAGTATGAACATCTGAAAATGGAAGAAGATGAAATAATTTTTGCTTTTATGGAAAGAGTAAATGAAACTGTTTTGGGTATTAAATGTTGTGGAGGAACCTTGAGTGAGGATGAAATTGTTTCAAAAATCTTAAGAGGATTTCCACTAGCATATAAAATGAAGGTTACTGCTATAAATGAGTTGAGAACAATGCCTAATACATCAGTAACTAGGGATACATTGATTGGAAAACTTTCAGCTTTTGAAATTGAGGAATTTGGTCCTGTTGCTACTATAAAGATAGATTTGGCCTTTAAAGCATCAACATCATCTGCTCCATCATTTGACAAATCAGACTGGAAAGCCTTTTATGCAAGAGAACTTGAAGAAACTAGGAAGGAGAATGAAGAGCTTGAAGAACTTGAAGCACTTTTTGCAAGGAAAATGCCAAAAGGTCCAGTTGGAAGTAAGTATGAAGGTAAAACACCCTTTAAATGTTTCAACTGCAATAAGATTGGTCATATGGCTTCAAGATGCCCTGTTAGACATGCTAGACTAAGAGAAGAAGCTAGAAGAACATACAAGCTTAATCCTGAATATCAGAGATACAGATTTAAGAAGAACAAAGACAAATCTTCTTACATTTCTGATGAAGGTGTGACTGATGATTTTGATGAGGATCTAGCAGACAATGGATGGGTTTTTGTTTCTATAACAGAAGATCAACCGACACCTACTGCTCAATCGGTAGAACAAGCCCTAGCAGCTAAAGTTGAAGTAAAGGATGAATGGATCATTGACTCAGGATGCTCACATCATATGATAGGAGACAAAGGTAAATTCTTGAACTTTCAAGAATACAATGGAGGTTTAGAAAGATTTGGAGATGACAAAGCCTGTTCAATCAAAGGTAAGGGTTCAATATCTCTTGATGGTAAGCATAACACTGACAATGTCTACTATGTTGAAGGATTAAAGCATAATATTTTAAGTGTTGGTCAATTAGTTGAGAAGGGATTTCAGTTACAATTTAAAAATGGAAAATGCAAAATCATGAATAGAACTGGTTTGGAAATTGCAACCGGTAATCAGACTAGAGGTAATATCTTTCATTTGAACAATAGTGAAAAGACATGCTTGATTGCACATATAGATGAAAGTTGGTTATGGTATAAGAGACTATGTCATGTAAACTTTGATTGCACGGTAAAAATCAGTACTTCTAAGGCAGTTAGAGATCTACCTAAAATTGTGAAACCTCAGAATACAATTTGTAAGGAATGTCAATTTGGAAAATAAGTTAGAGCTAGTTTCAAAAGTATTCCAGAAAAATCCAATATTGCTCTTGATTTAATTCACACTGATTTATGTGGTCTAGCTAGAACTAAAAGCTTACAAGGTGATAGACATTTCATGCTAATTATTGATGATTATTCTAGAATGTGTTGGGTTACTTTTCTCAGAGAAAAATTAGAAGCACTTGGAAAGTTCAAACTATTTAAAGCCATGGTTGAAAATGAAACTGGTAAGAAAATCAAATGTTTAAGATCAGATCAAGGAGGAGAATTCACATCTAAGGACTTTAATACATTATGTGAAGTGAATGGAATTAGAAGACAGTTATCAACACCTCTGACACCACAATAGAATGGAGTTGTTGAAAGGAAAAACAAAACTATCTTGGATGCAACAAGAAGCATGTTATCTGAAGCAAATTTACCACATGTGTATTGGAGAGAAGTAGTTAGCACTGCTGTCTATACATTCAACAAAGTTCACATCAAAGGTGAAACCGGTAAGACCCCTCATGAACTATGGTTTGGCAATACTCCTACTCTTAAGTATTTCAGAATTTTTGGAAGTAAATGTTATATTAGAAGAGATGAGTATATTGGCAAATTTGATCCTAGAAGTGATGAAGGAATATTTCCTGGTTATTCATCTAAGAGCAAGGCATATAGATGTTTTAATAAGAGATTGCAGAAAATTGTTGAGAGTACAAATGTAAAGATTGATGAACAATTCAGAGGATCTTCAAGGTATATAGACTCTGAACCAGCAATAGAAATTATGAAAAATGAACCTACACTAAATCCACCAGTACAGAATGAAGATCCAGTTACCCCGGTACCATCAGAGGATTCCACAGTAATTGAAGAACAACAACAAACTAAGACACCTCGGTATGTAATATTGAATCATTCTCAAGATCAGATAATTGGAAACAAATTTAAAGGAGTTATGACAAGAGGAAGATTAGCAAATGAAGAGGTATGTCTTATTTCTCAGATTGAACCATCATCTATCAATGAGGCATGTGAAGATAAATTTTGGATTAAAGCTATGGAAGAAGAATTAGGACAAATTGAGAAAAATAATACTTGGACATTAGTTCCCCGGCCTAAAGATAAAAATGTAATTGGAACCAAATGGGTATTTAGAAACAAAATTAATGAAGATGGTAAGGTTGTCAGAAATAAAGCAAGGCTAGTGTGTAAGGGATATTGTCAAAAACAAGGAGTTGATTATAATGAAACCTTTGCACCAGTAGCTAGAATTGAGGCAGTCAGATTATTCTTGGTTTTTGTAGCTCACAAGGACTACAAAGTTTATCAAATGGTTATTAAATGTGCATTCTTGAATGGAGATCTTGAAGAGGAAGTCTATATTGAACAACCTGATGGATTTTCTTTGATAGATGACAATGATATGGTTTGCAGGTTAAGAAAAGCTCTGTATGAATTGAAACAAGCCCCAAGAGCTTGGTATGCAAGGTTGGATAAGTATCTTTTAAAGATTGGTTTTACTAAAGGAAATGCATACAACAATTTATATTACAGAATAACTAATGATGACATCTTGATTATAGAATTATTTGTTGATGATATAATCTTTGGAGGAGAAGATGGATTATGTAAGGAATTTTCATTTTAAAATGTAACAAGAATTTGAAATGTCTATGATTGGAGAAATAAAATTCTTTTTAGGATTGTAGATTTCATAGACTAATAAAGGTATATTTTTGAGTCAATCCAAGTACTTGAAAGAATTACTAAAGAAATTTGGGATGGAGAACTCTAAACCGGTAAGCACACCTATGACTACAAATGACAAATTATCTCAAAGGGATGAATCTACACCTGTTAATCCAACTAGATACAAATCTATGATAGGAGGTTTATTGTATTTGACACAAACTAGGCCTGATATTATGATTGCAGTATGTATTGTTTCTAGATTTCAAAGTAATTCTAAGGAAAATCATGAATCAGCAATAAAAAGGACTTTTCGGTACTTACAAGGCACTGCAAATCTTGGGTTATGGTATCCTAGAGATAAAATTTTTGATCTATGTGCATACAGAGATGCAAATTGGGCAGGAGGTGTGGATGATAGAAAAAGCACCACTGGAGGAGAATTCTTTCTTGAAAAGAGATTAGTTTCTTGGTTGAGTAAGAAACAAAGTTGTACATCTTTATCAACAACAAAATCAGAATATGTTGCAGCAGCAACTAACTATACACAGGTACTATGGCTTAAGCAAATGTTGAAAGACATAAAGGTAAAATGCAAGGAACCTATTACTATATATTGTGATAACATTGCAGCAATTGATATATCTAAGAATCCGGTATTACACACTAAAACAAAACATGTTTCTATCAAACTAAATTTTCTAAGGGAAAAAGTTGAACAAAAGGAGATAAAATTGGTTTGTGTGAATACTAAAGAACAACTTGCAGATATTTTCACAAAACCTTTGCCTAAGGAGACTTTTGAATACCTCAGAGATCAGCTTGGAGTCATACCAGCACCGGTAGAGACTTAGACAGTTGATGATCGTCATCAATCGACAGAATTGAAAGACAAATCTTTTACTCTGGTCTTTGATGAGGAAGCTACTTCTCAGGGGGAGTAGTTGGTATATTGAATTGATTGGTATTTTGTATATTAACTTTGGCATTAGATGTCAAAGGGGGAGAGATATCTATGGAAAAACACATTATCTTTTGAGGAGAGATTGATAGAGAGATTGGTATTGAAAATAAATCTTTGGATAAACACATGTTGCTCCTAGGGGGAGAGATTGTTGTTTAGGAGAGATTGTTTGTTTTTGGTATTTGGTATTTCTGTTTTGGCACTTTGATGGTTTTTCCATCTTGTGTTGCCATCAATTCCAAAGGGGGAGATTGTTGGTATTTTGGTATGGTTTTGTCATTGATGTCAACACCTACTGAAACACTAGCACTTTGGAGATCCAACAACATTCATCGGCAAGCAAGTAACTATTGCACAGTTACTTGTATATGGTTCACCAGTAGGATATAATGATCACCAACACTTGGAATGATATGGAAGACACTTGGTAATGTCGAAGACATCATGTGGACACTTTGTTTTGAATAATTAATCATTGGTATATTCATATTTGCATATTTGCTTTAACCGACAAATAGGTCCAGGGTTACCTAGGGTTACACCAGCAGGTTTATCTTTTCCAGATTAGCATGGCACGCTATGGAGATGATTTATTATTGTTGTAAATGCATTAAACCAACATGTTTAATTAGTTATTGCATCGGATATTATATTGGTTGTAAAATGTTTTTATTGTAATATCTTGTAGAGCAGACCTACTAAAATTGGTCTTAGGTTATGGTATAAATGTAAGATCTTATTTGTAAGATTGAATGTGGAATGCGAAAAAGAATTGTGTGAAGGTATATGCGAGATTAAGCAGAGGTATACATGAAGACAACATTTGAAGGTGAAGCTAGGTTTTTGTAGAAGCATATCATCATTATACCAGTACTGAATTCAACATATGAAGATGCTATTTTGTGCAGTACATTCTTATTGGATTTAACCATCCAACTGTAGTCAGTGTGACTCCCATTTTGTGATAGAGAAGTGAGCTCTAGGCTGTTGGCCTTTCTGCATGTGCAGACCCCATTTATGTACACTTACTATTTGTAGTAGTATCATTTGATTGTGGGTAAGGTTTCCCACCATGGTTTTTCCCCTTATAGGGTTTCCACGTACAAATATTGGTGTTATGTGTTGTGGATGACTTTATGTTTATGTTTCATGCATTAATCTTTACTGGTATAGCAATTTACTATTAACACTGTCTACCGACATACTTAACTGGTTTATCGGTATTAAGCATTAAGTTGGTTAAATGGTTTTTGGTTTGAATTTATTAGACAACTGATTCACCCCCCCCGTCTTAGTTGTCTCCGAGACCTAACACTTTTTTGGGTAGCCTTCATAATATTCCTCATTTCCTCTAGCATGGGCAGAAGAGCTGCTAAAGTTAAGAGTGTCTCTAGATTACTTAACCTCCGAAGAAGGTCATGAAATTTTGGTTGCTCTGATTCGTCACAAGTTGTGTGAAATAGTCCAATCAAGGATGGATATTCTGAAAAAAATCGATGCGCTGGACCATCCAAAGAGATCCATCTAGTATCATTATCCTTGAGAAGCTTGTTCCCAACATTTATTCCATCAGCAAAGTGTTGGAATTCCATAAATCGCTTGGGACTTCAATAGAAGTGTGAGTAGAGCTCTCTGATTAAAATTTTAATTTTTTTTATCGAATCATACTTGCTCACAATTCCAAAAGATAGATTCATTCTGTGAGCCATATAGTGAATTATAGTAATGTACAGTGCAAATGAAGTTTTAATCTTTGTACAAAGACCATTCCTATGACCTTGCATTACTAAAGCTCCATCTGCTCCAACACAAACCAATTTTTTGGCAACCATCAAGTCATCCATACCTCCATATTTGATTAAACTTCTCTTTACTAGTTGAAATAAATTTTCCACCATTGCACTTTCCTTCATTTTAGCGATGGATAGTATATGAGGTCGGTAGACATGATTCTGTACAGTATAAACATGCATGCATACCCATGAAGTATTGTCTACTGCTGTAACTTCGTCTAAAGATAATGCAATAAAGTTTGACTCTCTTATTTTTTCCTTTACATCTTCTTTTTCAACCTCAGCAAGACAACTTGCCCATTCCCATCCACTGTTTACTGACCAGTGTTGATTAGGATAGCTAGGAACTTTCAAAAAGTTCAATAAACCACTAACTGATGGGAAATCTGTCATAGTGCGCCCTCTGCTCAAACTATAAAAAACAACGCTTAACTGAACAAGTTTTCCTAGTTGTTCTATTTGCATTGCTTTTCCAAAACTAGCTTCAATAGAACTTTTAACTTTAGCAGGTTTCATCTATATTTTCTCATGAAAAAAATACTCTTCGGCATTCCTCACATGCTTACATTCCTCCTTTGTTTTCCATCTTATCACTAATTTTTTAACTCCATCTATCATTTGTTTTTCATAAACTTTACCGATATGCTTTTCTATGGTGTCAAATTTTAGCTGCAACCTAATTTCCTTGTTATGTTTCCAATTGCAAATCTTACACCTACATTCTATTGGAGGCTCGCCTTCAATTGGCTTCTCCACTGGTTCAATGAATGGATACTTTGATGCCTAATTAATTTCAAAATTCCTCACTGACATATCCCACTCCCGATCCTTTTTTGATTGTGGTTCATCCTTTTTCGATCTGGCTTTTCTTTTCCCCTTCCGTGCATTATCATCAATGGAATTATCACCCAAGTCCATTATATCATTTCAGCTAACTTGGGCATCCACCAGATAATATTCTTCGAGATCATCCTGATCTGAGATATTAGGTTCGCTGCCGTCTTCAACATGCAGTGTAGGTTGCAAATTTTTTACTTGTACTTGTTATGATGTACCTTCCTCATTTTCACCACAATCTTTTCCAAAGCCAAAATACGAAGAAAATGTTCTGATTTTTGTTGGCCTCTCATGGCCTTCCCCACATTCAGGTTTCCTACCCTTCTTTCGGTTTGACTGTGATATCTCCTTGGTCTGAAACTTCGCTATTGATAAGAATTCAAAGCCTAGAATCTTCCAGATTGTGTCAATAGATATGATCTTTGCATGTATTTATACCAATCCTTATATGGCGAATTCCGCGGGAATTTTATATGGTATACAAATATTTGGTGAATCCCGCGTAACGATAACATGACTTATGTAATTTTTGAGGCGATTATAGGTCATCCATATAATTGGCAAATACAATATAGTTAGTGAAAGTTGGGGTGAATGGAGACATGCGTCAGCAAAATGCCGGGCGAATTGGGTCCTCCTGGCTAACAAATCTTGACATGCCTATAGGCGAATTATGGTCGTCTATTAAGGCAACTTCGAAGAGTGTAGGCGAAAAAATTAAATTAACCGTGTGTCCACCGTATATTGCATTGGAAAAATCCTTGCATAGACACATTTAATCACATAAAACATATGGCGACCAGGATGTGAATTTGACAAAAATTGATAATATTCTGGTGACATGGCCACCCCCAGTCGATACAAAATATTCACCATTTCCCAGATCGCCGACGTGAAAAATTCTCCATTGTCGAATATTCACCACTAAAGTAATCTTTGATAAAGATGACATCATAACTAATCCTTTCAAATCTTTCAAGGCTAAGATGAGAGCAAGGGAAAGGATACCACAAAGTGTTGTAGATAAATATGATAAACAAATCTGTTTTGTAATAAAGAGAGATGAAACTTGGATGGAGGTAGTGACACCTAGGACTATCTAGGTAACAAAAATGGGATATGAGGTAGATCTTAACATTATGGAGACATATGCTAAAGCACTACTTGATGCTCTGAGAGATCCTTCAGACGAAATATTTGGAAATGCTGAAACTATAGAGAGTAGGGTAGCTATGGAGAAAAATGCTAAGAAAAAAGAGAAATTCATCAGAAAAGCATCTAAGAAAGTAAAGGAAATCAAATAAGATGTAATGAACTTAAGTGCTATATCAGCTAGTGAGCTTCAAGGGCTTCAACCGGAAGCACACATTTCACTGGTTGGCACATCCTCTGGAACTGACAGTGAGAAACCAATAGAGTTTAAGAGAGTTGACAGGAAGAAGAGAAAACCCTCACCGGTACCCTCTCCTTCATTGAAGAAAACAAGGACTTTAAGAAAGAAACAACAGGTAGTAAGGGAACTAGCAAAGAAATTGACACCTAAGAAGAAACAACAACTGGCCACCCCTTCCTTGAATGATTTATTGAGTGAGATAATTGATGATGGAAATTTGGCAAATGTGCACACACTGTATAATACATATAATGATTCTGACAGAGAAAGCATTGAGAATAGTATCATTTTACACTTAGACATTTATAAAAAGGGTTCTTATTGAAGTTTTAGATGAGTTACCTAATGAACTATATAGGGGATTGGAGGCTAAAAGGATAGCTGTGATGGAACTAGACAAAAATTGAAGATTGAGAAACTTCTAGTTGTACATCAATTTAATTCAGTTGAGGAAATTGATGAGTTAATCTATGAAGCTAACCAAACTATTTTTGCCAGTGGATACCAGCAAGTAAGTTTCATGGTAGGAAGAATGAAAGAGATTGTTGATGAAACTGTTGATCATTGGGATATATTTTTTGTAGAGAAAGAAAAACAAGAGGAACTGTATAAAAATAAAAAGGAGAAACCCTTTAAAGTCTATCAAAAGGACAAATGCAAAGGTAAAATTGGTGGTGTTCCTAACATCAAAATTACTGATAATGTACTGACACCTTTGGATACTGCACCGGTACATACAGAAGATATTGCACATGATGATCCTAATCCTAAACCTGAGATACTATTTACAATGAATGTGGATACTTAGGAGGTAAATATTGTTATGGATAAAGATAATTCAGAGGTAAAAGAATGGCATAGCAACTGGTAGAAACAATTGAAGTTGAGATCCCAACTCAACACGAGCAACCATCTGAAATTGAAAAACCTACTGAAAGTATAGATGTTGGCAGAGGGCCACCAGAGACAGAAATACTGATAGTTGAGCTTTCTGGAAAACAAACTGAGACAGAGGTACACATTGAATCTGAGAAACCGACAAACACCGAGACATCTAAACAGTCTGATAAACCTTTGAAAGTTGAGATGCAAGCATATGTTGGCATTGCACACTCTTATGAGAATTATGGTGTTGTCATTGATGGCAACCTTTCGGCAACCCTCTGGCACTCATCTGGTAAAGACACCGACAGTTACTGACACCGGCATAGACATCTACACACACCAGCAAACACTTCACCAGTAGTGGCAACAATGCATACCGACACCCCAACCGACAGGAAATAAACTTTTGTTTATTGTATTTACATGTAATTATCTTTTGTAAAGCTTGACATGATATATTGTAAAAAGACTCATACATATGTATGAGATCTTGTAATGATGATAGAATAAGGGATAGGAATAAGAATTAGAGAAAGATGATATATGTGAATGCATAAGGCATATTTTGTATAAGGTTTTGGTTATAGAATGAGCTTAAACCGGTACTGAACCTGGCATATTTGATGCTAAATTAAAGCAGTACATTGTATTGGATTTCATAATCCACCTTTTGTAGTTAGTGTGACTCTTATTGAGCAGTGAGCTCCAGGCAGTTGGACTTCCTGCATGTGCAGGCCCCTTATTGTAAGTAATATTTATTCATTGGCTAGTGAGTGAATATTGTGGGTCACAAATATTACTAAGGTTTTTCCCACACCGGGTTTCCTCATCAAAACATCTTGTTTTATGGTGTGTTTTCTATGTTGTCTTTATTGTTCCTGTTTACTGCATTAATTCTTATTTACCGGTACATTGTTATAGCATGCAAAGTTCTTAATAAGTTTAAATATTTTGTAAACCGGTTAGATACTGATTCACCCCCCCTCTCATTATCTTTGGGACTATCATTATGATAACACAATGATGAATGAGTAGTACCCAACTAGTACTGAGAGGGGGGGGGGGGGTGAATCAGTACAGACAAAAACACACTCTTGAACCGGTTTGTCTGCAGACACTGTACATTGACAGACAAACAGTGACATCGATCCTCAAATAGAGTACAATCGACAAAACCTAGAATAACTGAGACAAGCATAAACCAGCTAACACTTATCTTCTCATACAATCTAACACTTCATTTCCTTTTCACCCTAATGCATGAATAGGTAATCTACCATCAAAGATATACATATGAGCAACTAGATCAACAAGATTCATGACTTGACAGAAAAAAACAAAGCATCACATGAAGAAGACATCACACATAACACACATATTTTTCACGTGGAAACCCAACAGGGAAAAACCATGGTGGGGATGAATACCCACAAGCTTGTTTTTGAACTCTTTAGAAGTCCACTCTATTAGGAGCCTTGTCTGGTTAAAGACTGATACAATAGGTTCTGTTAGGAACTGTTCTTGTTAGGGATCACCTGGTTAAGGGATGGCTAGAATACCTGGTTAAGGGTTAAACCCTATTAAAGGTTACCTTGTTAGAGGATTTCAAGAACTCAATGGTTTTGAGTCACCCCGTTAAAGGATTTACAGCAAGCCTATTAAAGCTACCCTGTTAAGGGATTTCTCAACTATTGAAGTGGTTAGAGATCAACAGGTATTACAATGATCTGGTAACAACACTCAATGCCAATGCAAATCCGCTTAAGCTCCTCTTCACTTATGCACTTACACTCTGTAGGTATCACTTCTCTCCTTTTGGTCTGGCAAGAATCACGTATCCCTTCTCTTGGATACACACACACAAATTTTTCCAACAACCTCAAAAAGAATCACAACATCGACCTTATAGGAAAATAGATAGGTTGGTAGCATAAACCTTAAACCCTAAAACTTGTTACGTTGAGGAATTCAAACGGTTTAATCCTGACAATTGAGTACACTGCATTAAATGCAACAATTCTTGATCCAATCTCAAGATATTCTCCATCATCCATTTTCACCTATTTCATGGCGGCTGATAACCCATCACACATTATCACCATTTTACAGACTTCGCACATTCTTGAGGTAGATAGGAACAATCTCCTTCATGCAAGATCCTTCATGCGCACAAGGCTTACGTGGCAACACGATCTGTTCTTCGTTACCATGCTAACTCATCACACAAAGTCACCGGTTGAGCCACACACACTTGAAGTACTTCAACCAGAAACCTTGAAGTTGAGACTACTAACTAGTAGTCATACAACACTTCCATGTGTCGGTTCCCATAACCATATGCCGGTTCACCTTGAACAAACACACCGCTTCACTTTGACACAAATGCCGGTTCACAGTGTTACACCGGTTCTCACCTCTTCAGCATATTGACATCAATGACAACATATAATGTCATTATGTTCTCATACCGGTTCACATAATGCCAACAATCTCCCCCTTTGGCATTGATGGCAATATACAAAGATATCTCTCTACTTCACATCTTCTCCCCAAATTTCTGTAGATATCTTCTCTGCTTCACATCTTCTCCCCCTTTGACAACAATGCCAAAGTAGAGGCACAAGCTTCCTTGTTCCATTATGCTGTTCCCCCTGAGGAGTAGCCTCCTTCAACACATCAATTGACTATGCAATACCTGACTGATGTGGAGAATCTACCTTTAGTTCACCTCCTGAAGGGGCAACACCCCTAATTCACCTCTTAAGTACATAAATGTAGCCTTTGGGAGAGGCTTGGTGAATATGTCTGCTAATTGCTCCTGACTCAAAACATGTTCTAGTGTAATCTCTTTGTTCTAAACCTTTTCCCTCAAGAAATGATACTTAAGCTCAAAGTGCTTGGTTCTAGAATGTAAAACCGAATTCTTGGAGATATCAATTGCACTAGTATTGTCGCAAAATATACTTACCGGTTCAGATACAGGAACTTTGAAGCCATTTAATACATGCTTCATCCAAATTGTCTAAGTCCAGTTCATAAAAGCTGCAACATACTTTGCTTTCGCTGTAGACTAAGAGATACAACTCTGCTTCTTACTCATCCATGAGACTAGTCTACCACCGAGAAAGAATGCACCACCAGTTATGCTTTTCCGGTCATCTATATTGCCTACCCAATCAGCATCTGTGTATACTTTAGAGTTGAAATCCTTGCTATATGGATACCACAATCCATAGTCAATAGTTCCCTTTAGATACCTAAGAATCTGCTTGACTGCAACCAAGTGGGATTCTCTTGGGCTTTTCTGGAATCTTGCAGTAATGCCAACTGCATGTGCAATATCTGGCCTGCTATGCTCTACATAATGCAACTTACCAATCATTGATCGGTATTTCTTCTCATCGACCAATGTTGAGTCATCTTCTTTGGATAGTTTACAACTGGTCACCATCGGAGTACCAACCAGTTTTCTATCTTCCATGCCAAAGGTCTTCAACACCTCTTTGACATACTTGGACTGAGTGATAAAGATTTCTTGTTTCATCTGCTGGATTTGCAGTCCAATGAAGAATTTAATCTCCCGGCCCTATGAGTGACATCTCAAACTCATGACTCATCTTGTCATCTCCAACAAAGATAATGTCATCAAAAAATACCTCACAGATCAGGATCTGATCACCTTTAGACTTCAAGTAGATATTTCTATCTTCACTTGTTCTCTCAAATCCAATCTTCATAAGATGGGAATGCAGACGTTCATACCATGCTCTAGGTGCCTGCTTTAGACCATATAAGGCTTTATGTAGCCTACATACCATGTCACTATCTTCAGATAGGGCAAACCCATCTGGTTGCTCAATATACACCTCCTCTTCAAGTACTCCATTTAGGAATGCAGATTTTACATCCATTTGATATACTTTGAAACCTTTAAAAGCTGCATATGCAAGAAGCATACAGACTCCTTCCAATCTGGCTATAGGAGCAAAGGTTTCTCCATAGTCTTCTCCTTCTTCTTGAGCATATCCTTTGCACACCAATCTAGCTTTGTTCCTAATCACTATGCCATCCTCATTTATCTTATTTCTAAAAACCCATTTGGTACCAATGACATTTTTATGCTCTGGTCTGGGTACCAAAGACCATGTACCATTTTTCTCTATTTGGTCAAGTTCCTCTTCCATTGCCTTGATCCAGTCTTCATCTTTATGGGCCTCTTTGAATGATTTAGGCTCAAATTCAGAGATCATACATGAGTTTTCTCTGACCTTTCTTCTTGTATGGATTCCTGCATCCTTATCTCCTATGAACTACTTAGGATCATGATTCAGCTTGACATATCAAGGAATGGTCTTAATGGATTCCTCTTGCTTTTCTTCTTCATCCTCATCTCCATCAGGATCAACATCTACATCTACTGGTGTAGGAACACTGTTACTGGTACTTGGTTGACTGACAACCAGTTTTTAGAATGTTACAACCACTTCATTTACCGCTTGCTCATTGCCGGTTTCCTCAGTTTTCTAAGAGGTTTCATCAACTCTTACATTGATGCTTTCCATAATTCTCTAAGTGCTTTTGTTGAAACACTTGAGAGCTTTGCTAGTGGTGGAATATCCTAGGAATATTCCCTTATCACATTTTGCATCAAATTTGCTCTGGTGTTCACTCCTCTTGATGTAACATTTACTACCAAACACTCTAAAGTAGCTAACCATAGGTGTCTTACCGGTCCAATACTCATAAGGAGTTTTATCCTTACCTTTCTTGATGAGTACCCAGTTCATTCTGTAGATTGCAGTGCTCACTGATTCTCTCCAAAAGGTGTGAGCTACCTTTCCTTGAATCAACATGGTTCTAGCTGCTTCAACTATAGTCTGGTTATTCCTCTCTGCTAGGCCATTCTGCTATGGAGTCCAGGGGGTAGATAGTTGCCTCTTGATGCCATGTTCTTCATAGTACTTTTTGAATTTATCGGAAGTGAATACCCCTCCTTGATCAGTTCTCAGGCACTTGATCCTTTTACCACTTTCCTTCTCCACTAATGCTCTGAAAGGTTTAAAGTTTACAAAGGCTTTAAACTTGTCTTTCAAGAATGTGACCCACATCATTCTTGAGCAGTCATCAGTGAGAATCATGAAGTACCTATCACCCTGCACACTTCTAGTTTTCATAGGACCACACAAATTAGTATGCACAAGATCAAGCAAGTTGTCATCAGTGAAAGATTTACCTTTAAAGGTTGAGGAAGACATTTTCCCCAATTGACACTCTTTGCACAAGGTATTATCCATTTTTCTTAGCACCGACAACCCTCTAACTGCCTTGATCTTACTAGCCTTCACAATGTTATCAAAGTTTACATGGCAGAGTCTCCTATGCCATATCCAGCTATCATCAAATTTAGCCATAAGACATGTACTTATATTTGCATTTACCTGAAATAGGTTACCTTTGGTCTGCATTCTGGTGGCCACCAATTCACCATTCTTTCCTTTGATTCTACAAACTCCATTCTTGAATTCCAGAGTGAGGCCACTGTCATTCAGCTGGGCAACACTCAGAAGGATGTGTCTGAGACCATCAACCCAATACACATTGTCAGCACTACTCTTTCCATTCAGAGAGATAGACCCTCTGCCTTTGACCATGCATGGTGCATCATTGCCAAAGCGAACCACACACCACCATCATACTCTTCCAAGGATAGAAACTTGCTTCGGTCACCAGTGATATGGTGAGAACAACCACTGTCAATGATCCACTCATTAGAATTATCAAACCGGGAGACAAGAGCTTTCTTGTCTGACACATCTTCCTTGAAAACAACAAACACAATATCTTCATTTTCTTCATCCTCTGATTCCTCATCTATGACACCTTCATCAAGTCCCACAGAATAGTTTCTCCAGTTTCCTCCTTTGAATTTCTTGAACCTTTTCAGTTTGTCCTGGTTGTCACCATTAGGACAGTTTACAACAATATGTCCTATCTGGTTACAGGAAAAGCATTTCAAAGGTAACTTACCTCTGTATTTTCTGGTTCCTTTAGGAAGTTTCCTATCAAGGAGAGCTTCAAATGCCATCAGAATCTCCTCATCATCCATTTCTCTGCTCTGTCTTGGTTCACCACTAGTGCTAGCTTCTTTTCCTTTTCTAGATGGTACTGTAGAATCTTTAAAAGCTGATTCAGTATTTTGTACATTGCCATCAAAACTATTTAGCTCATAGGCTATCAACTTTACAATGATGGAGTCTGGGGATACCTTATTCTTGTCTATTGATCTCATCTCCTGAATAGAAGCAACCCTTATTGCATAGACCGGTAATAGGGATCTCAAGACTTTGCTTACCACAGTGGAATCTTCTATTTTACCACCTGCACTCTTGATATCTCCAACAACGATTTTGATTCTTATTCCATACTGTTGAATGGTCTCACCTTCAACCATTTGCATATCTTCAAACTTCCCTCTAAGGCTTTCTTCCTTAGCTTGTTTTACATGCTCATCACCGCCATAGATATTTTCAAGAGTATCCCATACCTATTTGGGATTTTCCTTATCTTGGACATCAATAAACTCAATGTTAGATAAACTACTAATTAGGGCTTCCATGACCTGCCCATTCTCCTATATCTCTCTCTTTTGGTCATTGGTGAGAGTACTGGTAGGGGCAACATAGGCATTCTCAACATAGCTCCAGTGTTGACCACCCATGCTTCTGATGTATATCTTCATTCTATCTTTCCATATACTAAAATTTTCTCTGTTAAACTTTGGACCTTCCCTCTTCATCATTAGACTGGGATCTTTACCTCAAGCGGTTAAGCTTATAACACAGAGGACCTGGAGGATGCTCTGATACCAATTAATGACACAATGATGTACCCAACCGGTAATGAGAGGGTGGGGTGAATCAGTACAGAAAAAAACACACTCTTGAATTGGTTTGTCTGCAGACACTGTGCATTGACAGAATAAATAGTGACACCGGTCCTCAAATAGAGTATAACCAACAAAACCTAGAATAACTGAGACAAGCATAAACCGGCTAACACTCATCTTCTCATACAATCTAACACTTCATTTCCTTTTCACCCTAATGCATGAATAGGTAATCTACCATCAAAGATATACATATGAGCAACTAGATCAACAAGATTCAGCACTTGATAGAAAACAACAAAGTATCACATGAAGAAGACATCACACATAACACACATATTTTTCACATGGAAACCCAACAGGGAAAAACCACGGTGGGGATGAATACCCACAAGCTTATTTTTGAACTCTTTAGAAGTCCGCTCTGTTAGGAGCCTTGTCCGGTTAAAGACTGATACAATAGGTTCTATTAGGAACCGATCTTGTTAGGGATCACCCGGTGAAGGGATGGTTAGAATTCCCAGTTAAGGGTTAAACCCTATTAAAGGTTACCTTGTTAGAGGATTTCAAGAGCTCAATTGTTTTGAGTCACCCTGTTAAAGGATTTACAACAAGCCTGTTAAAGCTACCCTGTTAAGGGATTTCTCAACTGTTGAAGTGGTTAGAGATCAACAGGTATTACAATGATCTAGTAACAACACTCAATGCCAATGCAGATCCACTTAAGCTCCTCTTCACCTTTTGCACTTACACTCTGCAGGTATCACTTCTCTCCTTTTGGTCTGGCAAGAATCACATGTCCCTTCTCTTGGATACACACACACAACTTTTGCCAACAACCTCAGAAAGAATCACAACATCGACCTTATAGGAAAATAGATAGGTCGGTAGCATAAACCCTAAACCGTAAAACCTGTTATGTTAAGGAATTCAAATGGTTCAATCCTGACCGTTGAGCACACTGCATTAAATGCAACAGTTCTTGATCCAATCTCAAGACATTCTCCATCGTCCATTTCCACCGATTTCATGGTGGCTTATAACCCATCACACATTATCACTGTTTTACAGACTTCACACATTCCCGAGGTAGATAGGAACAATCTCCTTCACGCGCACAAGGCTTATGTGGCAACATGATCTATTCTTCATTACCATGCTAACTCATCACACAAAGTCACCGGTTGAGCCACACAGGCTTGAAGCACTTCAATTGGAAACATTGAAGTTGAGACTACCAATCAGTAGTCGTACAATGCTTCCATGTGCTGGTTCCCATTACCATATGCCGGTTCACCTTGAACAAACACACTGCTTCATTTTGACACAAATGCCGGTTCACAGTGTTACACCAGTTCTCACATATGCCGGTTCTCACCTCTTTAGCATATTGACATCAATGACAACATACAATGTCATTATGTTCTCATACCAGTTCACATAATGCCAACACATTAATCCTAAAAATTGGTATCAGAGCCTGGTTCTCTATTGTCAAAATCCCAACAACTTGAGGAAGATTCTGACACTAGTACAAATGGAGAACTTAAGAAAACAATTGGAAGGAGCTCTTGTAGACTATGATACAGAAAAGTTGAAGAATATCAAACTTGAAGATGATCTGAAGATTACATAGGAATTTATTCAAGGACTTCAGGAGAATCTTACTATAACAAGAAATAAAAGAAAATAACTTCATGAGAAGATGCTGAGTGATGATGATGAAAAGGAAACGCTTAATGAACTTGTGAACAAGTTGAGACGAGAAAACAACATGATATAACTGAACTTATGAGACAAAAGGGAATTCTGAAAAATGAGTTGGCTACTGCAAATCAACACAAAGAGAAATTCAAGAAAAGCACAGAAGAACTTGATAACATGATGAAGAGTTAGAAACCTAATGGAGATATAAATGGACTTGGATTTGGAGTTGGAGAAAATTCTAGTACTACAAACAATCAGGATCACAGTAAATCGGTAAGACAACCTAATTCTTACAAATTTAATGGGAAATGCTTTAATTGTTATAAGTATGGTCATAGAGAAAATCAGTGTAGATTTAGAAACAATCAGAACATTAATGCATCCACCGGTCAATGTTCCAAATGCAACAAAGTTGGTCAAAATTAAGAAAAGTACAGAATGAATGTGAAATGCTATGTTTGTGGAAGATTTGGGCACTTATCTAATCAATGCAGAACACAAACTAGCATAGGATATGGAAAATTTATTTAGAGGAATAATGTAACTTGTTATGTTTGTAACAAAATTGGACATATTGAAAATTTTTGTTGAAGCAAGAATTCATCGACAAATAATAAAGGATCCATTTTGAAAGGCAAAGAAAAGGTAGATGAGGTAAAGCAAGAATTTTCAAAACAATGGATTAGAAAGATCAATCAAAATGTTGATGAGACCACTTTTCACTGGTAGAACAAAGTATTACTCCACTGGAAGGAGATTCTTCATCCAACTAAGAAGAAAATATTTGGGGGTATTGCAGCAAACTTAATATCATGCAGATTACCCTCGGTCAATGGTGAGAAGTTAGATTTATTCTCTACCAGCAGACGTGTTAAGTTTTCACTTAACCAGTGAGCATTTAATGCGGTTGTTGAAGGAAAAGTCATCATAAATCATCATTTTTCCCTCACTTTTGATTCATCGAGCATTCAAATTAGCAGAGAGCATGAAATCCAAGCAAAGGCATTCAAGGCAGAGGTGTGAAGCGATTTCTTTCAAGCATTCAAACATTATCAGGCAGATAAAGGTATTTTTCAAATGGCTTCTTCTTCTACTTCTAAATTTATTGTGAACCCTACTATCATGGAAAATATAAAACGCCCTAGGCCTATATTCAAAATTATTCCTGAAGTAGCTAAGCAAGATGATTCCATAGGCACATTCTCAAAGATTCCTAAAGGTGTAGCTTATGTTGAAGACCCTAGGATATATATTCATTGCAACATTAAGGAATTAGGTTATGAGGAGTTGCTTAAAATGTTTAGAACCGTAACTTGTGATGAAAATGGCATTGTCAAACCCAAGCACAAAATAGTGGAGACCTTAGGTTTTGTTGATATTTTGAATATCCCTAAATTTCTGGAAGAAGTAGTGAGAATGGTTATAAGCAGGGAACATGGAGAATTTATTTGGTTAGATTCAGTCTGCAAAATTACCCGGGAAGCAATTAGGGCAGTAACAGGTTTACCCTCCATTGACAACAGACTAGACAAAACTAAGAAGGTTCCTAACAAAAAAGTGATGACCTTAACGAGAGCAACATATGATAGCAGATTTCTAAGAGTAAATGATATCAAAGACATTAATGTGAGATTCATAAGTATGGTGTTAGGTTATAAGACTACACATGCAAACATGCTTAATTTAGTTTCTAGTCTATGCATTAATAGTGCTTATGAAATGGTCAACAATAATGCATAAATAGATGTGTGTGAATGGCTGAAGGATGAACTAATAGATAACTTGAAAAAGATAAAAGGAGATAAGAAAGGGATATTTTGTTTTGGTAATCTCTTAGTATGCTTTATGTTGTATTTCACAAAGGAGATTACCGATGACAGAAAGATTTTGGAAATGACATACTGATAGGTAGAAAATTGCAAGAAGCTTTCACCGACATGGGTACTGCTAAGAAAGACAAAATCACTGAATACTTAAAAAATTTTCAAGCCAAAATGAAAACAAGAGAAAGACTACTAAAGAGTGTAGTGGATAAATATGACAAGGAAATATGTTTTGTGATCAAGAAGGATGAAACATGGATGGAAGTTGTATTGCCTAGAACTATATGGGTAACAGAAATGGATTATGAGGTAGATATCAACATAATTGAGATTTATGCTAAAGCATTATTAGATGCACTTAGAGAACCAATTGAACAAGTTTTTGGAAGTGCTAAAACCATTGAGAAAGATGTGAAAATGAAAAAACAAAGGAAGAAAAGAGAAACTTACATAAGGAATGCTTCTAAAAAGGTAAAAGAGATCAAAGAAGATGTCATGAACTTTGCTGGCATAATGGCAAGTGACTTTGAAGGACTGCAATCAGAGGCTCACATCTCACCGGTCAACACATCTTCTACAACTGATAGTGACAATAACAAGGCAGTTGTATTCAAGAGAGTTGAAAGGAAGAGAAAACCTTCACCGATACCCTCTCCTTCACCCAAAAGAAGAAGAACCTTGAGAAAGAAACAACAAGCGGTAAGGCAATCGACAAAGAAACTAACACCTAAGAAGAAATAGAAACAAGTTATACCACCATTGGATAATTTGCTTAATGAAATCATTGATGATGGTAATTTGGCTAATGTAAGCAAATTGTATAACACATTCAATGATTCAGAAAAGGAAAGTATTGAAAACACTATTATCATACATCTGGATATATACAAGAAAGTTTTAATTGAGGTTGTGGATGACTTGCCTAATGAATTATATAGAAGGTTAGATGCAAAGAGGATTGCAATAATGGAATTGGACAAGAAACTTAAAGTTGAAAAACTTCTTGCTGTACATCTTGTTAACTCCAAAGAGGAAATTGATGAACTAATTTGTGAGGCTAACAGATTAGTTTTTGCTAGTGGTCACGGGCAAGTGAGTTTGATGGCAGGTAGAGTGAATGAGATTGCAGAGGAAACATCTGATAAATAGGATATATTTTTTGTGGAAAAAGAAAAACTAGAAGAAATGAATAGGCCAAACAAAAATTTCAAAGTTTATCAGATGGATAAGGACAAAGGGAAAGGTAAAGTTGGTGGAAAACCAAACATCAAAATAATTGATAACTAACCACACCCTTGGATACTACACTGGTACATTCTGATGAACCACCTGCTATGGACACTGAAGGTATTGCATGTGATAACACCAATCTGGATTTTGAAATTTTATTTACCATGAATGTGGACACTCAAGAAGTGAACATTATTGTAGATAAAGTCAATAAAGAGGTCAAGGATAACATTGCTGACAGTGGTAACATTGAGCAACTGACAGAGACTGTAGAGGTTGAGATCCCGATAGAGAAATCATTACCAACAGAACAATCATTGGATACTAGGAAGAATATTGAAGGTATAGATGCTGACAAAGAGAAACCTATTGAGATACTGACAGTTGTGCATACAGAGAAACCGACAGAGGCACAGGTACATATTGAGGAAGTGAAACTGGTAATCACTTAGAAACCCAAACCATTGCTAGTTGAAATGCAAACTCAGACCGATCCACCGGAGATAAATACAAATAAAATGGTTACAAATATTGGAAGCACAGAGGTAGTAAAGGCCGTTGGTCACACATCTGATACTTCATTAAGGGAATTCAGGCCTACTAATGTGACAAAAGTACTCCTGAACTCTATCAAGAAGATAACTGAAAGTATTGCATTGGCTTACAAATATATTGATGACAAAATACTAGTTCTTAGTTGATTGTACCAAAATGTAATATAGATTATGTAAAGGATTCTTTAAGTCAATTGGACACATTGTCCAAATTCATTACCGACAATGTAATAATAGTTGATAAGGTGAATGAGGACACATTCAAAGAGAAAATTGAAATGGAGAAGGATAAATTCTTTGAGGATAGAATAAAGAAGTGCATAGAATATTTAAACACACTTTTACCGACACTGAATACTACAATTTTGGAATATAAAGAACTGTACAGAGAAACATGGAAACCACATCTGTTGAGATAGGACATAGAAAAGGAAATAGATGACATAGCTGATAACATAATTGGTTCATTCAAACCTATATCAGTTATTGAGTAGGAAATGACAATTTTTGAGGAGAAATTGGAGAAATATGAGAAAGAGAAAGCAAGGATTAAATCTCAAATCAGAGAACTTAAATATAAACTTGGTCCCAAGTTGGAGAATCTAATCTATCTGAGAAGTGAGATCTCTAAGGCATTATTTCAAGGAGAAAGATCACTAAAAGAGCATATGCATCATCTCACCAACACGATCTAACAAACTGAGGCAACCCTAAATGACAACAATACATTCATGCAGAGTTTAAATTTGGTCTTGGCAGACATATTTCAGATTGTAACCGGTGTAACCAACCGGTTACAAACTTTGAGGTAAATTTTTACACTCATTTGACAATTTTTTTAACAAGCTTTGTCATTGATGTCAAAGGGGGAGTAGTGGACAGAGAAAAATGACTAAACAAAGGAGATTATTTGCTGAGGGGGAATACATATTTTTGGTAACTTTTTGGACTTCAATTTTTGGAAACAATTTTTGGATTTTTCTCATGAGTGTTGCCATCAATGCCAAAGGGGGAGATTGTTGGCATTGCACACCAGAAGACACTTCACTGATAACAACAACAATGCATACAGGCACCCCAGCCGATAGGAAATAAACTTTTTTTTTATTGTATTTAAATGTAATTATCTTTTGTAAAGCCGACATGATATATTGTAAAAAGACTCATATATATGTATGAGATCTTGTAATGATGATAGAATAAGGGATAGGAATAAGAATTAGAGAAGGATGATATATGCGAATCCATAAGGCAGATTTTATATAAGGTTTTGGTTATAGAATGAGCTTAAACCGGTACTAAACCTGGCATAGTTGATGCAAAATTGAAGCAACACATTGTATTAGATTTCATAATCTGCCTTTTGTAGTTAGTGTGACTCTTATTGAGCAGTGAGCTCCGGGTAGTTGGCCTTCCTGCATGTGCAAGCCCCTTATTGTAAGTAATATTTATTCATTGACCAGTGAGTGAATATTGTGGGTCACAAATCCCACCAAGGTTTTTCCCACACTGGGTTTACTCATCAAAACATCTTGTATTATGGTGTGTTTTCTATGCTATCTTTATTGTTCCTGTTTACTGCATTAATTCTTATTTACCGGTACACTGTTATAGCATGCAAAGTTCTTAATAAGTTTAAATATTCTGTAAACTGGTTAGATACTGATTCACCCCCCCTCTTAGTATCTTTGGGACTATCATTAATCCTAACAACACAGACTGATCCACTGACAAAAATTGCTAGTAAAGTGGTTACAACTGATGGAAGCACATAGGTATTAAAAGAAAATGGTCAGACATCCGACACATCTACAAGTGAATTCAGACCTACCAATGTTATAGAGGTACTTTTGGATTCAATCAAGAAGTTAACAGATTACAATGTATTGGCCTATAAGGCAATCTATAATACTCTACCAGTTCTTAAATTGATTGCACCTAATTGTAACATAGATCATATTAAGGATTCTTTAGTTAAATTGGACACATTGTCCAAATTTATTGTTGACAATGTAATAACTGTTGATAAAGTGAATGAGGACACAATAAAAGAGAAAGTTGTAAAAGAGAAGGATAAATTATTTGAAGACACAATAAATAAGTGTATAGATCACCTGAACTTAACATTACAATTTTGGAGTACAAAGAGCTATACAAGGAGGCATGCAAACCATATCTTTTGATAGAGGATATTGACAAGGAAATTAGCAAAACACAGAGAGAAATAGATGACAACATAATTGGTTCATCTGAACCCATATTAATCATTGAGTATGAAATGTTAGTTTTTGAGGAGAAGTTAGAGAAATTGGAAAAAAAAAAGGCATCAATAAGATCTAAAGCTCGAGAACTAAAATGTAAACTTGGTCCTAAATTGGACAATCTTATTTCTCTGAGAGCTGAAATATCTAAGGCATTAATACAAGAACAAAGATCACTAGAGCAACACATGCACTATCTTACCAACATGATCCAATAGACTGAGGCAGTGATTACTGACAAAAACAAATTCATGCAAAGTTTGAACCTAGTTTTGGCAGATATCTTTCAAGTTGTAAACAACCGGTTACAGAGCTTAAGGTAAAATTTTGATACTCTTTTTGATATTTTATGACATCCTTTGTCATTGATGTCAAAGGGGGAGTAGTGGAGAGAAAAATAATAAACAGGTACAAAGGAGATCATTATCTCAGGGGGAGCATACATATTTTTGGAGGCACAGTTTTTGGAAACACATTTTTGGATTTTTGGATTTTTCTCATAAGTGTTGCCATCAATGCCAAAGGCGGATATTGTTGGAATTCTACAATCTCATGAGAATGGTGATGTTGTCATTGATGGAAACCACTGGCATTCATCTAGGAGATCAACTGGCAACCAACCGACAGACACAAACACAGGCACCGACAATGACAATGAACTTCTACATACATCGGAAAGCACTTAACTGACAATGACTACAATGCATACCGACACTCAAGACAACATGTAAATAAATTGTATTTATTGTAATTATCTTTTGTAAAGCTGACTTGGTATTGGAAAAGACTCATATATGTATGAGATCTTATAGGTCATTTGTATAGAGAATGATGTGATGTAAGGTAATAGGAATGATGCGAAATTGATAGAGACATTTTGTATAAGGATAGAAAAGGTTTTGGTTATAGATTGAGCTTAAACCGATATTGAACCTAGCAGATGCTGATTTGAGCAGTACATTGTATTGGATTTAATTATCCATGTTCTAAGTCAGTGAGACTTCTTTGTTGTAATTGAGCAGTGAGCTCTAGGTTGTTGGCCTTCTTACATGTGCAGGCCCCTCATGTAAAGTAATATTTTTTCATCAGCCAGTGAGTGAATATTGTGGGTCACAAATCCCACTGAGGTTTTTCCCACACTAGGTTTTCTCACCAAAACATCTTGTGTTATGGTGTCTTTCTATGCTGTCTCAGCTATTATTGTTTATTGCATTATTTTTGGTTTACCAGTACACTGTTTTGGTATGCAAGAAATTAATAAGTTTAAATATTTTTTCACCAGTTAGACACTAATTCACCCCCCCTCTTAGTGTCTTTGGGCTGTCATTGAATCTAACCATTTTTGGAGTAGTAATTTTCAAATTTGAGCAGTGCAACAAAGGCGATCTATCTTGCATTCGAAGAGATCCAAAAAGAAACCTTGTGCAACATTCAACAATCATCCAGAGTGGAAATAAGAGTGGTAAAGCAAGCTATTGGAGAAGTGTGGTGTGCTTGACATCGATGAAAACCCTAGTTTGGAGTAAAAAGGTATTTTTCATTGAATCTCTCTTGTCATTTAGAATTGTTTTGACATGGCTTCTACATCCAAAGCCTCATCTATTTCTTCTGTACCTGAGGATCCATCCAAATCACTTAGGAAGAGGTTGAAGTATGATGCCCTATCCCAAGTTCCTGTCGGAGTAATTGTCGAAGGGGATATTTCTGGTTATATTGATTGTAGATTAGAAGACCTAGGGTCTCTAGTAATTCACTCCCAATTGAGTTTGTTTTATGGAGAAGACAAAAGGATCAAACTGGAGTTTAGCGTGATCGAGGATAAGAAATTCCACAATGTGGTATATTTTTTCAAGGAATTTACAAAATATCACATAAGAATTACTCTTAGTAGGGTTCATGGTGACAAGATGTATCTTGAGAGAACCCATGATATAACTCCACAGGAAATCCATGTCATGACTGGTTTCTCCAATATTGGAGAAATCCTTATTCTTTGTAAGATCACAAAAAACCAAGTGGAAAAGCTCACTGATTTTGTGAGTGACAAGTGGAAAATGATGGTCAACACCATAAAAGATGACTTGGTGAAGCTTGCATGTATGGTGATCGGATACAGAGTATTCTATGCTAGCTAAATGAATTATGTTCCTACGGCTGCGGTGCATGCCTCTTACCATATGATCAAGGAAGATGCAGAGTATGATTTGTTTACCTGCATGCAAAAACAACTCATGGAGAACCTGAAATCCATCAATGAGGACAATATACTAAAGTTCAAGTTGGGTCAACTCCTTGTACGTTTGTTCTTCTACTTTCAATGGTATTTTCTAGGAGTTGGTGATGTTCAATGGTCAAGTGACCTAGCGATCTCAAGACAAATCAAGAAGAGTCTATAGGTAGTAGGACTGACTTATCCATAGATTCTGAATAGTTATTTTGATGAGTTCAAATTGAAGATGAAACAGAGGACAAGAATTTTAGGTAAACTTGTTAAGAAATATGAAGATGATATTTGCTTCACAATCAAAGTGGACCATTACATAATGGAAGTGGTAGAGCCCAGAGAAGAGGAAGTTGGGCCTATGGGCTATGAAGTGGTAAACAACATAATCATTGAGTTTGTCTCTACCCTAATTGCTTCACCACTTGATCCTAAGAAGAAGAGGACCGATACTTACATAGAAAGGGTCAATCCTACTAACGTACTGAAGCTGAAGAAGAAGAAAGTTGTTCTAGTAGCATCGGCACCGGTTAGATCTGTTGTTAGTCCTAAAGTGACCAGGAGGTCACCTAACTAGAAGAAACTAGAGGCTAATCCACCAAAGGTATTTGAAAGAAAGAGAAAAACCAAACATGGTGCACAGAATTTAGGAGACACTGAATCAGATGAAGAAGTGATAAAGAAAAGGCAACCGATTAAGAAGACCAAGCTTATCGGTAATGTATCTGCAACTTCTGCACTGGTAAATTTAGATATTTCTTCTTACAAGCCTATGACACATTGGTAAAGGACCATAAAGAATATTAGAAGGAAAGTTCTTGATGATTTAAAAGAATATTTTGATGATTTCAATGATGTTGAAAAAGAGGATGTTGAATAAGAACTTATCAGATATTTATGTGATAATGATCGGTCACCTACTGATATTAAATCTCTTATTTCTAAATCTTTGTATAACTCCTTGGACAATAAGTGGCGCATTTCCATTGAAAAAGAGCAAGTAATTAGAGAGAAAATTTTTGCTCAGTATTTTCCAGATGCCACTAATTATGAATTGCTTGAGATTCTTGATCATGCCAAAGGCACCTTTTTCATGAGAAGAAGAAGACTTCAGTTACTTGAAGGCAAAATCTCTGAAGTTGAAAAGGATACTCATCTGCGAGCTCAAGGAGCTGTCCAGATGAAAAAGGTATATGAAACAAATCAACAGGAAGAAGTCTTTCATGATCATGGAAAAGGAATTGTTAAGGAAATTATTTCTATTGATGTAGATTCACTAGATGTTGTATCAATGGATAATGCACTTGACATTCATGTAGAGAAAGAGAAGGAGAAGGAAGAAGAAGAAAAGTGGAAAGCAGAGAAATAAAATAAGGACAAAGAAGAAAAGAAGAAAGCGGAGAAGGAAGAAGAAGAAAAGAAGAAAGCAGAAAAGGAAAAGAAGAATAAGGAGGAAGAAGAAAATAAGAGAGCAGAGAAGAAAGAAGAGGAAAAGAAGAAGGAAGAAGAGAAGAAAAAGAGAAGAAAAGAATAAGAGAGTAGAAGAGAAGGAGAGAGTAGAGAAGGAGAGAGCAGAAAAGGAGAGAGTAGAGAAGGAGAGAGCAGAAAAGGAGAGAGTAGAGAAGGAGAGAGTAAAGAAGGAGAGAGTGGAGAAGGAGAAGGAGAAAGAAGAGAAAGAGAAGGCTGAAAAGGAGGCTAATGAAAAAGTAGAGTAGGAAAAGAGGAAACAAGAGGAGAACAAAGCAGAAGAGAGAGGATAGACTCCTAAGGAAACCAGAGATCACACTAAATAGATTGATCCCACCGATCACACAGATTTGACTCTGGCCTATCTTACAAAATTGGTAGATGAGAATGAGCTTCTGAGAAGAATTCAACTGGCTCAAGATAGATTGGAAGCACTGAGGAAAAAGAAAGAACATGATGTCATTCAATTTGTTTTTAACACTCTTTCCAATCTAGTACTTGGTACTAATCTCCCCAGCACCGATTCCTCATTGGCCAAGATAAAACTATTATGCATAGTAGTGGATGATCAAGTCAAATCACTGGAAGATGCTTCCTAGGCCACTGTAAAGAAAAACCATGGAAAACAACTGAATGTTGCATTGGTAAAGAAAATTGTTGAGGACAGGACCAAGCTGATTGTTGGCATTGTATGTGATTGAAGGTTTTGTCATTGATGGCAACCTTACAATCCTATGGCACCGGCAAGGCATTACACTAGCAAGGCATTACACCGACAAGTTAGTGCACTGGCATCAACAGATCACACTCTACACCGGCACTCAAGACACCAGCACTAGCATAGAGAAAGGAAGTATACCGGCATAGAGGTCGACAAGATTTTTGGTATATTATATTTTGATTATTATTGTAAAAACTTTGTAAGCCGACTTGGCAAATTGTAAAATGACTCTTATATATAAAAGAGATCATTGTAGACATTTAGGAAGCAGGAAGTAAGTAAGAAAAGTGATGTATGCAAAGTATTAAGGCAGACCTATTATGCAAAATATAGGTTGAAGGGTTTATGTAAGAAGCAGAGCAACAACCAGTACTGGATCAAGCATTATAGATGCTACTATAAAGCAATACAAGATATTGGATTTGTATAATCCACATTGTAAGTCAGTGAGACTTCCCATTGAGCAGTGAGCTCTAGGCAGTTGGCCTTCCTGCACGTGCAGGCCCCTATTGTAAGTAATATTCTCTTATTGGCCAGTGAGTGAATATTGTGGGTCACAAATCCCATTGACTTTTTTCCCACATCGGGTTTCCTCGTTAAATCCTTGTGTTATGGTGTGCTTTTCATGTGGATGCTCTTAATTCTATTTATTACATTATTTCTTGCATACCGGTACACTGTTATAATATGTTCTACATGTTTTAAGTTAAGAAATTTGAAATACCGATTAGATACTGATTCACCCCCCCCTCTCAGTATCTGTGGGATTCCTAACAATTGGTATCAGAGCTTGGTCCTCTATTTTTAGAAGCCTAATAGCTTGAGGAAGATCTTGACACTGGTAAAGATGGAAAATCTGATGAAGCAACTTGAAGTAGCTCTTTCAGACTATGATGCAGAAAAATTGAAAAATATCAAACTAGAAGATGATTTAAGGGCAGCTCAGGATATCATTCAGGCACTTCAAGAGAATCTTACTGTTGCAAGAAACAAGAGAAGAGAACTTTGTGAAAATTTGCAAAATGAGAATGATGAAAAGGAATCACTTAATGATTAGATAAGCAAGTTGAAACAAGAGAACATGACAAAAAAGAATGAGATGCAGGATATGACTATGAGATTTTGTAAAGAGATTGAGAATAAGAAGAAGAGTGAAGAAGAATTGAATAGAAGACTAAGTGATGCAGCAAATGAGAACACAAGACTTAGCTATGAAAATGACATGTTGAAGACAAATCTGATGTATACTCAGAATGACTCCAATGAACTGATGAGATAGAAAGAGGTCTTAGAAAGAGAACTAGAAACTACAAATCAACATAAAGAAAAATTCAAGAAAAGCTTAGAGGTACTTGGCACCTTACTGAAGAATCAAAAACCTAAAGGTAACACTTCTGGAATTGGCTTTGAAGTTGGTGAAAGCTCCAGTACTGCAAATACTCAGGATCACAACAAACCAGTAAGACAACCTAATGCTTATAAATTCAATGGAAAATTCTTTAACTGTAATAAGTATGGTCATAGAGAAAATGAATGTAGATCTAGAAATTATCAGAATATCAACACACCCACCGATCAATGTTCTAAATGCAACAAAGTTGGTCACTACTCTGAGAATTGCAGAATGAATGTGAGATGTTATGTTTGTGGAAGATTTGGACGTTTATCTAATCAATGCAGAACAAAAACTAGCATAGGTTATGGAAAAGATATTCAAAAAAATAATGTGACTTGTTATACATGTAACAAGATTGGCCATATTGCAAAATTTTGTAGAAGTAAAGGATCATTGGTAGACAACAAAAGTTCTAGCTTGAAAGGTAAAGAAAAAGTTGAAGAGGTTAAGCAATAATTCTCAAAACAATGGATTAGAAAAGTTGATCTAAATATTGGGAATACTCCTCCACCGGTAGAACCAATCAATGCTTCACCAACAGGACAGAGTGATGCTCCATCGACAGGACAGAGCAGTGCTCCACTGGCAAGAAGTTCTTCATCGAATTAAAGAAAGTTTCCTTGAGGGTTTGGCAATCTAATGACACATGTGATATTATTCCCGGCAGACAATGTTAAGTGAATACTTAACCAGCATACATTTAATGTGGTAGATGGCAAAAAGACACTATAAATTTGAGGTTTTGGCTCCATTTCATTTCACTGAGATTTCAAACCTACGAAGAGCGCGAAGATTCTGAGCTAAGGCATTTCAAGCAAGAGGCAAGAACACTTCAAGCAATCATACATCCTAAAGGCAGTAAAAGGTATTGTATCATGGCATCCACCTCTACAATTGAATATATAGCAAACCCTACTATTGTCGAAGTTATAAAAAGACCTAGGCCCGTATTTCAATTAGTTCCCAAGGTAGAAAAGAAAGATGATACCTTAGGTGCTTTTTCTCAAATTCCTAAGGGAGTTGTTTATGCTGAAGACCCCAAAATTTACATTCACTGTAACATTGAGGAACTAGGAGATGAAGAGATTAAGACCATATTTAAAACTATCATATGTGATGAATCTGACAATGTAAAAGATGAACATAAGATCATTGAAACCCTAGGATTTACAGAGATCCTTAGCATTCATGAATTCCCCAAGGATGTGATTAGGATAGTCTTAAGCAGGGTACATGGTGAATTTTTCTGGTTAGATACAATTCACAAAATCACCAAGGAAGCTATGAAAGCTATCATAGGGTTACTGACCACCAGTAAAAGGCTGGACAAAACTAAGAAGGTTTCCAATGACCTAGTTACTCAGTTAATTGGCGCAACATCTGATAAAAGGTCCTTAAGAGTAAATGATGTAACAGACATTAATCTGAGATTTATCAGCATGGTATTAGGAAATAAGGCAACTCATGCAAATAGACCCAATTCAGTGTCAAGTCTATGTATTAAAAGTGCTTATGACATGGTCATAGATAATGCAAAGACTGATGTTTGTGAGTGGTTGAAGGACAAATTAATTGACAACTTAGGCAAGATTAAGAAGGACAGGAAAGGAAATTTCAGGTTTGGAAATCTGTTAGTATGTCGGATTCTACATATAACCAAACAGGTTCCCGATATAGGCTACAAAGAACTTGGATATGATATACCAGTAGGTAAACAGTTAATAGAACTATTCAATAATATGGGAGAAGATAAGGAAAACAATATCCATGATTTCTTTCAAGCACTAAAGGCCAAAATGAAGAAAAGAATCTGATTATCACAAAATATTGTTGACAAATATAAGGATGAAATATGCTTTGTAATAAAAAAGGATGAGATCTGGATGGAAGCAGTCATCCCTAGGATAGTTTGGGTAACAAAGATGGGTTATGAAATAGATGATCATATAATTGAAACATATGCTAAAGCACTTCTAGAAACCCCTAAAGAACCTAAGGAAGAAATATTTGGTAGTGCAAAAACTATTGAAAGCCAAATACAATCTAAGAAAAGAGTGAAAAAGTTTGAGGTAGTTGTAAGAAAAGGTTCCAGACAAGCAAAGGCTATTAAAGAAGATGTGTTAAAGAAAACCGGTATAACAGAGGATGAGTTAGCAGCTCCACAACCTGAAACTCACCTGTCACCAGTAGGTACTTCTTTGGAGAGTGACATGCCTACAACTTTCAAAAGAGTTGTAAGGAAAAGAGATCCCTCACCAGAAACCACACCCTCACCTAGGAGGACAAGACAAAAACAACAAGCAATGAGATCTCCGGTAAGAAAGGTTACACCAAAGAAGAAGAAACTGACACCCAAGAAGAAGAAAAGGACAAATAAGGGCTTGGCCCCTCTTGATATACTATTAAATGAAATTACAGAGGAAGGAAAATTGAAGAAAATAGAGAAAATATATGACACTTAATAGCTGATGAAAAAGAACAAGTAGAAAACAGTGTTATATTGCATATGGATATGTATAAGAAATTTTTGATGGAAGTAGTAAATGAAGTTCCAGATGAACTATTTAAGAGATTGGAAGCAAGAAGACAAGCAGTAATAGAAATGGACAAGAAAATAAAGATTGAAAAGCTACTTGCTGTATATCTAGTGAATTCACCCAAGGAAATTGATGACTTAATTGCTCAAGCCAACCGGTCAGTATTTTCTACTGCACACCAGCACATTTCTTTAATGGTTGGAAGAGTTAATGAGGTGACTGAGGAGACAGAAAATGCATGGGACATTTTCCTAGTGGAAAAAGAAAAACAAGAAGAATACATGAGTCACAAACCTATAAAGGTATATTAGAAAGAAAGAGACAAGGGTAAAGGTAAAGTTGGTGGACCACCTAGTATCAAGGTTAAAGACAACTTACCCCCACCTCCTTTGATTACTCCACTGGTAAAAATAACAGTTACAAAAGATCAACCGGCAACTGAAAGTATGGATATAGAGGATGGTAATCCTAACCCTAAAGTCTTATATACTGTGGATGTTGATACTCAAAAGATCAACATTGTGGTAGATAAAGATACATCTGATAAGATTGAAATGGCTAGTGAGCCTTTGGTAGCCGAGCAAACTGATAACACACAAGAGAAACTGACAGATGACAAAGAACAAAAGGTAGAGACTCAAACTCAGACTGAGACAATGCAACAAACAGAGAAACCAACAGAGAAAAAGGCTCCTGAACAGGAACAACAACAAGAACAGGAACAGGTTCATAAGGAAATAGTGCCACTAGCAATTGGAAAAGTAGAAAAACCATTGCTTAAGGAAATGCAAACACAAACATACCTACCAGAGGTCAATATAGGCTTGGTTACTTCCACTGGCGGTACTCAGAATATAGGTTCATCATCAGAATACAAATCAACTAATGTGACTGAGGTACTATTAGATTCAATTAAAAAGATAATAGACTGCAACTCACAAGCTTATAAGGCAATAGATGATACCATACCAATTTTGAAGGTAATTGCTCCTAACTATAATATAGACAATAAAGATTCTTTAGGACAACTTGATACCTTGTGTAAATATATCACAGAAAACATTGAGAAAATAAAGGAAGAGACATTGAGGGATAAAGTAGAAATTGAAAAGCAGAAATTCTTTGATGAGCAAATAAAGAAGTATACTAGAGATTTTGACACACTTCTACCGGAATTGTGTAATTTATTGAAAGACTACAAAACTCTGTACAAAGACACCTGTAAGAGAAACCTTTTGACTTTAAAAATATATAAGAAGATGAGCAAGGTACAGGATGAAATCAATAAACTTGTGGATAATTTTGTTAACTCACCTGATACATTATCAGTTTTTGAACATAAGATAACAAATTTTGAGGAAGAATTACTTAAATTGGAAAGAGAAAAAGAGAGAATAGTGAATAAGGCAAAGCATCTAAGATTAAAACTGAGTCCAAGATTGGACTATCTAGCATCACTATGGAAGGAAGTATTTGAGGCACTAATATAGGGACATAAAACACCAACAGAGCATTTGCAGCATCTCACTGGTATAGTTAAGAGAACAGAGACAACAATAAGAGATAGTAAAAAGTTTATGGAGAGTATAAACTTGATTTTGGCGGATCTATTTCAAATTGTAACTACCCAATTACAAGATTGAAAATACAAACTCTACTGACATCTTGACAACCTTTGTCATTGATGCCAAAGGGGGAGTAGTGGGATGAGAAAATTCAACATCATAGGAATCATATGCTCAGGGGGAGCACACACATTTTTGGTAACATTTTTGACTTCACATTTTTGGATACACTTTTGAAATTTCTCATGAGTGTTGCCATCAATGCCAAAGGGGGAGATTGTTGGCATTGTATGTGATTGAAGGTTTTGTCATTGATGGCAACCTTACAATCCTATGGCACCGGCAAGGCATTACACGGGCAAGGTATTACACCAACAAGTTAGTGCACCAACATTAGCAGATCACACTCAAGACACCGACACCGACACAGAGAAAGGAAGTATACCGGCACAGAGGCCGACGAGATTTTTGGTATATTATATTTTGATTATTATTGTAAAAACTTTGTAAGCCGACTTGGAAAATTGTAAAATGACTCTTATATATAAAAGAGATCATTGTAGACATTTAGGAAGCAAGAAGTAAGTAAGAAAAGTGATGCATGCAAAGTATTAAGGCATACCTATTATATGAAATATAGGTTGAAGGGTTTATGTAAGAAGCAGAGCAGCAACCGGTACTGGATCAGACATTATAGATGCTATTGTAAAGAAGTACAAGATATTGGATTTGTATAATCCACATTGTAAGTCAGTGAGACTTCCCATTGAGCAGTGAGCTCTAGGCAGTTGGCCTTCTTGCATGTGCAGGCCCATATTGTAAGTAATATTCTCTTATTGGCCAGTGAGTGAATATTGTGGGTCACAAATCCCACTGAGGTTTTTCCCACACCGGGTTTCCTCATTAAATCCTTGTGTTATGGTGTGCTTTTCATGTGTATGTTCTTAATTCTGTTTATTACATTATTTCTTGCATACCGGTACACTGTTATAATATGTTCTGCATGTTTTAAGTTAAGAAATTAGAAATACCGGTTAGATATTGATTCAACACCCCCCCCCCCTTAGTATCTGTGGGATTCCTAACACCGATCCACCAGAAAGATGATATCAGTTTGGAAATCGTTGAAGGAAATATGATTTTGAGCAAAATATGTCAGCCCAATTTATTCTATGATGATGCTTTGAAGATAAAAGGTCAACTCTAATTAGAACTGAAGCAGTATGTGGAGACCTTCAAAGTACCATATGATTCTTTCATGGTGTATGTGCAGACCATCCCGACTTACCGACAATAGATTGCAAAGATTGAAGCAGAGATCTGCAAGCTGAGCCAACATCTGTAGGAGCTACAACTACTCCTATTACCTAAGTTGCAGGTTCTTCAAAAGTGCTTTCTAAATATGGAAGCTATTACTGTCACATAGGTGATGAGCACTATCGATGCCATGGAGGATCTAGTATTCCAGATGAAGGCCGAGAGTGAAATTGCTACCTCACTCTTAGAGTCTTGGTCTTTAGACATGAAGGACTTTTTGAAAATCTTTAAAATCATTTTTGAGAAGTTTTACTCTTTATTATCTTGAGCATATACTCTATTTTTATGTTATGCAATATGATTTTGGTTACTCTCTATGAAAAGAGGAATTTTGGATTACTTTGTCATTGTTGGCAAAGGGGGAGTGGTATATGAAAATATAATGCAAATAGAAGTTGTTCATGTTAGTATTTTTGGCAAAGGGAGTAGTGTATATGCCTAGGGGGAGTAATTTTGATTATGACATTTTATTTGTTCTGTAAACACTTAGTTGTCAAAATTTTCCTAAGTGTTGCCATCAATGCCAAAGGGGGAGATTGTTAGAATTTTGATAATGTTTGTACTGAGTTGTGATTGTCATTGATGGACACACACTTATTTTATGTATTCTCAATAGGCATTATGTGATGTATTGTGCAAACCGGTACTATGTATGTATAGTCTTTGTTTGTTGAAGACTATCGGTGTTTGTAGAAGGAGCTTACCGGTCAAAGAATGGTCGAGGACCTCAAGCGGTACGAGGACCTCAAGTGGTACAAGGACCTCAAGTGGTACAAGGACCCCAAGCGGCAGCCAAGAGATCGAAACACTATGTTCTAGTTTACTAGTCTTCATTTGTAAATCGGTAATCGGTATACTGTATTTTGTTAACCAACAAACTTGTAAATGTGTGATGAGTCTTCATCCATTGACACCATGGCGGTGATTCTATGTCACATCTCAATTATGTATTGACATGTTATACCTAGGGATTTGTAGTCTAAATCTCATTGGACTGACATAAAATTAGATTCTTATATGAGGACATCATGTCTAGGGTTTTATATAGATGTGTAGAGAGATGATAAGATTCTGTGCGAAAGGAATACTCATGATAGAAGATTGAAGGAACGAAGGACAGAAGACTGTAGTAATGCTGTGATGTATTGACTAAGAGTTATCAAGGATCTAACTAAGCATTGTGTGATACTTTGTAGATCATCAACTTATTGATTACTAATCCCTTTGACCAGTCTGAAATCCTTAACCGGGTAGGCTTAGTTAAGTTTGTTTTAAGTCCTCTAACAAGGTGGTTCATAGTTGTGGATCTAAAATCCTTTAACAAGGTAGTCTTTAATAGGACTTGTCTCTTAATAGAGATCTGGATTCCTAACAGGATCTGTTCTGGTGAAGAACATTGTAAGACCTTAACCGCTCTGACCTTAACCGGTTTGGTTGCTATTCTACAGATAGTAGACTTGTGAGTTTTACTCACCGTGGTTTTTCCCATTTGGGTTTCCATGTCAAAATATCTTATGTTATGGTGATTGTGTTATTGTGGGTGAATGATTTATTTTCTATTTGGTTTATTTGTGTATTAATCGGTTCACTGTTAAATAGGATACACCAGTCTGCAGTTAATTTGCTTAAGTATTTGTCAATTTTTTTGGGTATACTAATTCACCCCCCCCCTCTTATTATTCATCAATTCACAACTTTTTCATTTGTGCCATGGCTGATATCAGCACTAGAAGCAACTCATAGTGTTAGCGTACATACAAGACAATACAGCAGTTCATTATACCTAGCAACTTGTGGTGTTGTTGTTTATATTGGCTCTGTTGGACCTTGTAATTAAGATTCAATATACATTTTTTAATAAGATTAACTGTGAAACATAATGAAATATTGAAAATTTTGTTATCTTATTGAGCTTCACTTTGTTTCAAGAATAGTTTAATATTCTCTACTTAACAGGGCCAACCACATGAAGGTGGAAGCTCATTTGGCCTCCCCCTCCCTCCCTAACATCACTCTATATTCCTCTTTAACATATAACATTCATTCATTCTTTCTACCATTAATAAAATATAACATTTGTTCATTAGTATCACATAACGTTCATTAACACATAACATTCATTAACATTTATTAACACACAACGTTCATAAATATTCATTAACACATATCATTCATAACCATTTATTAGCACATAATTACATTCATTAACACATAAAAATCAGTATTATCAAATAAGGTAGATTACAATTAATTCTTTTTTTGTTTTTTCTTTGAAGCTATATAAAGAATAAGTGGAGCATCATTTTCCCCCTCTTTAATTGTTTTGCCCTCTATTCATGATCTTGATGTGTGCCTAGTCCTATACTGAGGACAAGGACACTGAAGCAAAGGAGGGTCCTCTGCAATAACAAAGAAATGGGTTAAATGCAATTTTTTTTATTATTGTTACAAGTATTTCATTAATTTAAAGAACATAATTGTGACACTCTTCACTTGATGGGGCCACATCATCTTCCACATCATTTTGTCTAGTCTCAACCTCAACATGTTGAATACCCTCTAGATCCTCTGGAGTTGAAATACTAAAGGTTGCATTAATGTTTAACACCAATTGTAATTAAATTTGTTTAAAGGAATAATAGTGGTCCTCTTTACCTAATTTGGGAATATCACGTTCCTGATGTTGTGTACCTAGATCATGCTCCACTTGATCACCACCAACCACATGTTCTAAAATATTAACAAAAAAGGTTACATTAACTACTACACTAATTACAATTTAAGATGTTTAATTATATTAATAATTATATAAATAAACTTGAATAGAAAATGAATACCTCCACTACTGGGATGCACATCTAGACCTTCATGTGCAGGTCATTTTTCATGATTAGCAGGCAACATTCCAATGTCATGTGCATTATTATCACTGCTTGCTTATTTAAAACAAATATAGTCACTTTATGTTGGAACTCAACACCAATTAGATTATTGGTAAAGTATTCAATTTGAAACAATTTTCATTTAGCTTATTTACCTATGTGATGGATGCACTGAAATCTTGTGTTTGCCCACTCAATTCTCATAGTCGTTCAGCCACGACTGTATAGCCTTATTGGTAGTAAATTCTCTTGTCATCTTTTGTGGGCACTCTCTTGAATTCAGAGCCCTGCATTTTTGCTTGGTATCATAAATTTTACTTGCATTGTTTGATAAAAAAAAAATTGTTTGCAATTTATAAATATTTTGATATAATATTTCATTTACTGATACTTACAATTCATGTGGCAAGTTTCATATAACCACCAGAGCCGAGTTTGTGTTGCCCATGCTTTTCTTGTCTTGCCTTGGTTACCTTTGATGTGTCACTCAGTATATGAAAAGTTTGAAATATATTAGATTATATAAATATAAAGAGAAATTAGTACATAATTACATTCTTAATAGTATCCCATACCTTCTTTTGGTGTTTGCTGGTGTGTTTCCTTTTTTCCTTTCAATTCTCTCCTTAGCATCCAAAATCAAGTCCTTCCACTCCCTCTCTAGAATCATGGGGGGACGTTCGTACTTTACATTCTTCTCTAAATGTGTCCTATATTGGTCCCTCACATACTTTAGATATGTGTCAAATTTTTCAAGGAGCTTGGTTCTGTCAAATGTGTCATTTCCAAACAACTCAACCATACGGTTTGTCAGTTCATCTTTTAACCTTTTTTCTTGGTGATTCCACCTTTTAAAGAAAAAACAAACCTGTTAGATTCATAAATGAATTGAAGCTACCTTTACTATAGTTCAAGAAATAGATCAAAAGAAAACCATTCTAGCAATGATATGCAATCAAAATAGTGGATTACGGTTATTTCACATATGATCTTCCACTTTTTACGTATGGTAGGCCCAAATATCTTCAATGCATTGTTATTAAGATTTTAATAAAAAATATCATTTCCTGCAAAAAAATCATTGGATCATTTGTCCAAAATGAGTGATCAGTAAGTAAATTACAATTAGACTATATATAATAATAATTTTAAAGTACCTAGAATGTTTTGTATCTTTAAGGGAATCAATTCTTTGTCACTTACCACCAATGTGGCCTGCAACATTTCCGTACTAGCAATATGGGAAGATCCAGGAAATGATGGTATGTTATCAGTAGTAGTCACCTCTAGCACATCCTCATGTGCATCTCTTGCTGCAGAAAATGAATCCACTATGAAATGCCCCCAGGAAAGAATGCTTCAAGGGAAATAGAAACAACAAAAGATAGAGCAAAAGAGGGATCTACCAACAGTTGGTGGGCCAACATGACATGCAGTAGAGGATGTCTACTTGCTACATGTTGTCGGTATTGTATTCGGTAATACAGGTGGGGCTAACCTCTGATGAGGCAACATTTGCACAGGAACATTGACAACACCTGAAGAATAATACATTAAATATACAAAACATTAAATATATCAAAACTACAAGAATTGTAAACAAGGATGAACCTTTATTTTGAACATTGACAGTATCAAGTATGATGTGTTTTGGGTAGTCAAAGTGATAAGACAATCAAGTTTCAATCTACTTGTTTGATCATGACAATCACAATGAATGGTAGTTTGGGTTCCTTATTTTGTAGTTTTAGAATTTGGGTTACTTATTGTATGAGTAAGTGTAGATTATGAGTACTTGGGAAGTTGGAGGACAGGGGTAAGTATATGTTAAGGTATGATGGTTAAAATAATTGGTATTTTCATAATGTTAAGGCTAATATGGAGTTGCTTGAACATGTAACTTGTCTTGTTGGAAGTTGACATTATGAGGAAGGTTGTAGATTCTTAATGGAGTTTGCATGTGTGAACATGTAAAAGAAGACTTAATTTGTGTCTCAGACAGTCAAAATAGTGGAAGGAAGTGTTTGTTGAATTTGTGAGTGACTGTCACAAAAAGGACAACAGGCTGAAACCTTTTCATTTTGTAGGACCAACCTGATTATTAGGAATGGTGTTGGAGTTTAATGTTAGGGGAATGTTTGGGTGAGTTCATTTATTTTTCAAGAACAATTGAAGGGTTAAAAAATAGTGAATGGATCAATGAAGTAAGACTATCCCATTGGTGTTTTTTATCTTTGTGAACAGTGTGAAGACAACAAAGGGTCAAGATGTTTCTTAGGGTGGTTGGGAGGGTTGAGATTTGCATTTTTCTTTCATGGGAAAGAAGTCCATTTATGTGTCCTTGGGAACCACTAGTTTGGTGTGTGACAAATGAGCATTGGGAGATGTGTCTTTAAAACATTAGTGGTCCTAATTAGAATTAGTACTGTATTGAAGTCAAATTGTGAGAGTTGGAGTGATTCAAAGAGTGGAAGTCCTCAAGATGGATTTGGGAAAGATGAGTATTCTAGTAGGACAGTTACATTAGGGATAGATGGTGATCTCATTGTTACTATTGTCTTGGCACATAGTGGAGTCAAATGTCAGAGCAAATGCACATGGAAATTTCCTTTGAGTCAGATAAATAGCCATGAAGGTATGAATGATCAGTCATGAAGAGAATTAACTAGATCTTTCTGCATCAACTGCATAATAAATATATGAGCAATAATACTAGCATTAAAAAAGCAAGTTCACAAGTCCAAAGAAGGAGTAGTTTTAATGTATATAAAATCATCATCACCTAAACTACGTACAATACCCTGATCATGGCCACCAGGTTGATGAGGATAAATAAATTTCTATAAAAACAACACATACATATTTTAGTTAATGACATAAAAGAGTATAAAATATAAACCATTATTGAACTTTTATTATAATTAAAGTTTTCATTACTACTTACTTGCAAGTTTTTTGTTGTCCGCATCATTTTTCGCACCCTCTCTTTCATCTCATCAATATGAGGCTCCATGGATGCCAAAGCAACAATCTCTCTACTAATTTTTCTAATAGAGTTTTTAATCAATTCTATAGGGTTTGTGGAATTTGTGATACCATCATCACTTAATCCTGTTGAGTCCATGTCCCTAGAGAGGTGCTTAGGTACTGCAGCTCCCTTTCCCTTTCCCTAAACATCTGTCTGTGATAAGAATATCATTAACACTATCAAAATTACTCCAAAACACTCAATAAAAGAACATAATAATGTAACAGTTTGCTTCTATCTAATTTGTACAATTACAATGAGGTTTACCTTCTTGGTAGAAGTCTCGTGCCCTACATCCCTATCTGTGATATGTGATGGATCCATGTCACCCTATGATAAAGGAAAAATATAAAAACGTTAGCGAAATGAAACCAATAGACTTAGAAAAAAAGATTAATAATAAAATGGTATATTAGAGTCATTAATTGGAGGTTGGTTAATTTGAATGGTATATAGTACATACCACCCCCATGATAGTAATTTTGTTTGTATCTATACGATTCAAATTGTAATCGATTAGTAGCTCTCCCTTGCACTTATTGATTTTATCACACATACGAATACATGATTTCCCTCGCGCACCTCAAATATGCAATTGGGTTGCTTATTAGTTGACCCACGTTGTGTACTATTTATAAAACCCACAATATTCCATGTTGCTTTTAGACTTCCATTAATGTATGCATCCACTTGTTTACTTTGATCATTATCTTTTTGTTGTATATAATTTGTTGACAATGCATACCTACACATACTTTTTTATATCGAACAATCTACATCCATTTTTTGTAATTTTAACAAGGTCTGACAAACTCCATCAATTCAGCAACTTTGTTGTAACAGACCTTTTTGTCATCCATGGAAAATAGGCCCAAACCATGTAATGATGATGGTGCTATGTGATATATCCTATCGTTATACACAAAAATTAGTGTTTATTGGAGGAAGTTCCTTGGGTACCTATTGTTTGTGTAGATGTTTGTATCTCAAGGTCACCTCGATGTTGCCTTTGGTCTCATCATCATAAGAACATGACCCTCGTTGAGCAAGGAAAAATTCCATGCGTTTATTGAATTTTCTTCTAATCTTTTGACCTCTAGTTGATCTCCCTACTGTAGACCTACTACATGTCTCACTTTCATTTTCTATTCCTGCATTTTGCTCACTCGAGGAAGACACATCTAACAAATACATATTTGGTGGTACCTGCACTCCATCAAATGAGAGAGTTAGCTGGTAATGAGAGAGATATTTTGCAAATCAGGGTAATGTTGATGAAGAAGTCGGCCCTAAAGTTGATTTTGAGATTAAAATTTGAATAATTCCAATTGGGGCCTCAAGTGTTGATAACTGTATTAGATTTGCTACTAATGTTGAGGTTTGAACAACTGAGGAAGTTTGTTTTCCAAGTAATTTTTTAAAAATAAACTATTTCTATGGGGTGTATTGACTTATACCTGTCGATCCATGAGACTGTGTAGGATCCTCGTCAAAGGGGTTCAGGTTCCTGCACATTTAATTCAATTATCTTATGTTAGCTAAAAATTGCATGATACATATACTAAAAATTACATAGTACACAACATGAACAACATGAACTTTGTAGACAAGAAGAGTAATAAAAAATAAATGTTATCATCATAATCATTGTAAATTTTTTAATTCCTTACCTTTACTTTATGTAGACTATGTAGGATCCTCAACTAAAGGGTTCACAATGTTTGTAGTCAATTACCTATTTCCAACAAGGGTGACAACATCACACAAAATATATACATGAATTTAGTACCATCAATTGAGCATCATAAGCATTACATTTGTAAGTTGGTAAACAATAAATACATATGTATCATAAGCATCATAAGCATCACATATGTATCATCATATATGTAATTGAGCATTATAAGCATCACATATGTGTCATCATAAACATGTAATTCATCACATATGTATCATAAATCACCATCCATAACATAGGTAATAAACAATCGACATTTTATAAATAAACACAAAGTTCAAATAATGTCACATGTATCATCATAAACATGTAATCCATCATATATGTATATTAAATCAACATCTATCACATGGCTAATAAACAATCCAAATTCCATAAATAAACACAAAGTTTAAAAAATGTCACATAAATAGTCACTCTCCCTATCTCCATCTCCTCGGGGTGGCATGGTTCTACTATTAGGACCTGCTAGAGGTGGAACATGAATTTAAAACATTAAAAGGTGAATCATGAATTAATTATGTAATGGCATTAGAATTCAAAACATAATGAATTAATTATGTAACCATATAAGTCAAATAAATTTCTATCAATAAATCACTATTAAATAGATAATATACTAATCGCATACCTCATACATTTCATTCATGTCATTGAACTTCTTCTCCATCCAACTCATCATCATAACCATCATGATCATCATCGCCATCATGATCATCATCACCATAATCACCACCACCACCACCACCACCACCACCACCACCATCATCATCTTCATCATCGCCATCACCATCACCATCACCATCACCATCACCATCACCATCAACATCATCATCATCATTGAGTAATTGTCGATCATGATCATCATCTATGTCATCTTCTACTTCTTTGGTATCTTCTTCTTCCATTACATTATACTTTATTGACCTTGCTCTTGGATCATGTCTAACAACAAATGACCAACCCAGTTTTATGTGGAACCTCTAAGTAAAATACATGCTCACATTAGCTTGGAAGAACATAGGGCTCATCCCCAAATGGTTCAAATGACTTTGTATTAACCATTGTAAACCCATTATCATGTTCAATAATATTTCTATCAGGATCATTTTTATTCAGTTGTAGCCTGTAACATTTGACGACAAACAAAACTAATTTGAAAGAATTAAAGTCACACTCAAGTATATCATCCAAAATGCCATAGTATCAATTTTTAAAACTCTTGAGGATGTATGTCATTTCTCGATGCAATATTTGTCACCTCAAAGACTACAGTTATCCCAGAATCATAAGTTTTCTTTGTGTCATCCAACTTTTTGATGCAAAATTTTGTTGGCATATGTGTAGAGTATGATGACATGATGATATTGTATGTTGTCATTGATGTCAATATGCTATAGTATGAACCAATATATTGAAGTAAGCAAACTAGCAAGAGAACCAGTATGATGATGTGAACCGGTATATGTGAAAAAGTGAAGCGGTATATTTGTCCAAGTGAACCGGTATGTTGGAATGTGAACCGGTATATAGAAAGTTTTGTATCAGGGTTTCATTTGGTATGACTACCGGTTGATAGTCTCAGCTTTGGGGTTTCTAGTTGATACACTCCAAGCTTGTGTGATTCAACCGATGACATCTTGTGATGAGTTAGCATTGTAATGAAGGTCAGACCATGTTGCCACATCAGTCTTGTGTGTGTGAAGGATTTCCTTGAGGATCTTGCATGAAGAAGATTGATCCTATCTACCTCAGGAATGTGCTAAGTCTCTGTAAACACTGGAGAACACATGATGGGTTATCAACCTCCAAGAAGTAGTAAAGAATGAACATTGGAGAACGTCTTGAGATCTATTCAAGACTATTGTATTCAATGCAATGTGATTAATAGTTAGGATTGAACAGACTGAATTGTTAAACCTAAATGTTTAGGGTTTAGGGTTTATGCTACCAACCTATCTGTTTCCTATAAGGTCGATGATGTTTTTCATTTTGAGGTTTTTGGCAAATGTTGTGTGTATCCAAGTGAAGAGATACATGATTCTTTCCAAACTAGAGAAGTGAATAGATACCTGTAGAGTGTGATTGCAGAAGTAAAGGAACTAAAGCGGATCTACATTGGCATTGAGTGCTATTATCAGATCATTGTATTACCTGTTGATTTCTAACCATTTTAGCAATTAGAAAATCCCTTAACAAGGTAGCTTTAATAGGCTTGTTGTAAATCCTTTAATAAGGTGACTCAAAATCATTGAGTTCTTCAAATCCTCTAACAAGGTAACCTTTAACAGTGTTTTAACACTTAACTAGGTATTTTAGCCGTCCCTTAATTGGGTGATCCTTAGCAGGATCGATTCCTAACAAAACCTATTGTAAAGTATTTAACCAGACTAGGCTCCTAGCAGAGTGAACTTCAGAAGAGTTCAAGAACAACTTGTGGGTATTCATCCCCACCGTGGTTTTTCCCAATTGGGTTTCCACGTGAAAAATAAGTGTGTTATGTGTGATGCTTTTTCATGTGATGGTTTAATATTTTTTGTCAAGTGGTAAAGCATGTTGAACCAGTGGTTATTACATTTATGATGATGTATTACTTGTGTATGTATTCGGGTGAAGTGGAAATAAGATATTAGGTTGTGTGGAGATCTAAGTGTTACCGGTTTAGGTCCTTCATAGTCTCACTGTGTGTTACCAGTAGTACCCTGATTTAGATCGGTGATATTGTTTACCAGTTGAGTACAATCTTTGCAGTCAAAGTGGTTTAAGGAAGGTTTTTGCCTATACTGATTCACCCCCCCCTCTCAGTACCGGTTTGGTACTAATTGTTCATCATTATTCATCAAATTTATGACTATTGCAACACATAATGTTGTGGTGTTTGACTTGTAATATGTTAAACATGTAAAAATTATTGCATCATGAGTTGATAAACATATGGGTGATTAATAAATTTATACATAAATGTTTATCTCTTAAACCATATGCTAAATCAATTTCTCTTTGCCTAACATTGGAATCTCCATTATGATGAGCTTCTTTAACCAATAAAGTCACCCCTTCCCATGTTAATGTGCAACCAGAATGTTGACAACATTCAATCCATACCATCATCCAATCAAGATTGTTTGCAATATACAAATGTAGTGCATCCCACTCTCGACCAACTATACAAAAAATAAATAGACAACTTACAACTGATTTATTTTGAAGATTAATAATTAATTAAGTACAATAACATCTTATAATTACCTCTCACTTTCCTCAATCTACCTTTCCTCATCAAGTACTCCCCTTCAAATTTGTTAATGGGGTTGGGATCCCAAATGTGATCCACATGGATCTTTGCTGCAAACTTAGGAAGATATTCAAAAATGTACACCATAGTTTGGTATACCATATATCCCTCCACCATAGAACTCTCAGGATGTGCTCTTTGTCGAACCAAAGCCTTCAAAAATTTCAAGTGCCTGTCAACCATCCACATTGACCTATTGTGTACAAGTCCACACAATTCAATTTCCTCAACTTGGTGTATGAGGTAGTGCTCTTGTGCATTGAAAATAGCTGAACGTAGACACTTTTTCATTTCGCACATTAGATGAGGAATTTTTCTCTTCCAATATTTTATATCTTCTTTATGGATTTCTTTACATGACAACCACCTACAAGATATTCAAGACGCAAAAATATATATTATATAACAAGTAAAACAAATCGCAAATATAATATCTATACAATGAATTGAACAAATATCACTACTTACCTCATGTATTTTCCAAGATCATATATGACTTGCTTGACATTATTGTCGAAGTGGTCTGGGAGAGATAGAGGTAGAACGTACTGCAACAATTATAAAATTATCTTTTCATTTTTTTCTAACATAATACAATGAAAAGTATATGGCCAGTATACAAATATATAGTAAATACACAAGAATATGATTTACCTTAATGAAGGTATGCCAATCATGTGTTTTCATCCCTATCCCAAATTCACTTTTCTTTGATATGAGATTGTTTATGTTCGCAGCAAATCCTGTGGGAAATCAATTTTTTTGTATGACTTCTTTTATTGCATTGCTTTGCTGGTCCATTAATAACTAAGGAAGGTCACTTATATTAATCTGGTCTCCATGGAGATTTGATTGAATGACATTTTTCATTGCATGATTGGATTCTTGAATGTCACTTCAAATTTTGACATTTTTTTCTTTGTCACACCTTCCATCCAATATTTTCCATAATGTCTCTATTATATTCTTTCCAATATGCATAGTATCAAACAAATGCACAATTTGTAACTTCTTGTAGTAGGGCAACCTACTAAATTGTTGGGGATAACTTTTTAGTCCCTTAGGAGGGTGGTCATTAATGCCTTGATGACCATCACAATCATCAATCACATCATCGGTAAAAGAAACACGATAGAAAAGATGTTTTATGACATAAACCATTAGATTGAATGACATTACCTTGACTATTAATTCTATTATATTCCAACTTCCACAAGTGAGGTGTCATTCTTTGTGGCTTTGATGTACTCTCTTCTTTCCCATTGAAAATATGTTTTTTAGTATTTCGATACTTATGATTTTTGTGGAGAAAGTGCCTATACTCATCAAACACCTACTTTCCTAAAGTTTTTGAATGACGAGATTTCATCTTTGGACCACAAATTGGACACGCAAATTTTCCCTTTATTTTAAGATCTACAAGATAATGTATAATTGGATTAAATATGTTAATTTTTTTTATTATAATTATCATGCGCAACTTGAACACTATAACATACCAAAAAAATGTGTTAGCCCTATGGCATCGTGTATTGTCCGTACAAGCATCACATGGAATTTAAATTGTCTTTGTCCTATTGGTATGGAGACATCATACATAGTAACACCATTCCATAACTCCAACAAATTTTTGATAAGAGGCTCAATATATATATTCATATCTTTAACTTGGTACTTACCTAATCGAATGAACAAAAACATTACAGAATTATTATGATCATTTTACTGCAATATTTATAATTAAATGTAGATGACTATTAAATGATAAAATACCTAGAACAATCATTGCCAACATTATGTGCTCCCTCTTTATTGACATCCATGGAAGAATGTTATTGTTGATAACAAAAACAGGCCACATCGAGTACACAAATCTCGACTCTCAAAATGGATTGACATTGTTTGCTGCCAATGAAAGCCTAAGATTACGAGGTTCTTCTTTAAAGTGTGGCCACTTTTCCTCTATGTTCATAAATGTTGAACCATCCTCAAACATTCGAATAATATCATCTTGACTTCTATTGCATGCATGGTAATCCATAAATTGTGCCAAGCTAGTGCACTTGAATAATCGTTGCATATGTAGAATAATGGGAATATAACAAAGAACCTTGCGAGGCACCTTTTTTGTTATTTGATCTATTCAATATCTACTGATATTACATTTAAGGCATTCAATTCAAAATTCATGTTGTTTGTGATATATAATATGATCATTGGGACAAGCATCTATTGCTTGATACTCCATTCCAATATCTTTCATAATGGTAGATAATTCTCAGTATGAGCAAGGTAGAATATTTGATGGTGGTAACAAAAACTCACCTATCAATCTACAAAAAAAATATAATTTGTTAATATAAAGAATATTTATAGTACATGATTCACCATTTATTAACTATAATGAGATATATGACATACCTTAACATACGTGAGATTGTTATGTTGGATAGACCATTCATAACCTTCAAGTTCACCAACAATAATATAGCGGAGAGAAGAGTTGTCTGGGAGCCTTCGTAAAGGGCCTCATATGCCTTCCCAAGTAGAGGTAAATCATGAACAACATCAAGGTCATCTTGATCATCATGATTAGCTACGCCAAGAATAAATGTGTGATGGATCAATGTATTTGTACCATCATCTCCAATTGTGTTTTGTGGCTCATGATCGTCATCTTCCATAGGATCATTATCTTTAGCTTCGATATTCACACCTCCATTTTCCTCCATTTTCCTCCACTTCAAAAACCATAGTCTTCAGGCTGTGTTGATCCATATCACGTGTTATGGGGTGCTTGACCTATATAAAAATGATCAACATAAATAAACCATGATCATGAACTCATCATCAAGTGATTTATTATGTATATAAATTGTTAAAACGATATAATAAAAACCTTACCAATGGATGATAATCATGTCCCACTTCAATGTGACCATGCAACCTACAATGTTTTTTTAATTGTTTTGATTAGAAGTCTTCTAGTCTTTAACCCCTTACAAATTTTGTAGGGACAATAACATTTTCCATCACATTTTCTTTTCAAGTTAGACCACAATCTAGCAATTGTATCCTTATTTTGTTGTTCATTGATATTATCTAGCATGGACTTTCTTCATAGGCAAAAAAATCGGGCTATAGAACTAGTTATATAGAAGTTGAAATGTTAGTTATGAAATGACATTTCATTATAATATACCGAATTAAATTACTTGAACATAGAAATAATGCAAATTGAACCAAAACCATTTAACTCTTCTTTTTCATCTCAAAACATATCTAATGGATTTGTGGTGATTTAGAGAAGGTGATATGCTAATGGATTTCTGGTATACAATCCTTACATCATATCTTAAGTTGACTATGCTGGCATTTGCATGAAGATTGTACTGATGAACTTTTATATTATCATTGATGTCAATTATAACTGGTAATGATGTTGTAATAATGTTGTTTGTAACCAGTAAGTGAGCTTGTGAAGGAAACCAATATTACTAGAGAAGAAGTGACTTCAAATGGTAAACCCTACCTGTTGATATGCTAAACCTTAACCGATGAAATTTTGTGAATTGGTTGTATTGGTTTATGATCAACTGATGAGTGGTAATGATTATGCCATGTATGCATGTTGTATGAGAAGAGTTTCAAAGGATTCTTAATGCATAGAGATAATGGTTTTTGTCTTGGGAATGAGAAATTTCATTGCATGTAATAAAAACCACATGATGAGTTATAGTGTTTGATGAAGTCGTGATCAAGGAGAGGTCGAGGTTGTCTTGAATGATGTGCAAGTAATTTATATGTAATCCAACATTCATACCTAAAATGATTTGTTTGTGATGCCCTCCTAAATGGCACAAGGTTAGCAAATGATGAATAACACAAAAGACACGAAACCGTTAGTGTTAGTCAATCAAAAACTAATCTAAAAAGGTATACCAAGAGAGACACTAGAAACATGCAAGCATTTTTAACTATCAAAGAAAACATGATGAGGCATCTCCAAATACCTCCTAACATGCTCTTAGTTTTTTCTCCCTTGTTCCTCTCCTCTCCAAGTTCCAAAATAGTGTAGCTCTCAGCAACTTTTTGCACTATGGATGCTTATGGAGGATTGAGATTGTAGTATAGCTCTAAATGTGAAATGAAAAGCTAATACTATGCTATTGATGCTAAAATGATATATTTTAACCAAAAAGACAAGATATTAGATAATTATGCTAAAATGCTCTCTAAAAATGCCTATAGCTTAAATGCATACAAGTTTTTAGGATCTGGATTATGAAGAAATGAGCTCTATTTATAGGAAAAATGGAGCAATGGATGGTTGAGATTGAGTAATCTCAACAAGGGTCAGGATTGAATGATTTCAAATCCATGTGAGGGCTTTCAACCCAATCCCAGGATGACAAGTGTCAATGTGAGATAGGTTGAGGGGGGAGGGAATAAGCATTAAATGCTTGATATGATCTTGGAAGTTAAAGTCAAGGTTGGTTGAATGAATAAACTCTTTATTCAAAGAATAAAGCTTTTATCCAATGGATAAACTCTTGTGCAAATGTGAAATGGATGAATATGGTCAAAACAATAAATATTTGGGGGGACAAGTTTGAAATAACCATAAATGGTTATATAAGAGCCATAAATGGTCATGTAAGAGCCATTAGTGGTCTTGGAAGACTTTGGGGGTTAATTTGTTGAACACACAAAGCATTAAATGCTTTTCAAAGACTTTGGAGTCTTTGAGAAGTGACTCCAATTTGCTTAGGAATGTGACAATAATTAAGGGATGGATTAGGCTAATTAGGAAGGGGTTAGAAGAATTAGAAGGGGATTAGATTTTGAAATCGGATTTGGTGGGTGAGGGAAAATAGGATTTTATTAAAATAAAGATTCATTTATTCCAATAAATGTGTGCAAGTTGCATTTGTAGAAAAATGCAAGTGGGGTGGGGATAATGATTTAAATAAATGTTTTATTTAATTTATTTAAAAGAGGAATAGGTGGATTTAATTAAATAAATAGATTTTATTTATTTAATTGATTGAAATTTGATTTAATGAATTAATTAAAATAAATTGAATAATTTATTTAATTAATAGAAGAATGTTTGGGGATGAATTAATTAAATATTAATTTAATTAATTGATGGCTAGTGGATTTTTAATCAAATAAATAGCGAATATTTATTTAATTAAGCTAGACAGATTTGTGTGACTACATTTGCCCCTCTTTGAGACGGTGCGGTTTATCGCGTCGTTTCAAAGAAAGAAAAATTGGTGTGAAGAAAATGCCCCATAAAATGTAAATTTAATGGGTGGTATGCCCCCTCGAGAGATGGGCCGAAAAATTTCAAAAAATCGGGCGATCTCTCGAAAAAGAAGGAAAAGTGGCAAGGTGGTAGAAGAGAATAAGTTAGCCATACGGGTGAAAAATAGAAGAAAACGGAGGAAACATGGAGAAAAGGGGGGCTCGAGAAGTTCACGGGGACCACGGCGGTGAGCAGGGACAAGTTACGGTGACAGTGAAGGGTATAAATGGGGTGAAAGGGGGGAAAACATGATCATTTGTGACCACGACCAGTTGAAAACGAGAGCTCTGATAGTGACGTTTGGAGGAGCAAGCAGCAGCTAGGATGCCAATTCTGATCACCGAGCACAGATTCGAGCGAGTCTGATGGTTCCAGCGTCTAGATGACTACGGACTAGCGGTACGCAAATTCGAAAACTTAAATTTTTTGCATTTTTGATAGGTTTTTAGCTAGGTCCAAGTCAAGTCAGAGCAAGAGCGCTGGAACTGTTGTTTTAGCCCTTTTGCTCCATAAACTATCGCTATTGTGCCGCAATGGTGCTATTGTGCCCTTGTTTGAGTGCTTTTGATTGGGATTAGCGCTATTGTGTGCAAGTTTTAGCGCTATTGATTAAGTAGCGCTATTGTGGGCTTAATTGAGCGCTATTGAGTTAAAGTAGCACTATTGTATAGTTGGTTTAGCGCTTTTACAGTTTGAGCGCTTTTGTATAGCTGATTGAGCGCATTTGTTAGGGTTGTAGCGCTATTGTTGAAAAACTAGCGCTTTTGTTGGTTAAATAACGCTTTTGCCTTAGGATAAAGAGATGCCCCAGTTTGGATGAAGACCAATCTCCTGATGCAAATGAATGACGGAGGGCGAGGTGAAGTGGGAGTTGTTTTGAACCATAACAACCTGATGAGACTTAGGTCATTTGTTTAGGATAAATGCCTGTTGAAGTCTAGGTGGCCATGATTGCTTACCTGTTGAGACCCGAAGATACTTGATCAAAGTATCTGATGATAGTCTAGGTTTAAACTTAAGAAAGTTTGAAAACAAACAATTGATGGTGATTGATGAATGTCCATGTGCAGGAGGATCTGCGCATGTTGCAGTTACGTGAGCGCCATCCTGTGACACAGGGGTTGCGGGATCGATTGACACAGGCAGAGATAGACTGTATTACCACGACTGGTCTTTATGAGGTGATGCACATGCCCGTGATTCGTATGAATCACGGATTGATCACAGCACTGGCAGAGCGGTGGCACAGTGAGACGTGCACCTTTCATTTGGCACAGGGGGAGATGACCATGACCTTGGAGGATGTGTGGTGCATCCTTCAGATTCCGATTCGAGGGGAGCTGGTCACATATGACAGATCCTGGGGAACTCTTTCGGTGCAGAGGATTTTTGATGAGGATGTGTTCATTGATGATGGCTCGATCGCGTGGGAGGATATAGCGGCACTGTATGAACTTCTTCCAGTAGTTTTGTCAGGGATTGTGGGAGGACTTCTATGTCCAGACAGACGTTCACATGGTTTGGTAGTGGGATGGGGACAGGTTATCGAGATGATGATGACCGAGGGGACCCAATTTGCATGGGGGCCATGCATGCTGGTGCACATGTATCAGGAGCTTCATGAGGTAGTGTACCGAGGGAGGGGTTCCTTAGCAGTGGGCATGACGCTGCTACATATTTAGGCTTGGGAGCACCTACCAGTGACTCGACCAGTGAGTCTGAGATTCCATGCAGTGGATCAGCCATACATGTTTATGTACAGTGGCATGATGAGTCAGCCCCACTTGGGGAAGTTAGAGTGGTGGCGACGGGCATTGGATGACCTAGATGCAGTGATATGGCAGCCATACTTGGAGTGTGAGCCATGGGATGATGATGCAGAGGCACTACCTTATGTGTTTATGACTCAATTCCTCATTGGGAGGATTGCATATCATGTGGAGAGACAGGTGCCCGGGAGAGTGATGAGGTAGTTCGGACGGCAGCAGGGACTGCCTAGCGGATCTGGAGAGTATGTGCGGGTGATTCGAGAGAGGTATGCATGGGGTCCAGTGCTACCTTATGATCAGGCACTGACAAAGTTTTGGACACTGCAGGCGAGGCCATGGGACCTATGACCGATGGTCATTGATGTAGGGGTGACAGATGAGTATACGTAGTACCGGGTAGCACACCCGATCCCACAGATATCGGATCTAGTAGAGCCAATCCCAGCGTTTGAGGATGAGAGGGGACGGGGACGGGGCTGGAGGAGGGTAGGAGGTCAAGGAGGAGGAGGAGGAGGAGGAGGAGGAGGAGATGGAGGTGGAGGAGGAGATGGAGGTGGAGGAGGAGATGGAGGAGGAGATGGAGGAGGTGGAGGTGGGGGAGGAGGATTGGGGATGTGGAGTCAGCGGAGAGGGAGAGGTGGATTGCCTCTATAGATATCAAAGGGACCACTGATACTAGGAGAAGTTCAGCTGAGTGGGAGGGGGATGGAGAGGGAGATACCGATGGATAGAGGGGAGGGGACTACTGGAGAGGGTGGTGCAGGGGAGGCAACGATGGACACCGGGGAGGGAGCCACTGGAGATCTGCGAGATCACATCATAGTACGCTTGCAGACCCGGATAGAGGATTTGGAGGCGGAGGTGGCAGCAAGGGATGTGCAACTATTTGCATAGGAGTCAGAGCTGACGGTGGTGCTGTGAGAGAGGGATACTGTAGTGGAGAGATTGGCGGAGCTACAGGAGAGAGTCTGGGCTGGAGTAGGAGCACAAGGGCCTACAGGGGAGGTTATGAGGCAGTTTGGATGAGCACAGGCTGAGATAGAGTACTGGCAGGGTTTATATGAGAAGGTGGTGCCACTCAGTCAGTGAGCTCTCAGTTATACTCAGATGCAGTAGACAAGATCAGAGCGATCGCAGAGGATGCAGAGCAGTGGGGGAGTGATGGGTCCTTTGAGGTGGGAGAGATCAAGGGATGCAGGAGGGAGTGGTGGTTCGATGAGGCCTCCACGGAGAGATGGATCAAGTGGTGCAAGCACCAGTGGTGGAGCAGGGGGTGCAGGTGGAGGTGTTGGGACAGCATCTGGCTAGAGCGGCATTTGAGAGAGCATTTATGCATATATGTATTTGTATCATTGTTTATTTTTTGGACTGTATCTTGGATGGCTCTTGGTAGCCGATTTTTTTTGTAGACTTCATTGTACTCTGATATATGAGATGATATATATGAGGAGATCCCATATTTTGATGATATGCATTTGATTTATATGGATGTTTATGCAGGATGATGAGTGATTGCTTAGATGGATGTGTGTATATGTATGCATTTTGATGAGATGTTTCTTTTATGCATGTTTTTATGATGATGCTGACATATGAATGCAGGTTTATATATGTATGATGTATGTGATTTTTGATGTAATGCTTTATGTATGTAATGCCATGATGATGATGTATGCTTATGATGATTTATGAATAGGATTTTGGTGTTTCCTATTGCAATATAGTGATGAGATGATTTATGTGATTATGTTAATGCAATGGTTGAATGAATGATTTTATGGATGGATATGCATCTAGATGTGTTTAGATGAATGTAATATGGATAAACAAAATGTAAAGTACAAATGTTTATATGATAATGTTTAAAAGAATGCGTATGTATAATGGATATTTATAAAATGGTAAGAACCAATGTGTTGTGGAAACAAATGGTTTTATGATTCTAAATGCCTTTAAATATGATTTAAATACAAATGACAATGGGATGATACTATAACTAATGGGTATAATAACTGCACCTTAATGCAATTAAAAAGATGATAATGAATGCAATGTGAATGAATCCTAAAATGAGCATAATATGATACTTAGTAATGAATGAATGCACCTTTTAACTATAAAGGAATGTATGCAAATAATAAATGATGAAAAGATGATAAAATGATAATGGATAATCTACACTGTATGAATGCTTAGTAAAGGATTTAAAACAATCAAAGACAATTTGATCCCATGAATGAATCTAATTATTTATGATTGATGCAATGATGTAAATGATTCAATGAAAACTAATGTCAACAATGAACTATATGCAATATTTTAGTTTTTTTTTTTTTAAATGACATGAATGTACTTAATGCAAGATGCAACTAAATGCGATGATGATATGACCATGAGAAATGCAAGGTTTTTGAGACTTTGCATGATGCATTGATGATGTATCAGAGTACTCGGTCGTGATTGTATCCAAGACCAGTTTTAATGGTCACTTTTAGCCTAAAAATTATACATATGAATGAGTGAATGGATGGGTGATATGCAACGGAATGCAATATATAAACAGATGAGATGAAATGATGATCCATAGTGCTCTATTTTCATCATTGAGTTTTAAAATGTTGGAAGAGAATACAAGCATCTTGACATAATGATTCAAGATGACCTGAGTATTCCTTTCATGGATTTGATATAGCAAGTTAATACAAACGACTTGATATAAGGGTCAAGTCGACCAGAGTATTGCTTGTAGAACAGACAAGGATTATCTCCATTCATGCATGACTTGGATCGTCCTCCTTGATCTTAGGCTAATCATATCCTGAGACAAGTGCATACTGTACTAAGAGATAAAAAAACCTTTGTCCAGTTTGGATGAGGTAGGAGGAACCAAAGGAAGAGCATTGTACCTGCAAACAAACAATATATACATAAAGAATAAAGAATATGGATCCTTGGTAATGGTTCATGCACATATGGTCGAGGTATACGTTGTAGTCAGCAAGCTGTAATGATCTATGACTGCATTTAGCATAAGATCACGTAGCTTGGTGAACCTCCCACACCATTAGTACATGCCCCAGAACTTCATCGAAAAATAATGCGCAAACAATACAAAACAATGCTGAAAGATCCCGATACAGATAAACGAATGAATTGCTCAAAAATCAACCAAGTATTTGATAGCTTAACATAATTTTCTTGTCAAAGAAAACATCACTTTTGTCTTTGTTTTGATAAGGAAGGATGCATCCTTGTTGAAGATAGTTTTGAGTGTTGATGTTGATTGTGTGATCGATTGGTAAATGGTCATTGTGTGAGTATTATGTCAATGTTTTCTTTGATATCTGCATGGATGAGTATGTACAAGGTGTTGTCATGTTTTTGTGTGATTTTTCAATGGTTTTGTCGATATTTTTGGATTTTGTGAGTCATTTTTGAATGTTTTTGGTATTTTGAATGAGACATTTTCCAATGTTTTTGGTATTTTGATGATTGCTTGAATGAAGGATTTTAATGAATCATAAGACAATGTAGAATCCACTTCCATCAATAGGTTAACAGCATTGCCCCCAGTTTAGAAATGACTATAAAAAAGTGGGATGCAAGACGCATGGAGTACTTTCTTAATTGCAGATGAATAACAAGCCATGGTTTTGGATGGATGGATGTGTGTATGAAGTAGATGTGATCACAACAAGTCTGAAAGACAATGGAGCCATAGCCTTTATGAGTGGTGCCTGTTTGCCAGGTTTTCACCATCGTACTTACCCAAGGTGCCACCAGAGTGGTTGTTCACCGTTTGGATGCATGATTTTTCTTTACTTTTTTGAATGTTTTTGTATTTCTTCAGGACATTTTTCTGAATGTTTTTGGTATTTTCTGGTATGTAGGGGTGCCTGATGCTCTGTATACCTTAGGTATAAAACCGTTTTAGGTGCATGCTGTTGATTGGATCTGCAAGTGGTTCTCCTTCTGATGTAGCCAACTGATATGCCCTGGACCCGAATACAGCAGTGACAACATATGGGCCTAGCCAGTTTGATTCAAACTTGCCTTGATGTTCTCTGTTTGGTTGGTTGCGAGGATTCTCTCAAAGAACAAGATCACCTACCTCAAACGTACGAGGTCTAACTCGGTGATTGTAACTTTTGCTCATGCACTGCTGATAGGCTTTGAGATGATTGTACACAGCTTGTTGTTTCTCATCAAGTAACTCTAAGTCCTGAAGATGGGATACTCTATATGCTTCATCATCGATGAGATTGTGCAAGGAAACCCGTAGTGATGGTATCTCAACCTCAATAGGTAAGATAGCTTCAGCGCCATAGACCAATGAATAAGGAGTTGCACCTATAGGGGTTCGAATGCTAGTTCGATATGCCCATAGTGTTGGATTCAGTTGAACATGCCAATCATGATCGACATCATTGACTGTCTTCTTAAGGATCCTTAATATGTTTTTATTGGATGCTTCGGCCTGACCATTGCCTTATGGGTAATAGGGAGTGGAAAAGCGGTGTTGGATATGAAATTTCTCACAAAGTTCATGGACATCCTGATTTTTGAAAGGAAGACCATTATCTGTGATGATGGACATGGGTACACCATACTGGCAGATGATGTAGTTGAGGATGAATGAGGCGATCTGCTTGCTGGTGACTTGGGTAAGTGGAACAGCTTCGATCCACTTTGTGAAATATTCGGTGGCAGTAATAATGACCTTATGGCCATTAGATGAGGATGGATGGATCTTACCCACAAGGTCAAGGCCCCATTGACAGAAAGGCCATGGTGTTGTGATTGGTTGCAGTTCCTAGGCCGGTGTATGTATCAGGTTGCCATGAACTTGACATTTCTTGCATTTTCTGACAAAGTAGTAGGAATCCTTTTCCATAGATGGCCAATAATATCTAGCTTGCATGAGTTTCTTGGCTAGTGACCGACCACTTGAGTGAGTCTCACAAATTCCTTCATGTACCTCTTCCAAAGCCTTGTTATCTCATCTTGTTCCAGACATCGAAGGAGAGTACCATCAAGACCGCGTCGGTATAGGGTTTCAGCAATAATGGTATATCGAGCAGTTTGGCGAATGAAGGTTTTACGTTGGTTATTTGATTGGTTTGGAGGAAGGGTGTGATTGCGGAGATAGGTGTAGAACTCACCATACCATGGGGATTCAGGACCGACAAGGCAACATATCATCTCAGATTCAGGGATATCATAAGCGGGGATCCAAAGCTGTTCTACCAAGAACTCGTAGTGTGTTGAATTTTGTGGAAGATCTAGGAGAGATGCGATGGTAGCCATAGCGTCACTAGCTCAATTCTGATCTCTGGGTATCTGCTCAAAAGTGATAGTAGTAAATGATGTCTTTAGAGTGTCCACCATTTGCTTATATGGCATGAGTTTGTCATCCTTTGTCTGATATTCATCGATTGCTTATCGAATGACCAGTTGTGAGTTGCCATATACTTGCAGTTCTTGTAATTTCCATTGTACGGCTAACCGGAGTCCTGTGATCAAGGCCTCATACTCTGCTATGTTGTTGGTGCAGGGAAATGTGAGCCTGTAAGACTTCGGGATGCTATCACCTTGAGGTGTGATAAACAGAATGCCTGCCCCCGAGCCATGCCTAGTGTACGAGCCATCAAAGTATAGTTTCCATGGTTGTGTTGTTGTGATCATGAATATCTCTTCATCTGGAAAATTGGAAATGAGAGGATGATTACCTATGAGTGGTGCATCGGCCAACTGATCTGCAATAACTTGACCTTTGATAGCTTTACGGTCCACGTACTCAATGTCAAATTCACTTAGAATCATCACCCATTTGGCCAAGCGGCCTGTCAATGCTGCTTTGCTAAGTAAATACTTGAGTGGATCAATCTTTGCAATGAGTTGTACTTTGTGTGTCAACAGATAGTGCCTCAATTTAGTAGTTGCTAGGATTACTGCTAGGCAAGCTCTCTCAATAGGGGTGTAATTGAGTTCATAGCCCACCAGTGTGCGAGAGATGTAGTATACAACACACTCTTTGCCTTCTGCATTATGTTGTGCCAGTAAGACACCCAATGCTGTACTTGTTGCTGAGATATAGAGTAACAACGGTCTACTTGGATCTGGTGGCATCAGTAATGGTGGATTCATGAGATAGTCTTTAAGCATCTGAAATGCTTGTTGGCATCGGGCATCCCACTGAAAGCGAATGTTCTTGTGTAGCAGATGTGTAAATGGGTGACACTTATCAGCCAATTGTGCAATGAATCTTTGGATGGATTGAAGTTGCCCTTGTAATGTCCTTAGTTGATTGATATTCTTTGGTGGTGGCATGTCCATGATTGCCTTAACCTTTGCTAGGTCAACCTCAATACCTTTGCTTGAGACAATGTATCCTAGAAGTTTCCCGGAGGTTACTCCAAAGACACATTTTTTTAGGTTGAGTCAAACATGGTATTGTTCCAGTCTATCAAAGATTTTATCTAAGATGTGGAGATGCCCTTCTCTAGTGAGTGATTTTGCTATTAAGTCATCCACATAATCTTCCATCATAGTATGCATCATATCATGAAAGATAGTGGTCATTGCTCATTGATAGGTCACTCCTGCATTCTTGAGACCGAAAGGCATTACATTCCAGCAGTATGTGCCCCATGGACATGTGAAGGTTGTCTTATGTTGATCTTCTGGTGTGATATTTATCTGATTGTACCCTAAAAAGCCATCCATGAGTGAAAGCATGGCATGTCCTGCTATCAAATCCACTATGATGTCAATATTGGGAAGGGGGAAGTCATCCTTAGGACAAGCCTTATTCAGATCTCTGAAGTCAGTACAAATATGGATTCCCCCTTTTGGTTTGCCGACAGGAATAATGTTGGAGATCCACTCTTCATAATCAATTGGTCTAATAAAACCAACATCTAGGAGTTTCTTGAGTTCTATTTTGACTAGCACTGCAATCTGAGGATGCATCTTTTGAAGCTTTTGCTTGACAGGTTTGGCTTCTTCTGCTATGGTAAGGTGATGCATAACTAAATCAGGATCAAGCCCAGGCATGTCCGCATATGACCATGCAAAGTTGATCTGACGCTTCTGGAAGAACTCTATAAATTTAGGCTGTTCCTCTAGAGTGAGAAGAGATGCCAGATGTATGATATGAGGATTTTCAGGAGTTCCCACATTGTATTCTTTGGTTTCCTCAATGAGAATCATTGATCGTTCCTGTTGTGTACTATCAGGGAGAATGTCAAACCCTTCATCCTCAGGTGCCTCAGAGAGGTTTTCACCATTAGATACGCTCTTTCTTTTTACTTTTGTCGGATCAAACAATGCCATAGTGTGGTTTTCATTGGAAGATCCATGCTTTATTGTTATATTTTTGCAGCTGAAAGGTTTGGCATCCACCCCGAAGTATGCTGCGCTATTAAGTTTGATGGAAAATCCTTCTTTGTGATCCCCGCTTGGTAGGTTATCCCTTAATTCCAAAAATTCAATGATGGCCTCATCATTTTGGAAGAAGTCAAGACATGGAGGATTTGGTTGGTTCCATTCAATGAGTTTAGGGTGGATAATGGGCATTACTTCATCGATTAGGTTAAGTTTGTTAGAGGTATTAGTGAGGGTTAAGACGTTATGGTGAAGGTCATTAATGGTACTCTCCCTGTCAGAATCAGGCGTAGGATGAGACGTAGGGTTTGTGGAAGATGTTTCCAGTTCAGGAACCCAAGTGGTCTTTATCTGTGCTTTTCCATAAATAGGGATGTCTTTGCATGGTGGAGGTGGTGATGTGTCTTCCTCATCTGAATTATTAAGCTACATAGAATCAAATTCCCATTCATGTGAGTTGGTCTCTGAGTCACTTTCCAACATTCGATTACTATACCATACTGGGATGTCCTTTGAGTTAAATACTATAGGTGTGATTGGTTGATGTACCTTTGTAGTGATTGGTGCTGCAGGAAGGTTGATGGGGATTAAGGAATCTGGTACGGGGAGTATCGGTAGTGTTGACTCAGTTGCTTTTGCTAGAACTGCTGGTGCCATAGATGCTGCTGCAGGTTCTGATATAGTTGCTACTGCGAATGGTGCTGCTGATGGGATTACTGGTTCGGTTGGTGGGATGATTGGCATTGGTGATAGTTGTGTTGGGGTTGTGAGCCTCGATGGGGCTATTGGGATGGTGCTTGATGGTGCTTTGATTATGAAAGGTATCCTTTTTGCAGTAGGTGGACAAAATGGTTTACTAGGTTTTCCTTTGAATTTGAGTTTAGGAAAGATCTTTTTTTCAAAACCTAAGCCTGTATTACCTTTGGGCTTTAATTCTGGTAGTAGAAGTTCATGTCATCCTTGTTTGCAATATCCCAAAGCACTCTGACCATCATACCCCATTCGTTGCATAATGAGGAGACCTTTTCCATACTGATCCGTAGGAAGTGTAACTCGCGGTATATCAGTGGTGATGGGATCTTTATAGATCCATTCCGCTAGGTCCTCATCTTGTGTCTCTTCCTCTTGACTCTTTCCAAGAATGAAAGGCATCAAAGCACATGCTATTATGTTTAGTGGTTGCTGGAGTACCTGCTGTGGTTTACCATGTGTTCTAGGAGAAGTGGGCATTTGTCCCACACAAAAGAGTTGACTCAAGTTGTATTCCCCAGGACCTTCCTCTGCTATCTTCATTTTAAGCTTTTCTTGCTTGGGTATAGTGGTGTTTGAACTGGCAAGAGAGGTGGGACTTATATATGATGTGGAAGAAATGACTTCTTTATTATTAGGAACGGTAATCTCTGGTTGATGGCTGATATTATGGCAATATGCAAAGGGATTTGCATCACCCAGAATTGTGATCTCTACGCCGTTATGTGGGAACTTGATACATTGATGGTAGGTAGATGGAACAGCTTGCATGGCATGTATCCAAGGTCTCCCTAACAATAGATTATATGGCAGAGGAAGGTCTAGAACCTGACAGATGATGTGCTTTACCATAGGGCCCACGTGGATTGGTAGTACCACAGCTCCTTTGGATGAACGCTCCGCATCGTCATAGGCTTTGATTGTGATCTTCTGATGAGGATCCACTGATTCTTCCACATATCCCAATGCTGTGACCAATTGTAGTGTGCAAATATTCAGGCCTGCTCCATTATCGATCAGGACTCGCTTGATCCTATGTTGGTTGATAAAGCCTTCAATGTGTAGCGAAGCGTTATGAGGTTGCTGGAATGAAGAGTTGTCACTTTCAGAAAAAGTGAGACAAGGTGATGACTTTAGACTTCCAACCATTGCTTGAAATTGGTCTGTATTCAGGTTTGCAGGGATTGACGCTTCTTGGAGTGCTTGATCCAAGATAGTTTTATGAGATGGCGATAGACGCAAAAGCTCTAAAATGGATATAAGCGTAGGGGTTTTGTCTAATTGTTCCACAAGATTGTATTGCTTTGGGATGGAGGTGGTGCCTTGTGGAGCTGCCTTTATGGTAACTTTGCCGCGACGCGTAACAACATTGCATTTTGAGTTGGGATTTTTGAAGGTTATGGTTGCAACTTGTTCACTGGCATCATACAGGTGATTTACAGTGTAGTTATATGTAGCTTGCGTATAATCAGTGGTATCAGTGCCTCGCTGGGAAGTGGAAGGACCCCTTTGATCTTGTGATGGAAGTGGATTTTTGAACAGCAGATGATCATTATTGGTTGTTTTTGGGTCATGTCCTTCAATTTCAATTTCTCCTCGATCAATAAGATCCTGAATGAGATCTTTCAATCGGTGACAATTACTTGTCTTGTGTCCTCTTCCTTGATGGAATTCACAGTGTTTAGTATCTCTCCACCATGCCAGTTTGACCTGAGGCTCATAGTTTGATAGTTTAGGTAGAGTGACCAAATTTTGAGAAATGAGTTGTCGCAATATTGTTTCAATAGGTTCCCCTAAGGGAGTGTATGTGCATTTCTATTTTTGCTAACGAGGTCTAGGTTCATCATGAGATGTGATGCGACCTTGATTCGAAGGAACATCTGTGCTATTCTGAGGTGGAGGATTTTGTCCTGCAAACTGAACCACAGGTTGTGCGTTTTGAATAGTTCGGGCATCCACAACCCCATCATTGATGATATTTTTGTTTTTATTCCAGAAGTTTGGTTTATCGCTATTGAAGCGTGGGCGAGGACCATCTTTTGGTACATTAAAGATTTTGATGAGTCCTTTCTTGATGAGTGCCCTTTCACATTTCAAACCCTTGGTGATCATATCATTAAAAGAGTCTGTGTCTTTGACATCCAGGTGAAATTTCATTTCTTCGTTTAAGTTGGAAATGAATATTTCCACTAGTTCTTGTTCAGGTAACTGAAGAGAACATCTGCTAGACATTTGGTGCCATCATTGTAGGAATACTGAGAATAGTTCACCTGGTTTTTGTTTAGTGTTGCACAGATCAGCCATGGTGATGTCGCGTTCAATGTTATGAGAGTAATGAGCTAGGAACTTCTGGATGAGTTCCTCAAATGTTCTAATGCCACCTGATAGTCGGGAAAACCATGATGTGGTTGGTCCTCCCAAGCTTTGGGGAAAAAGGTGCATTAGGTAGGTGTCTTCATATGCCACTTCGAGACAAGCGGAATGAAATTCTTTGACATGATCACGAGGATCTCCCTTTCCTCTATATTTTTCAAATTTGGGTGTTTCGAATCCTCGTGGAAAGGGTGGCATATAAAGATTTCTATCAAAAGGATAGGGACAAATGTCATTGAGTGAGAATTGGTTAGTCTTGACACCACTATGAAGTTGTTGGGCGAGATTCTCGACTTGTTGCCACAACATCTCATTTCATTTGGAGGAGGAGGTGGTGGGTTACCTCGAGGAATGTTATATTGGATGGGATCTCTGCCTCTTTCTTCTTCATGGTGACTTTGTCTTTCTGATGCTTGTCTTAATTGGGCAAGATCAAAGTCAGAGGGGAGTTTTGCTCCTTCTTGAGCGAGTCTTAAGAAGTGAGCATCCGCATTGCTCCTGAGTATTTCATCAAAAAGTCTGTTAAAGAGAGGGTTATGCTGAACCCTTTCTATTGTTGCAGGAGTAGGAGTACTTGGGTTTTTGTCATTCGCATTTCCTCCAAGTGCTTCTTGGAATTCATTGAGATTTTCCTCTTCTTCTTCTATTTTGATTTCTTGTTGCCTTGACTGTGATCAGGTTTGAGCCATTTTGTTTAGGAGTTTTTGTTGAAATTGCATGAAAATGATGATGAATTTGTGATGAAATGAGAGATTTGAGGATTGGCGAATTGTGTGGTATGTAGATCTCTAGCACTTTTAAGGTAGATGTAACTGAAATTCCTTCTTTGAATTGCTTGCGTGTTTGATAAGTTTGGATGTGATAAGGTGTAGAGAAATCTGAGATGTGTTACAGATTGAACTACCTAGTAATGAGAGGATTCACTCATGAACTAGTTTTAACCTGCATAGATGTGTCTCTTAGGATGAGCTTATCCTAGATGTAGAAACAATCTAAAAAGTGATGTGATGTTTTTTGATTTCAAGCAATATCTAAAAGAGAACTTGGGACAAGAACCTCTTAATGTTTTGAGAGTTGGGATGGATTGATGATGAAGTGATGATGTATGAGTGAGATGATGGATGAAAATGTTTTCAACTTCAATAAAAACTTTGTGTTACAAATGGGACAAACTCTATCTCTTCCCTTTCGGATGTTGGTGGTATTTCTCGAGCTGTGTTGTATGTGATACAGACATTTGGGAAGAAGTTGGGATTAATCTTTCTTCCTCGGTTTTTGTGATAACTCAGAGCTCTATATTGCATAAAAGATCTGCGGTTTAATGATTCGGAATCAAATTCGTTTGTTTTTCCTTGAAGGTAGAGATGCATGTGACGCAGAAAGACTCTATGTGAGACAAAGATTTGTCTATTTATATAGAAGAATTTCCTCCTTTTGATCAAAGCCTTTGAGCTCAATGGTCTTCTTTTCAAGTCGATATTCTGATGACACTTCTTCTTTCGCAAGATGTGAATAATGGTCATAAAATTTGACTCTTTGTTGTTTGCACTTTGTTTTTGATGTATTTGGTTTTTTTTTTTTTGAGAAATGTTTGGTTGGATGAATACTTTGTTTTTGGGATTGATTTTCTGATTTTTCTTTGACAAGAAAACAAAGCAAGCACACAAACACAAGAATGTTGCCCTCAAAGGCACAAATGAGTATGGGTCTAGATCAACCCAATCCTTAGACTTGTATATGACCCTTCCTTTAGATGTATTTTAAGGTGTATTTCCAAAGCCTGAAGTCAGCTCAATTTGTACTTGGTCTTTAAAATGAACACACTTCAAACACTTTTTATCCCTAAGGTCAAATGGCCAGTTGTGATAAATTTAACCCACATCTTGATATTTCTTCGACTTTGGTACTACATACCTTATGAATCCCGCCGTGGCAGGTAAGGATGTGATATACTAAGTCTTGCACGAGCATAACAAATAGATGATCCCTATGATGGGGGAGTCACCACTTTTATCAAGCCACAAGTGGCTTTTCAAAAAGTTATGTTTCTACTCAAGGAAATATGTATGGTGAGTATCTTGGGAGCAAAACCATCTATGCTTTTGCACTAAATTATATCGCAAATATTCTCAATCAATAGAACGGGTGGGCTACTACTTAAAGGTGTTTAGTCATGTTCGATGTTTTTGGACATAAGTTCATTCTGTAGTGACTCACTTAAGAGCCTTGTAACTGGTGGTGGGGCCCATTTGTCCTTTCGGCCAGTTACACTGTAGGAACAGCTATACCCAAGGCTACAGCTTTCGCTCTCACCTGATTTCTATAGTGGCTCGAAGGATTTACCGCTCGAGGTCATTCCCAAGAGTATCGATCCCTCGGTAGGCCTCTCTTAAAAAGATAAAATTTTGAGTGTTACTAACACTTTTCTCTTGCACCTAGGACCACGAAAGCCAAGGGAGAGGATAGTGTGTGTTAGAGGTAGGACCACTCGACCGACTTTTTGCACAAGCGTGCCAAGCACGAAAGACACTTGTTCTTTTTAGTCCACCATTTGCAAATGTGATCTAACTATTTGGAGATGTTGCTCCAACAGCCATGGTGTTCTTTTTAACTTCAAAGGCAATGTGTTTTGTAATCTAGAATTCGAAAATCCTGGTCAACTTAATGAAAAACACGTTTTTGCTTGAAGTAAAATTTGTTTTTGCAAAAATCAAAACAAGTGGATTGTTCTTTTTATTTGCACCCAAAATTTGAAGTGTGGCTTGTGATTTTTAAGTTTGATGCAAGGAAAGAAACTTTGTGTGTTGATTTTAAGCACCAAAATAAAGATGAATCCTAACTAGAAAGCAATACAATTTTGTGTTTTTCAAGTTTTTAAGCACCAAAAGTCAAGTTTGTGATTTTTATGGTGAGTTTTTAACCTGCACGAACAAAAACGTGTTAGTAAAATTGATGTTCAAGGGGGGCTTCCACAAGCCTAAGAATTTCCAATTTTGTGGTTACAAGGCGATTTGGATGACACTCTGTTGCAATAGCGCTAGTCTGCATTTTAAATAGAAGCGCTATTTCACACAGAAGCGCTGAAAGAAGGGGTAAAGCCAGAGAGGAAAAGGCGCTAAAAGATCTTCAATAGCACTAGAAGAAGGACCAAAGCGCTAAAATAGTTTCAAAAGCACTGAAACTTTTACAATAGCGCTATTGTAAGAACAATAGCGCTAAAAGAAAAAGTGTCGGTAGTGCTAGAATGTGTTCAATAGCGCTAAAGCGCAACCTGTGTGACACTTTCACCAATCAAACATGTTAGTAAAAAAAAATGATATGTTTTTGGTGCTTGGATTCATGTCGGTTTCACCAAATGATGCCCTCCTAAACGGCACAAGGTTAGCAAATGATGAATAACAAAAAAGACACGAAACCGTTAGTGTTAGTCAATCAAAAACTAATCTAAAAAGGCATACCAAGAGAGACACTAGAAACATGCAAGCATATTTAACTATCAAAGCAAACATGATGAGGCATCTCCAAATACCTCCTAACATGCTCTTAGTTTCTTCTCCCTTGTTCCTCTCCTCTCCAAGTTCCAAAATAGTGTAGCTCTCAGCAACTTTTTGCACTATGGATGCTTATGGAGGATTGAGATTGTAGTATAGCTCTAAATGTGAAATGAAAAGCTAATACTATGCTATTGATGCTAAAATGATATATTTTAACCAAAAAGACAAGATATTAGATAATTATGCTAACATGCTCTCTAAAAATGCCTATAGCTTAAATGCATACAAGTTTTTAGGATTTGGATTATGAAGAAATGGGCTCTATTTATAGGAAAAATGGAGCAATGGATGGTTGAGATTGAGTAATCTCAACAAGGGTTAGGATTGAATGATTTCAAATCCATGTGAGGGCTTTCAACCCAATCCTAGGATGACAAGTGTCAATGTGAGATAGGTTGAGGGGGGAGGGAATAAGCATTAAATGCTTGATATGACCTTGGAAGTTAAAGTCAAGGTTGGTTGAATGAATAAACTCTTTATTCAAAGAATAAAGCTTTTATCCAATGGATAAACTCTTGTGCAAATGTGAAATGGATGAATATGGTCAAAACAATAAATGTTTGGGGGGACAAGTTTGAAATAACCATAAATGGTTATGTAAGAGCCATAAATGGTCATGTAAGAGCCATTAGTGGTCTTGGAAGACTTTGGGGGTTAATTTGTTGAACACACAAAGCATTAAATGCTTTTCAAAGACTTTGGAGTCTTTGAGAAGTGACTCCAATTTGCTTAGGAATGTGACAATAATTAAGGGATGGATTAGGCTAATTAGGAAGGGGTTAGAAGAATTAGAAGGGGATTAGATTTTGAAATCGGATTTGGTGGGTGAGGGAAAATAGGATTTTATTAAAATAAAGATTCATTTATTCCAATAAATGTGTGCAAGTTGCATTTGTAGAAAAATGCAAGTGGGGTGGGGATAATGATTTAAATAAATGTTTTATTTAATTTATTTAAAAGAGGAATAGGGGGATTTAATTAAATAAATAGATTTTATTTATTCAATTGATTGAAATTTGATTTAATGAATTAATTAAAATAAATTGAATAATTTATTTAATTAATAGAAGAATGTTTGGGGATGAATTAATTAAATATTAATTTAATTAATTGATGGCTAGTGGATTTTTAATCAAATAAATAGCGAATATTTATTTAATTAAGCTGGACAGATTTGTGTGACTACAGTTTGTAATCTCTATGAGATAATTAGGTTTGTGATGTGTTACTAACCTATTGTTTTGTTTATAAGGTCAATTAATTGTTTTGTTGTAGTGTTGGCAATTTTGGTTGAATTTAAGAGTGATTGGTTGCCGAACCAGATAATGTATCTGCAGTATTTTTAAAGGTGGATAGGAGCATGAAAAGGATCTAATCAAGAAGAGTAGCACTATTTACCAGATCAGAAAACCCATGTTGTTCTCTAACAATTACAATAGTCAAATCCCTTAACCGAGTAATCTCTAACAAGCTTAGTGTTATCTAAATCCTCTAACCAAGTGATCCATTAGCTTGGATTTCAAATCCTCTACCGAGGTTACTCCTAACATGGTATTTCTTCTAGTGGGGCATTATAGTCAATCCCTTAACTGGGTGGTCCCTAACAGGATCTGTTTTTAACAGGACTTAGTGTAAAGCTTTAACAAGCTTGGCTCCTAATAGGGTGAACTTGAGAAGACTTCAGAATACTTGTGGGTATACATCTCCACTGTGGTTTCTCCCATTTGGGTTTCCATGTCAAAATCATTGTGTCAAGTGGTGGAAATTTTTGTGGTTATGTTTGATATGGTTAATTTTCTTAACTACTAAATTCACTTAGATATGATATGATGATCAACAACAATCTAAAATGAGCTTTTACTTTTGTCAACAAAGTATTTGGATATTTTGGTTAAAAGGTTTTGAGAGTTTCGGAGTTATTTTACTGTTATTCTATTATGGCATTCAACCGGTTTACTTGATAGTGATATTACATTCGATAGTTCAGTGTTTAAACTAGCCAGTTATGAGTTTGTCTTGAGAGGTTATTTTTGTTTGGTGAAAATTTTATATCAGTTTTCTATCTATTGATTTACCCCCCCTCTCAGTAGTTGACCAGATCCTTATTGATTCATCATACCATCAATTGGTATCAAAGCATTTTAGATCCTCTAAGGTATAAGCCTAATAGCTTGAGGTAAAAATCTTGAAGAACATGATGAAGAAAGAAGGTCTGAAGTTTAATAGGGAAAAATATAGAATATGGAGTGATAGAATGAAACTTTATATCAAGAGTCTAGGAAGTTAATACTAGGAACATGTTGGTACTCAATATGTTGCACCTTGTGGGACTATGACTAATGATCAAAAGAAAGACCAACAAGAAAATAATCAAGCATTTGAAGCCATTATCAGTTCTTTGTCTGATTCTGAGTATGTTGATGTCCATGGTCTGGAGACTGCTTATGAGGTGTGGAAAAAACTTGAAGAATTCTATTGCGGTGATGAGCGTGTGAAGATTTCCAAAGAAGGGAGTCTAAGATGTAAATTTGATGGCATGTGGATGGCTAAAGGTGAGAATATACAACAGTATGGTTAGAGAATCAAATAGATAGTTGGTGAGATCAAGAGTGATGGTGGTAAATTTGAAGATGCCATAGTGGTTAGTAAGGTGTTGAGAACCCTTCTACCGGTCTACGCTATCTGAGTTGTAGCCATTCAGGAGCTAAAGTCTATTAATAAAACTAAGATAACCCTTGGCTCCATCATTGGTAAGCTTACTACATTTGAATTAAATGGTTATGATGGTAATGTTCAAAAATCCGAATTTGCATTTAGAGCTTCAGTTTCTAACCCTTCTATGAGGAAAAGTAGAGATGTCAGTCACAGTTATTAATCTAGATCCAACAGAGAAGTTGATTATTAAGATAGTTTGATTGAGCTTGAAGCATTGTTGGCCAAGCGGTTGCCCAGAGGTACCGGTAAGTACATAAGTAAATTACCTTTGAAATGTTTTGCATGCAACAAGATTGGACACATTGTTTCTAATTGAACTAATGGTGACAATGAGCCTCCAAAAATGATGTCATTAACAAATACTTCAATAATTAGAATATCATCATCAGTGATCTTGTAATATAAATTACTATTAGCACTACCTTTAGTAAAACCAAGCTTCAAAAGATATTTATCCAACCTTGCATACCAAGCTCTAGGAACTTGTTTCAATCCATAAAAAACTTTCTTCAATCTGCAAACCATATATTTATCACTTGTCAGTGAAAATCCATCAGGTTTCTCAATATATACTTCTTCCTCAAGTTCACCATTAAAAAATGCACATTTAACATCCATTTGATAAACCTTATAGTTCTTATAAGCTGCATAGTCAAGAAATCATGTAACAACTTCAATTCTAGCTATAGGTGCAAAGGTTTCACCATAATCAATTCCTTCAATTTGAGAATATCCTTTACAAACCAATTTAGATTTGTTTCTTACAAATTGACCATTCTCATTCAGTTTATTCCTAAAAACTCATTTAGTTCCAACAACATTCTTATTTTTAGGCATGGGAACTAAAGTCCAAGTCTCATTTTTCTCTATCTGATCTAATTCATCTTCCATAGCCTTTAACCAATGTTTATCTTTACAAGCTTTAGTAACAAATGCTAGTTCAATCTAAGAAATAAAACATACCTCTTTATTTGCCAATTTCCTTCTTTTCATAACTCCCTTATTCCTATCTCCAATGATTTAATCTTCAGAATGATTTAATCTTACATACCTTGGTGTCTTCTGAACTTTAGGTTCACTACTCTGATCATCAGTCACAGTTGAATTTTATGATTGTGTTGGTGTAACTGTCTCAGTTTCATGTACCAGTTGAGGCATTATCGGTTTTGTTATGATTATTTCCACTGCTGGTTCCCTGTCATGTGATATAGATTGATTTCTGTACTGCTCATCCACTTTCACATTAGTGCTCTCCATAATTTTCTGCAATATTTTGTATAACATCTATATGCTTTTCTTTGAATTGAATAACCAAGTAATATCCCTTCATCACATCTAGGATCAAACTTCCCAATTGAATCATCCCTTTTGATATAATAGCATTTAATTCCAAAAATTCTGAAATATTTAACAATAGGTGTATGTCCAAACCATAATTCATAAGGGGTCTTACTAGTTTCACCTTTGATATGAAATTTGTTAAATGTGTAGACTGTTGTACTCACCACTTCTCTCCAGTAGATGTGAGGTAATTTGGCTTCCATCATCATAGATCTTACTACATTCAAAATGGTTCTATTCTTTCTTTCTAGTACTTCATTCTTTGGAGGAGTCTGGGGTGTAGATAATTGTCTCCTTATCCCATTTGTTTCACAAAAATAGTTAAACTCATGAGATGTGAATTCACCTCCTTGATTTGATCTAATACATTTGATTTTAAATCCATTTATGAATATAATCATCAACATCTACATCAATTTTCCCGTCAAACTTAAGGATGTCACTGTAGACACCCAAAATTGTCTAGTCTAATTAAATAAATATTTTATTTATTTAATTATCTAAGCTTAATTATTTTATTAATTAAATAAATCTTTATTTATTTAATTAATTAATTTATCCTCTTCTAATCTTATTTCTCATTTAAATAAATTCATTTATTTATTTAAATTATCCTTTTCTTAAATTAAATAAATATCTTATTTATTTAATTGATTTCACTCCTTCTATTAATTAAATAAATCTTTATTTATTTAATTAATTTATTAACCTTTTCTACCCATGACACATGTCATTCATCTCTTAATTCATACACTACCTACCCCTTTCATTATTTTATTATTTCTTTTACCTACCCTCTAATCATAGCCGACCTCCTTTTACACCTCTCAATCTTATCCCTCCATTTCGTATAGTGTCTTCTATATAAGAAGATGCTTCCTTCATTATCTAACCCTAATCAATTTTATGCACTTGACTACACTACGCTTTGCATATGCGATCCTACTTGCAACCACATTCCATTCTTTGTTGAGCTCTTGTGCACACAAAATCTGAGAGCAAATATATCAAGCAAGATCAATGGAGATACGAAGAATGGAGATCCAAACCTTATTGGACATGTGATGGTATAATCTTTGTGATTTCATTTGATTTGCATTGTCTTAGGTAATCTTCATATGTTATGGTGGATCTTTGTTGTTGTTAGGCTAGGGTTTTGTGGTTGAATTCATTTAGCCTTTCAATATCGTTATTATTGTTATCCATTTTCACCATATACAGTCACAACTTACCTAGGCTCTAAAGGGAGTCTAATTGCCAAATGACCTTTCCAATGGGGCCCACTACTTATTTTGGTTACTTTGGAGCATCAGCACAAATCCGTTCATCATCCTTGATCTTTGTTTTCCTCAAGCCACCTAGATCATCAACTTGAAGGAATTCAAGGAGTTAGTAGCTATTTCTTCAATATCATTGAATCTCGTCTTGAATTCAAATATCCAATATCTGATTGCATTTGATGGTACATGCAAGAGCAACTAGGTTGTGATAATACTTATCTAAATTAGGCTAGTAATTTGGGGAACAATACTAGTTGAGAAATTTATTGTACCAAAAGTAAAAATTGAACAAAATAAAACACAAAATTGATAATTACAATATAGCTTAACAAAATGATCTTTATTTGAATAGAGTGTGTTTACAAAATGGGTAAACTTTGTAGTAGAGATGAATGCCTTCTATTCCTTTTACATGATTCAAATTCAGCCACTATATAGCTTTGAAAAAAAGAAAAACTTACTAGAAGTAGTATATAAGGGATCTTGGTGGAACCAAAGAATCGTCACACCTAGTACTAACTAGTGTCCTTGGCGGTTGACAATCTTTTATCCTCTACTAAAATTCACACTGCCGGTTGTGTGATTACTATCTCTGATTCTTGGCCTCTTTTGTCTCTCTCTCCCTCTCTCACACAGTCTCTCAACACACTGTGTCACTCTTGGTTGCTGCCTGCTCTGCCACACCTTGTTGGTTAGGATCAACTGTAAGACTATAGTTCTGCTAGTAGAATCCTCTCACCAGTATGCTTGCTCACTCACACTGCAACTTTCTTAGAACTCTTTCTGAAGTTTTCTCCTTGCTCACTCTCACTTCTCTTCTTTGCTCAACCTTCACAACATCAACAACCATTCTGTCTTATGCTCTCTTTTCTTATATGTGGTTTCCCGCTAGAACGCCATTCAAACTCCTAAGCGGTGAGGGTTTCCTTTTTTAAACACAATCTTAATGAGATTTGTTATGCCTTGCATATCTATTTCCCCATTAGTCTCCTTTCTTTAAAATTTGGGTCCCTTGTTTTCTTTTTGTCTTTTCTTTTTCTTTTGTTCTTTACCTCGGAACTTCGGAGTTTTGGAGTCTCGAGGTCTTTTTTTTCGGTCTTTACCTCGGAACTTCGGAGTTTTGAAATCCTGAGGTCTTTTTTTTCGGTCTTTACCTCAAAACTTCAGAGTTTCGGAGTCCCAAGGTCTTTTTTGGTCTTGTGTATATATATATATATGTATGTATGCATTATTTTATTAGAACAATAATATTTTTAATACTTCATTAATTCATATATGTTTGGATGTACAATTGCGTATAATGTATATATGTGTACATATATATGTTCTCGTATATATGCATGTGCATGTATATATATGTATACATACATACATATATATATATATATGTATATGTATATATGTATATATATATGTATGTATGTATATATATATACATATATACATATATATATATACATATATACATATATATATATATATATACATATATATATATATACACACACACACACACATACACACACACACACATACATACATACATACATACATACATACATACATATATATATATATATATATATATATATATATATATATATATATATATATATATATATATAATTCATCTTATTCAAAATATAATCAATTAGAAACAAAGGGAAATCACGAATCCCTATCTAATGAAAGAATTCTAAAAAACTAACAATGAAATAATACAATCAAGGAAATAGAAATTAAAATCATTCAAATCAAACTCCCTATTCCAAGATTGCATATGGCTTCCATTGGTCTTCTCTTCTCTGTGGTATGATGGCTCTCAGATATTGCGTTGGTAACTTGCAAGTGACACAAAGATTCAAAGTTCGTGATTGTTGAAAATTAGATTGAATGCTTGATTTATAGAATATTGGAGAGGATTGATTGAAAGGTGCAATAGATTGATCAAGAGGTGGAACTCAGGTGGGCTCACATGAAAATTGATAGTTGAACTACTGATTGTAGGAGTGAAACTCAATAGATTGAATAGATTAATTGAGTCAACTAATTGATGAAAGACTTAACCGAAAGAAGAAAAAGAATGATTGGAGGAAATAAAGAAGATGATAAAGAAAGATTTATTTAGAAAAAGCTAACTAAAAGATTTATTTAGAAAAAGCTAACTAAAAGATGGAAATAGAGATTGGAGAGATAAATGATTTAATTAATTAATTGATTGAATTAATTAATTTAGCATGTGCTTGCATTTTAACTTAGATTTTCAATTTAATCTTTGCATGAGGTTTATTCAAATTTAGAATTTATTTTAATTCAATTTAGAATTTCAATATATTTATAACTTGACTTTGATTTTTAGTTTGGTTTTTGAAATCATGCACATGTAATTGAATTTGGAAGAAATTAGAAGAAATAAGAAATTAAATGAAATTAGAAGAATTGGAAGAATTAATTAGTTAATTAAATAATTTAAAGAAAATATTTAGTTATTTAGAAATTGAATTTAATTAAATAACAAAGATTATTTAAACTAAAGGATTAAATCATAATTAATTAAATAATAAATATTTAATTAATATTTAGAAAAGGGTTGAATGATTAGTTGATCAGAGAGATAGAAATTAAAAATTAATTTATTTAAATAATAATGATTATTTAAATTAGGGAATTAATCAGAATTAATTAAATAATAAATATTTAATTAATATTAAATGATGATAGAAAATAGAACAATTAGTAAGATGACGAGGAAATATGAAATTAGAAGAATAAGATTAATTAACTTAATTAAATAATTATAGAATTATTTAATCAATTAGACGAATAATTAGTACATGATCAATGAGACATTTTTAGGTGTCTACATTTGCCCCTCTTTGAGACAATGTCGAAAGGACATTGTTTCAAAGAAAATGAAAAATTCTGCCCTAGTATGCCTTGGTCCTGTTGTATAGTGTAAATATGCCCCTCGGAAAATGTGGTCAGAAAATTCCAAAATTGAGACCATGTTTTCGATAATAGCGTAACGAGCAAGTGTGTGAATTTTCGTGTGATTTGGAGATCTTTTGAGTAGGCTACGAGGTGTTTGAAACAGGAAGGGACCAAGGGCATCGAGGTTTCAGAAAACGCTAATTTTGAGCTATAAATAGAGATTTTAAGTTTTCATTTGCTCATTTGCACTTTGTTTATTTCTTTGTTTTCTCTGCAATATTTTGTGCTTTTAAATGAGTATTTGATCATTATGGCTGGTTATAGAGCTTGATTAGATCTGTTTGACCGAGTACGTTCATATCAGAGACCTCCTGGGACTGGCGGCATGGTATTTTTCCAAATTTTTCTTGACTTTTGCCTGTTTTATGTCTGTTTTTCAAAATATTTACCATGATCATTTTTTGCATTGTGTTACACAATCGCTTGTTGATTTTTATGCATTTATGTTAACTGTTACGCAAACGTTTTAAATGCTACACATGCACCATAAGTGTTAGGTATTAGTGTTATCATGCCGCATTCGTTCATTTCTTTACGCATAAGTGTTTATTGTTACGCATGCGCTCATTTCATTATGCATTAGCTTTAAACATCATGCAAGAGTCATAATTGTACCGCATTAGTCATAACTATAGTGCATTCATTGTATGTGTAATTTTTGTCATGCATTTGAAAATGTTTTTTGTTTTTGTTTTTTAGGATCCAATATCTAATATTTTGAACATTTCCTCATTGCAGGAGAACATTGGAGTGTTATATCGCTGACAGAGCAGACCTAGGTGGTGGAAATGAGGGAGGAGATGAGGGAGGAGAGGGAGACGAGGACGTAGACATCGGTGGAGACACCGAGTCTATTAGCAGTAAGGATAGTGATGATTCTTCGGAGTCATCGAGCAGCAAGGATGGAGATGATGTTGATATGTCGGAGTTGGAGGATGCACCTGTCACAGATGGTGGGAGAGAGAATTTGGGTGATGAGGATGATCTGCAGACTCTTAGAGCATGGGTCCGAAGTTTGGAGGATGAGGTCGCTAGATGGGATATCGAGTGGGAGACCTACCGTGCAGAGTTGGTGCCCTTGACGCTGAGAGAGACCGTCTCCAGAGGGAGAGAGATGAGGTAGTGTGGAGATGTTAGATCACTATGGATGCCTTTGATCAATGTTTTAGTGTAGGTACCGATGCGCATGATCAGGCAGAGAGATACTTCACTGCTATGTAGGAGGCTATTTATTATAGGCAGGCATATGAGAGAGCCATCCCTAAGGTTCAGAGAGAGCCTAGCTTCAGTGCATTCATGAGGAGGAGATTGAGTAGATCTACTTCACGATGGACTAGCAGTGGTGGCATTATGGGACCACCTCGACACCTTGGGGCAGGATCTAGTGGACAGGATCCACCTGCTGACAGAGGCAGTGTTGGTTGATCATGTTATCTAAGTCTTCGGGCTTATTTATTGTATTCACACACATTATCATTTTGAGGTTGAATATATGATATGCGGGTTTTGGCGATGATCTATTTATGTTTTTCTTTTCATGTATGTTTATACAATGCTATGAGTTTTGTGATGCATATCTATTTGATTCTATATGATTGTAAAATGCAATAGTAGTACATGTATGGATTAACGATGCAAATGAAATCTAAGTGAATACAATGAAATCTCTTATTAATGCTTAATGGGATCTATAATGAACGTAATGAAATCTATAATGAGTGTAAATGAATCTATAACGAATGCAAATGAATCTACAATGAATGCAAATGAATCTATAATGTATGTTTTTTTGTATGATAATGGTTGAATCAATCTCAGATATACCTTGAAGAAATGTTAGTTAGATGACAGAGAGAAAAATTGATGATAGAAAGAATGTTTAAAAACAATGTGATTTTAGATAGAAGATGAGAAATCAACAAACTGTCAATAAGCAAATGAGATGAGAATGAAGATGAAATTGAATGAATCATGAACCTATGTCACATATTTTATTGCGTCAATATATATTCATCGCTGAGCCTTATTAGTGAACAATGAATCTTAGCACATCAGGGTATAAGGAACCAAGATGCAAAGAAATCTCATTGTAGAAACAAACACGTAGCAGACAAGGAGTGAACCCTCCATTCTGGTAATTATGCTAGGGGTCGAGGTATATGTGGCGATTTCACCTTAATGTGAAGGCTCTTATCACAAACAACCACTAGAAAAATTTCCCTAGAATTTCATCGGTTCACACCACAAACAACAAACAAAGAAAAAGATAATGCCCATCATAGCTCCTCTAGTCACTTGTAGACATCCTTGAGTAGCATAGGAACACAATCTGTTGCCAAATGATAGAAGATAAAGACTGACCCGGATAAAATTTAGTAGCTATATTGACCTTGTGCCTTCGTTCTCAGTTGCTGGATGTGATGGTTGATAATGTCTGATCTCAGAAAGTTGCGGGCCTCGTTTAAGACTGACCTATTTGATTTTGAGTGTATCCTCTTTTGTTTAAGACAAGATAATGATCACTTTGATGTGGATATGATACGATTGATAAGACAGTTTGATCAGTTGATTGCAGATGTTTGACTGGATATTCGTATCCTTTGTTAACTTCGTGCGAAGTGTTTGTTGGATATCTGTTAGGGTATTTGTTTCGCACAAGACATTTTATTGCAAGTTTTTTGATTGATTGATTTTTTTATATTTAGTTCTTTTCGAAGAGCTTTTTCGATGTTTTTGGATTATTTGGATAGATATTTGAATGCTTTTGGATTGATATTTTTTTTTTTTCAGGACGTTATATGGATGTTTTTGGTATTTTTAGATTTTCAGTGTTTTTGAATTTTGAGTTTTTCACTGTTTTTGGATTTTGAGTTTTACACTGTTTTTGGATTTTTTCAGGACTTTATATGATTTTTAGGATTTTTTTAGGACTTTATATGATTTTTAGGATTTTTTCAGTTACGCCCCCAGTGTGCAAACTTGTATGATATGATGATCTGCAAAATGCGTGTGGAGACAAAGAATTTTGACATGACCTATGTGAATGCACCATGCATGATGAAGATGCATTTCTTATTCGAACAAGATTCACTATGTTTGTTTTAGCATTTGTAATATACCCATTGAAAATAGAGGTGCAAAACATTTCCTAGATAAGCAGTCAATCGATCCTTTAGGTCCCTTGGAACATTCAAATCAACACACCTTGTGACTAGGATTTACAAATGGAGACATGGAAAACTTCCCCATTGGTTCTTGAAACTTTGATCTTCTTTTGCCCATGTGTGTGCAAATGAGTTGATTCCTACTCTTATGTTCACTAAAGATCCTTAGCATCCTATATGACTAGCTACATGGATTATTCTGACTTCAAAAGCATCCCGAATAGAGCCTCGCTGCCAGCAAGCCTTGAGAGCTCCGATGAGGTTATAGATAATAATTTCTTAAATATTTCTCCATTGCCAGTAGGCGTTCATAGCCCTGATGGAGTTACTTGCATGTTCCCATAGTCAATATTTTTATCGCACTTGTATGCATGATATTTCAGTTACATATCATTAATCTTTTGCCTTGAGATGAATTTGGCATAGCATTTTTTTCTTTTTATTTTCTTGCCTTGACTTGTAAGTAATGAAACCTACTTGGGTGTGATAATTATAGTGGCACTGAAGTAGAATTTTAGATTTTTCACTAGTCATATGATCAACTAGGTGTCTTGAATGAATTAGAGATTTATTGTGTTTGAGATATAGAAATTGATAGATTTTGGGTTTAACAAGTCTCAAATAGTGAAATCACTACCCAACCATAAGTAAAGCGTCGTCATAGGGAAATGATGACAATGAATGACCTTAGGACCTCAAAGACTTCATGTCCAAATATCCAAGAAAGGAGATGACCCTTGTTTCCATTGAATGCAAATGAATGATAAAACTTGAACAATTGCCTTATTTTATTGATGCTGCTATATGTAAATGCAAAAACTTTACGAATGCGATGCATTTGGAAAGGAAACTATATGTAATGCAATGTTTTGAATGATATGTTATGCAATTCCGAAAGTAAAGCCTAAACTACACAGCCCTTAGGTATAATATCACTTAAGGTGCATGTTGTTCATAGGGTCAGAGAGTGGATCTCCCTCCATGGTAGCCAAATTATATGCTCCATTTCCTATAACCCTTGTTATGATGAAAGGGCCTAACCAGTTAGGTTCGAATTTCCCTAGTTTTTCTTGTTCTACTAGGTTCCTTTGATTCTCTTTAAGGACTAGATCTCCCACTTCAAAAGCTCATGGGTGAACTCTTTTATTATAACTCCGTCTTAGTCTATTTTGATATCCTGTAGATGGTTGAAAGTTGTTTCTCTTTTTTCATCAAGAGTTTCAAGTTCTTGTAACCTTTCTACCCTATAGTCTTCTTCTGATATGATGTTTTGTAAAGAAACTCTTAGAGATGGTTTTTCTGTTTGAATGGGGAGTATTGCTTTGCTACCATAGACCAAGGAATACGGTGTTGCTCCTATAGGTGTGTGCACTCCTGTCCTGTAAGCCCAAAGAGCGGGATTTAACTGGAGATGCTAGTCATTTCCTGTATCAGTGACAACTTTCTTAAGAATTTTCAATATTGTTTTATTTGTAGCCTTTTCTTGTCCGTTGCTTTGTGGGTAGTATGGTGTGGCAAATATTTGTTGTATGTGAAACTTATCACACAATTCCTTCACTTCTTGGTTCTTAAATAGATGTCCATTATCTATTACAAAGCACATTGGAACTCTGTATTTGCATATAATATAGTTGAGCATGAATTTTGATATCTGCTTCCCAGTAGTGTATGTAAGAGGAATTGCCTCAACCCATTTGGTAAAGTATTTAGTGGCTGTTAATATGAACTTGTGCCCATTGGAAGAAGTAGGGTTGATTTTACCCACTAGATCTATTCCCCATTGTGAGAATGGCCATGGTGAAGTGATGGGTTGGAGATCTTGTGTTGGTGCATGAATGAGGTCTCCATGCATTTGGCATTGTTTACACTTTTGTACATATTTGTAAGTGTCCTTTTCCATGATTGGCCAATAATAACTCATTCTCAACAATTTCTTTGATAATGGTGGACCACTTTAGTGAGCCCCACAAATTCCATCATGGACTTCTTTTAAGGCAAGGTGTGCTTCATTCTCATCAAGGCATCGAAGAAGAGTTCCATCAAAGCCCTTTCTGTACAAAGTATCAGCTATAATGGTGTATCTAGATGCTCGACGAATAAATGTCTTCTTTTGATTCCTAGATAGATCTGGTGACATGTATTGAGTATGTAGATATGTATATATTTCATTGTACCAAGGTGATTCTGGACCTACAATTGTACACACATGTTCTACTGAAGGAGTCTCATGTGCTGGTAGCATCAACTGTTCTATGATAAACTTAGACTGAGTTTCATTAGTAGGCATATCAGAGATCCTATGGTAGCCATTGCATCTGCTGCCTTGTTTTGTATCCTTGGGATTTGTTCAAAGGTGATTTTGCTGAAGTGCTCTTTGTAATCTTCCACTAGCTTCTTATAAGGCATGAGTTTTTCATCCTTTGTATTGTAGTCATCATTGACTTGGTTTACAATCAACTGTGAATCACCATAGACCTGTAATTCTTGTATTCTCCACTGTATAGCTGTACGAAGTCCTATGAGGAGAGCTTCATATTCAGCTAGATTGTTTGTGCATGGAAAATTTATCCTAAATGATTTAGGTATAGAATCCCCTTGAGGAGTAATGAAGAGAATCCCTACTCCAGACCCATGACTTGTATATGACCCATCAAAGTATAATTTCCACATTAGGGATGCTGTCAATGTAAATGCTGAATCATCTAGAAAGTCTATGAGTAATGGATGACTGTCTTGTAAAGGAGCTTCTGCTAACTGATCTGCTATGATTTGTCCTTTAATAGCCTTTCTGTCTATGTACTCTATGTTGAACTCACTCATGATCATAACCCACTTAGCCAATCGCCCGGTCAATGTTGCTCTGCTTAATAGGTATTTGAGTGGATCAAAGCATGCAATGAGTTGTACCTTATGACTTAGCATGTAATGTTTGAGCTTTTGGGATGCAAAGATTACTGCCAAACATGCTTTCTCTATAGGGGTATAATTAAGCTCATAGCCAATCAGAGTCCTACTTATATAATAAATGGCTCGTTCTTTTCCTTTGTTATCATGATGTGCCAGTAGAGCTCCTAGAGCTGAGTTTGTTGCTGATATGTATAACAATAGAGGTCTTCTTGGAGTAGGTGATACTAACACTGGTGTTTTTACAAGATAATCTTTCAAAGCTTGGAAGGCTTCTTGGCATTGTTTTGTCCATTTAAAAGTAACTCCTTTCCTGAGTAAATGTTGGAATGGGTGGCACTTATCTACCAATTGTGCTATGAATCTCCTTATAGATTGCAGTCTTCCTTGTAACCCTCTGAGTTGTTTAAGTGTTGACAAAGGTGGCATATCAATGATTGCTTTGACCTTGGCAGGGTCTACTTCAATTCCTCTGTTTGATACTATGAACCCTAATAGGTTTCCTACTGTCACATCGAACACGCACTTCTTCGGGTTTAATCTAACATTATATTTCTCCAACTGATCAAATATTTGTGCAAGGACCATGAGGTGGCTTTCTCTTGCTTGTGATTTGGCCAATATGTCATCCACATAATCTTCCATGATGTTGTGGATCATGTCATGAAACAATGTTGTCATAGCTCTTTGGTATGTTGCTCTGACGTTTTTAAGATCAAATGGCATCACATTCCAATAGTATGTTCCCCATGGGCATGTAAAGGCCATTTTATGTTCATCTTCTGGTGCAATTTTAATCTGGTTATATCTTGAGAAACCATCCATTAAGGATAACATTTCTTTTCCAGCTGTTAGGTCAACTATCGTATCAATATTAGGCAGCGGGAAGTCATCCTTAGGACAAGCTTTATTTAGATCTCAGAAATCTATACATATTCTTATTCCTCTCATGGGCTTAGTCACAGGTACTAGGTTGGATATCCATTCCATGTAATCAATAGGTCTTATGAAGCCTACATCCAGCAACTTTTGTAGTTCTATCTTAACCAATAATGCAATCCTTGGATGCATTTTTCTCAATTTTTTGCTTGTAAGGTTTGACTCCTGGTATTAGAGGTAAATGATGCAGTACTAATTTAGGGTCTAAGCCTGACATATCTTAATAGGATGAAGCAAAGTTGATAGGTCATTGTTTGAAGAAATGAATGAATCTATCTTTTTCTTCTTTACTTAGTGATTTTGCCAGATGGATGTTATGTACAACCTCCCCTTCTACTATGTTTACTTCTTCTATTTCTTCTATAAGCAATGCTCAACTTTCTCTTTCCATAGGGAGATTACCCAAGTTACTCTTGCTATTATGGGTGATTTGATCTTTATCTTCTGGTATAGAAGCACTTTTTTCTCCAAAGTATGTTGTTCTATTCAGGTCTACAGCAAACCCTGCTTTGTGTTCTCCTTGTAGAAATCCCTCTCTGACTCCAAGAAATTCTAAAATTGCTTCGTCATTTTCAAACCAGTCCAGTGTTGGTTTTCCCTCTTGCCCCCAATCAATCAAGTGTGAATGTATGAGGGGCAAGTCATTACTCCCTTCTTTAGTACACTCTGATAACATGAAGACTTGATTGTTTGAATGATTTTGTGTATTTTCATCTTTTGTAAGCCTTATTTGGTACCTTGATGTTACACTTTCTGGTGGGCTAGAATCATGAAGAGATAAGAATTCATAGTCATGAGAGTCTATCTCGCTTTCCATACATGTTTCATTGTGTAAGCTATCATCACTTATTTCTTCTTATTCTTGTCTCTGATTTTGGTGAAGATTAGCTAGTCTTATGTGCACATTTGTTACCCTTCTCAAGCTTGGTATAAGTCTTTGCAGTCTTTCTTCATCTGTTTCATTTGGTCGAGCCTGAGTAGTTTCTCATGGTAGAAGTAGTGACAACAACCATGGATGAGATTCGGGTGGTGGTGGTAAACCTGCATTTGTTGCTACATTATCCTGCACTGTTGTGTCCATAACTGCATCATTTTGTAACTTAGTGGTAGGTTCTTGCAACAGTTGTCTCATGCCTTCTCCATCTGATTCTACACTAGGTGATGTGGGTACTTGATTACTTGTTTGCAATGAAAATGGAATCGCCTGCATAGACAAATCCCTTTGTGATATGTAGTCTGATGGTTTTCTTGGTCGATTTGGTATATCAAGGGTACGTTGTCTTGTTTCTGTGATATGTTGTACATGTTTATATCTTAGTCCTTGATTCCCTGGATTATCATTTGGAAAAATAGGTTCTAGCCTTCCTTGTTGTTGTATTCCCAAGCCTGTGGTACCATCATATCCATGTTTTTAGAGCATTTTGAATCCATTGCCATACTGATCTGTGTGTATTTTGGGTATTGTCATATGATCTTCTTCTCTATATATCCAAAGATTAATATCTTCATTCAGAGATTCATCTTGTAAGTCACCCCATCAAATGAAAGAGCATGAGTCTGTGTATCAGACAATTTATTTTCCTTTGTCTTGTTTCTGTACTATATTGTGAGGTTTCCCGAAAGACTTAGGAGAGAGAGACAATTGTTTCCCACTCAAAGTATTTACAATATAATACTCTCCACAACCCATATCTTTTATCTGTAAGGAGGATGTTGTAGGCATGTCCTATTTTGTTTCTATGATTTTTAATGCCTCTAGTTATGTAGTGAGAGGTGCTTCTTGATTGATAGGTACCTGATTATCCACACCTTCTTTCAAGTGATTGCAATGTTGGAAGGGATTTGGATCACCCCTTATGGTGATTTCAATACCGTTGTATGGGAATTTGACACACTGATGAAATATGGATGGTACTACTTGCATGGTGTGGATCCATGGGTGACCCAATAACATGTTATATCCCAGTTCTCTGTCCAAGACTTGAAAAGTGATCTCTGTTGTTATGGGCCCTACTTGTACTGGTAATGTTACAATGCCTTTTGATGGACGTTCTTCATCATCGTATGCCTTTATATTTATCCTCCTGGAAGAGTCAATGTGAAGTTAAGAATATCCTAGTGTCTTAACTAGTTTTAAGGTGCAAATGTTCAGACCAACTCCTCCATCTATGAGTACTCTTCTGATTATTCTCTTATGAACGTAAGCTTCTAGATGTAGTGGGTCATTTTGAAGCAGTCTATCACGAGGAATATCTTGTTCTGTGAATGCAATACATGTGCCTTGTGTCAAATTCCCTACCATAGATTGGAAGGTATTTTCATCTATATCCTTGTCCACTACTGAATCTTGAAGTGCTTTATCTAGTATAGCTCTGTGAGTGGGTGAAATATGCAAAAGTTCAAATAGTGATATCTGTGTCAAAATTTTCTTAAGTTGTTCAATAACATTGTAAGTCCCTACTGCTGGTGGATGATTTGGTGGTATCCCTTGTAAAGTTATCTTTGATTTGTGAGTAACAACTACACAGTCTCTGTCCCTAGGGGTTATGGTGATTGTAACAACTATATCATTTGACTTACAAGGTTTGTCTGTATCATAAGCTATCGTATCAAGATTTATGTTAAATCCTTCTTCATAGTCTTTAAGTGTATGTTTGACATCCATGATATGTTCTATGATTTCATCTTCAAACCAACCTAAGTGGGATGGTTGATCATGCCTGCAGTCTTTGAGACAAAGATTTCTATCATCATCATACTTTGGTGCCTTTGATATCATGTAAATTTGGTTATCATCTGTGTGAGTATCTTGGTTTTGCTCAACTTGATCAAGTGTTTCTTGTGAATAATTATTTGCTATATCTCCTGAGCTAATGGCATGAATAGTGTAGTCATATGAGACCTTTGTGTAGTTAGCTATATTGTCTTGGGTATCTGATGTGGTAGCTATCCCTTTGTCATGCTTAACAAAAGGATCCTTAAAAATCGTATGATTTGTGTTTGCTGAAGTTTTATTAGTATCAATTGTGATGTCTCCTTGGTCTATCATATCTTGGACCAAGTTTTTCAATTTATAGCAACTGGCTGTTTTGTGACCTTTGGTCCAATGATAATCGTAGAAATCATTATCATTCCACCATGTGGGTTTGAAAGGACCTGGTTCATACACTCTTACTTCAGGTAAGGTGATCATGTTTGTCTGTATTAACTTTTTGAGCGCTAACTCAATAGGTTCTCCTAGGGGTGTATAATTTCTCCTTGGAGCATTTACCCTGGGGTATCTTGTGTTAATGTTATGTGTAGCATTTACATTTGTTGATGTTGTGTTATTCCCTGTATGTAGACTAAATGACTGTCTTGCTCCCAAAGATAACATAGGTTGAGTTATGTTTATTGTTCTGGTGTCTACAATACCATCATTGGTCACATTTTTGTTTTTTGACCAAAACTTAGATTTGTCATTGTTGTTGATGTTGCCATACTTTATAAGACCTTGTTCTACTAGTCCCTTTTCACATTTGAGATATTTTTCTGTGATTTGTTTGAATGTGGTTAAACATTGCATTTGTATTGGATATTTCATCTTGGGAATCAAGTTTTCTGTGAACATGTCCACTTGTTCTGTTTCTGGGATAATTGTTTTGCACCTTCTATAAAGAGCCCTCCATGGTTGTATGAAGGAAGCAAATAGATCATTCTCATATTGTTTAGCAATACACAAGTACATCAAAGTAATTGGGGTGTCTATGTTGTGCAAGAAATTTGCAAGAAATTGTTTAGCTAATTCTCCCCATGATATGATGGTTGGTGGTAGATGTGAAAACCACTCTAAAGCCAGACCTCCTAGACTTTTAGGAAATAGTCTCATTAGATAAGTATCTTCTAAGGTGACTTCTATACATGCCGTAAAAAATTATCTCATATGATCTCTAGGATCAGCCTTCCCTCGATATCTATCAAATTTAGGTGTTTCAAAATGTTGTGGGAAAGGCGGCATGTATAATGTGTGATCGAATGGATAAGGACATAAATCCTGCATTGTGTAGCTTTTCTTATCATTACCGGTTTACATGGTTGTCATTTGTTGTTGCAAATTCTGTATTTGTTGTGTCAGAACATCTGTTTATGTCAAAGGTAGACCTTATGTTTGTATATGTCCCACAAATGGATTCATGGTTGCATAACTAGGAGGTTGTTGGAAGGTACCAAGATTATAACCTTGTATGTTGTGTGTTGCACTAGGTATTGTGAAATAGTTGATATGCGGACCTATGTTTGGTTGAGTTGTACTTGTTGTGTTGGCAAGACCTAGATTTTCATTTTGATGAGTATATGTTGACCCCATAGGATATGAAACTAGAGGTTGGGTAGCACTTGTTGTTTGTGTTTGAATAGGTGTTGAGACACTTGATGTTATTGGTATGCTCTGTGTTGGTATGCTAGTATTGATTGCTAAAGATGACGTACTCATTTGTAAGTTTGTATTTGTGTTGACATTTGTTTGGATAGGTACGTTTTGAGGAAAACTGGAAGTCGGTGCTTGTATTTGTGTCACAGGTGGTGTTTGAGTGTTGTCTTGACCTAAAGTTTTTCCTGGTAGTAAAATATTTGTGACATCAAAATCCTCAGGTAGTTTTGCCCCATTTTGTATTAACAACGAAAGATACTTGTCCCTATCACTATGTATAAGTGCATCTAGGATCATGAGGACATGTGGGTCTTGTTGTGCAGACTCAATTTCTTCCTTTGTCAAATGCTATTGTAATTTGTTTAGGGTGGACATTGTCTGTGCACTTGATTGTTGACCTATTGTCATGTCCATGTTCCAAGTAGGGTTTACAGACTGTGTGTTGTTAGGGTCCATTATTCCTTTTGCTTTCTATGTCCTTGTGACGGGCATCTAAAATTTCTTATATGAGGGTGTTTCTATGCTAGACGATGACCTAACACTAGACTGTATGGTGCAAATATGAAATATGCAAGGCTAGACTAGACTCTCTATTGAGGATTTTATTGTGAGACCTTTTGAGCATTTCTAGATTTCTCTAATGCAAGTCTTTCCATTTGTTGATGAAGTTGTTCAGCCTCAATCTCTCTATCAATTATATGGGAAATCCTAGACTCAATGTTTATCTCATGTATGACTCCTATATATTGAGGTGCGCTGCTTCTTAAATCCCAAGCTAAGTTAGCTAGACCATCAATGATTTCTTATTGACCACCATTTGGAACTAAATTAGGTTGCTCAAAGCGGAGCAAACCATCACCTGGGAGACCCATGAAGGCACATGCTATGAACCCATAACTAACAATGGACTTAGACGTATATAAGGTCTAGATGAAGACGTATATGAGGCCTAGATGAAGACGTATATGAGACCTAGATGGTGATGTATATGATAATGTAGGACTATGTAACTAAATAATGGATGATAAAGTAAAAGACCGGGGACAATAGTGACAATGTAAGTGGGACTATGCAAAAGACTATGGACGATAATGAGGACGTAAGTGGGACTATGCAAAAAGACTATGGATGATAATGAGGACGTAAGTGGGACTATGTAAAAAACTATGGACAATAATGAGGACATAAGTGGGACTATGCAAAAGACTTCCTAGGGTCACAAGTATGTAAGGACTTTTGAGTTTTGATTTCAAAATGGACTTTGTTTTCTATAAATTCGTGTGTGTGACAATGTTTTGTAGTTTTCCAAATCTAAGAACAATTGCTAGTAGGTATGTATAGCTGATTGACTCAATTTTCATACAATCTCAGAAAATTCAGAGATACGTGGGATAGGGCCTGAAATAGCCCAAGGGACTAACTCAATATTGGTCTATAACAACGATACATAAAAAATCACAGAATACAATCTTAGGCTGGAAAGTGGACACCATTCAATGAGGCCCCCACAACAAAATACCAAAATAAGACAGATAGATAGAGAGTCTGGTAGCACTGGCTCCACTCCATGACACACACTTCTCGGGCATGCTAGTCTCTCTTACCCCGAAGAGCCAAAGATCTTATCACCATGGGATTTCTGTATCATAGTGTAAGGTACATGAAGGGTATCTATGGGGTACGATCCTCACTCCCAGAATCATTGAATGTAGGGTTTTTTGACAACTAAATTGGTTCTTAGTATTAGGTTTCGAGGGGTCCTGATCCAACGATGGATTCTCAGAGAAAGCCACTTAAGACTTTAATTGAGCTTATCGGTGCAGGGAAGGCCCCCACATACGTCGAATTCACTCAACACTCTAGTCTCTTGACCAGTATATTTATATAGCGGCTTGAAAAACCTGCTCGAAAGTATGCTGGGGGAGATGATATCCCCAACGCATCCCAATTTGAAGTACCTCTGTGGGGTGATGAAATCCCCAGTCAAAGATACCCCTCACTACATAGAATAAAAGAAAATTGGATGTCGTTGTCACCTTCCTTCTTTCTCCCAAGACCTTGAAGGCGGTTGGAATGTCAGTTAGTGCAATAGTAGGTCCACCCCAGACACATTAAAAAATTCTTTACTTTAAGAAAAAAAAAAGAAAGAAAAAAGACAATGATTTAATCTAATGCAACCTGATTCACATTTGTTTTATAGTCCAAATTTAGGTGTTAGATACGCATGTGCATGTCCATTTTAAACACCAAATCGAAAGATGAAGGCATAAATGTCAATTTTAACCATTTGTTGATTTTAAGCACCAAAAATCAAGTGTGAGATACATGCATGTCAATTTTATCCAATGTTCATTTTAAGCACCAACAACGAAGTGTGAGATTATCCATGCATGTCCATTTTAACTGTTGTTGATTTTAAGCACCAAAAAATAAAGTGTGAGGTTATGCATGCAAAAATAGTAATCTAATCCTTCTGTAAATCTGCCATAGGCTATAAACAGAAGATTAGTAGAAAAACCAAACTAACAGAAAATAGAAACTCAAAATTTGACAGAAGAGATTGTGTGATTTTACCTGTGCGATTGTGTGATACTTACAGACCGAATGCGTAAATCTAACAAAGTGAATGCATAAATCTAACAGACCGAATGTGTGATGATATCTGGTCGATTGCGTAGCACTAATAGTCGATTGCATGATAGAAGGCAGACAACAAAAAAAGAAGATTAAAAATTAAAAGAAAACTAAACCCGATCACGAATCTGCACAACCAATTGTGAAGCCCTAGCCAAATCCCTCATCATCCATTCAATAGTGATGAGATCATATTTAACTTGATAAGAAAGAACTAAGCTATTATATCTATCAAAGGCCAAATGTTTTTCCGAATCCTGTAGCAATTTTTCTGCCTAGAGGACCTTTTGATAGCGTTTGGCTTCTCTCCTTTGTTGTTTCATCTTTCTTGCACCTGAAATCCTAAACTAAACTTTTCTTGCCATAAACTGTTATAATCAAATCATAAACTAAAAGCAATTTGATCCCAAATCAACCCAATTTGAGGCAGAATTAAACAGAAAATAACAGACCGAAGAAAATATTAAACAACAAAGCTTCCTACGAATGCGTGCACTAGAAAGGGCGATTGCATGATCTGGATAGGGTGATTGCGTGACCCTGTCAGAATGAATGCGTGACCCCGAAGGGTCGAATGCGTGATGCTATCTATGTGATTGCGTGACGATGTAAGTGTGATTGCGTGATTGAAAATATTTTCTCAAAATTTGTGCAACCTGCAAAAAGAAATGAAAAATCCGTAGAATCTACAGAAATCATAGAAAAAGAAATTAGCTGTTGAATCACGTCAGGTTCACCAAAATGTCACATGTAAAATTCATCTTATTCAAAATATAATCAATTAGAAACAAAGGGAAATCACGAATCCCTATCTAATGAAATAATTATAACAAACTAACAATGAAATAATACAATCAAGCAAATAGGAATTAAAATCATTCAAATCAAACTCCCTATTCCAAGATTGCATATGGCTTCCATTACTCTTCTCTTCTCTGTGGTATGATGGCTCTTAGATATTGTGCTGGTAACCTGCAAGTGACATACAGATTCAAAGTTTGTGATTGTTGAAAATGGAGATTGAATTCTTGATTTATAGAATATTGGAGAGGATTGATTGAAAGGTGGAACAAATTGATCAAGAGGTGGAACTCAGGTGGGCTCACATGAAAATTGATAGTTGAATTGCCGATTGTAGGAGTGAAACTCAATAGATTGAATAGATTAATTGAGTCAATTGATTGATGAAAGAGTTAACCGAAAGAAGAAAAAGAATGATTGGAGGAAATAAAGAAGATGACACAGAAAACTTTATTTTGAAAAAGCTAATTAAAAGATGGAAATAGAGATTGGAGAGATAAATGATTTAATTAATTAATTGATTGAATTAATTAATTTAGCATGTGCTTGCATTTTAACTTAGATTTTCAATTTAATCTTTGCATGAGGTTTATTCAAATGATTGAATTTATTTTAATTCAATTTAGTATTTGAATATATTTAGAACTTGACTTTGATTTTTAGTTTGGTTTTTGAAATCATGCACATGTAATTGAATTTGGAAGAAATTAGAAGAAATAAGAAATTAAATGAAATTAGAAGAATTGGAAGAATTAATTAGTTAATTAAATAATTTAAAGAAACTATTTAATTATTTAGAAATTGAATTTAGTTAAATAACAAAGATTATTTAAATTAAAGGATTAAATCATAATTAATTAAATAATAAATATTTAATTAATATTTAGAAAAGGGTTGAATGATTAGTTGATCAGAGAGATAGAAATTGAAAATTAATTTATTTAAATAATACTGATTATTTAAATTGGGGAATTAATTAGAATTAATTAAATAATAAATATTTAATTAATATTAAATGATGATAGAAAATAGAACAATTAGTAAGATGATGAGGAAATATGAAATTAGAAGAATAAGATTAATTAGCTTAATTAAATAATTATAGAATTATTTAATCAATTAGATGAATAATTAGTACATGATCAATGAGATATTTTTAGGTGTCTATATATATATATATATTAGCTACATCAAACCATGCTTTGAATTACATCTTTAAATTTTTTAATGACTATACTAAAGCCAATATCAACAACTTCATTAAAGATTTAGTGATATTTGAATGTTTTATTTTATGTGGATTTTGATCCTTGATAGGCTCAGGAAATTCGATCTATAGATTCTTCAAATATTGTATTTCAAAACTATACAATCTTATTAGAGCTCGAAAGGCTCCTATTGACGTATGGAATTAAAAAAATGAAATATTGTTATCATCTTACCTTGAAGCGATATTATGTAACAACACCTTATTCTATTAAATGAAGAATGCTAATGTTTAAGCTCTGTTTAGTTGATTCTTGTCAAGAATTTGCATTTGGAATTGAAATGATGAAGTTGCATTTCAGATGTGATGAAGGATAACTTCTAACTATTTCTTGAAACTGAGAATCTGAAGACTTATCTAAGCTCACAAGAAGAATATATGCATTGTATCTTATTTTGAACCATGTCTTGGTTTAGATAAGGTGGATAACTATTTGAAATTCGTAGGATGAAAAACTTAAAGTTTTCCTTTGTATTATTTTTGGGGGACATTCACTTTTTCTCTTGCAATACATGGGTAGAGAGAAAGATAACGTTATTCTTCATTACTAGAAAGAGTATTATTTTGTTTTCTGTAGAAAGCTTAATAATATCAACAACAAAGAAGCTCGACACATAAGCATTAGGAAAGAATGACAAAGAACTAATTTGTGAAGCTAGAAAGAGTATTGAGCATCTCATTTACATTGATAGGAGCTTGATATTTGATAAGGTTTGAAGCAACAAGAGAGTCATCCATGGAAGGAAAGCTAGTCTAAGGAGACAGTTGCAATTTTGTTATCATACACATTAATTTTTAAGTGTTGGAAATTTAAGGTATTGTATATCTTAGATAATAATGTTATGATTGTAATATTTTATTTATTATGTGATATTGCATATGGACGTGTAACATGTAGAGATTCTTTTGGAATATTTTTGGAATCATTGTGATGCTGTATTGTAACATTGTAATATTATATTGTAATTATTTAATATTAGGAAAATATATTTAAAAAAGAGAAAACTTAGTATCCAATATTAAATGTGGTGTCAAGGGTTAGTTGTGAGCACATCATTTTTATGGCACATGGTTTTACTTTAGTAGTAGTTGGTTTTGTATGGGCTTTTGTCTATAAAAGCAAGTACAATGTAGTGTTTAAGACTGGTTAGTTATTTGGGTTATCATTATATTGAGTGCTTTGGAAGATTGCATTTGTGAAGCATGACATGGGATGTGTGGATTCATGCTAGGACACATGGGAATGCATTAGAGAGCTTAATGTTTTTAAGGTATTCATTGTAACTCTATGTTTCCTTATGACTAATTAATATAATGGGGTATGGGTGCTTTTGGAGGTTGTGGTTTTTCCTTATGAGGGTTTTCTTGGAGTATATCTTGTGTTATCTTGTGGCTTGTCTATTTGATTTTTCACATTATGGTGATTTTGTAAGCTTGTATGTATGCTTTTCTCTCATGGGTTATATAGAAAATGAATTAATAGTATGTAGGTTTAAAGCATTATTTGTTAACATATGGTATCAGAGCTATCATGGTTGATTTAGCGATATAACTCTAGATTGAGTGTAATAGGTGCAAAGTGGAAGTCGTGGCTATGCATGAAAGGATTGGAACACACTTGCAGGTTGTTTTATTGCAGATCTGAAGGCTTTAGGTATGCTATTGCGATGGATTGTTTATAGATTTGGGGTTTGGAAAATATTGGGATAAAAAGGTTTCCTTTGGATATGCATTTAAATGAGTGTTGTTTAGGGGAGTTTGCAAAATGTCTTCTTGGACAAAAATGGACCTCACCATTGCATCTAGGTTGGTCGAGAAAGGAAAAATAAAATAAAATTCACCCCGACTTGGTTAAAGTTGAGAAAAAGGCAAAATTATTTTGTTTTATGGTCATGATGGTCGTCAAATTTAATTTGGCGCAATCTACAAAATTAAAAATTATTTGTTGTCCCATCGCTAAAAAAATTCATACCTGCAAACAACATTTATAAAAAAATAAAATAAAAAATGTGGGGGTGGCTGAAATTTATTGATTGATTGATCATAGATACATAAATATATATTATTTTTTTTACGTGGGTGACAATCTCCCATACCCAGGACCCCCTGTGAGACCTTGCAGTGCAAGTATTTTGGAACCACAGTATTGTGTATTGCGGGATCCCACAATCCCTACTAGAGGTGTCGGCTAGCAGGGCTAAGCTCATCGGTTCGACCCTTCCTGGTGGGGTTAGGCCCACCACCGTAGTCCAAACACAATTTTTAAAATATGCTTTCAAACAATTTAACCACCACAAATATATTAAATGTCTTTTGAATATTGGGCGGAAATAATTAAATCCACCCAAATAATTTATTAAACCAAATTTTATGGGGTGGGTCTAGCTTGTCGCCCCCCATAATATTTATTTTTACAAACTTTTGAATGAAATATTTAAATAGATTGGAAAAAGTTTTGAAGTCCACTTATTTATTGTCCATATAGTCTAATAGGTTATTTTTATTTAATGAGGCATACTTTTAACCTAGGATGTTAGATTTTGGACTTCTTATACTTGTTAGAAAGATGGTTTTGAGTGCTACAATTTAGTATAGGTTTGGTTCCCTAATTTTTTTGTTTTGACATGTTTTTGGAGTTTGGAAGCTAGATGTTCTTTGTTACATAGTTTCGGTCATAACTTTTTCTTACAAAATTAGTTTTTCAATTTTGAATAGGTGTTGGAGCGAATTTTCAGTTGACTAATCAATGGTGTTGTTATTTTATTATTTTGATGAGTATGAAGATGTTTTTTCTTGGTTCTTCACTTATACATGCTTGAGATTTTAGGTGTGAGTGGGAATGCATCTGGATGAGTCGTGAGGCAAAGCCTTGAAGGAGTACATGCTTTTATATAATATTTATGATGCTATAACTGATTATTAGAATTGGTGCTCCTTGGTACAGGTTTACATGTATTTTTTAGAGTTTGACTTTGATGGTGACAAGTACATAGGTTATTCTTAGTTTGAGAATATGGTTGGACATGGTTTGAGACTTAGAGATTGATATGGGTGATAGCTAGATATAGGTGCAACGCTGGTGATGATTATAGTGTCATGATTATGTAGGTACATGTTTTGTATTGACACAACATAGTCGAGTTTGTGGTGATGTGGTACTTGAGTGTGGAAATGTTTGTCAAATTAGATTGGATATTGATTTGGTGTTTGAGTCATTTGATCTACAAGATTATTCTCTTTGATATATCAGTTTGCAGTTTATTAATGTGATGATGAATTTGCATGTTCAGTGTTTGACCTAGACAAGTTATGCAATTATATGGGTTGATCACCTATTCAGTTGTAGTGGGATGACCTGGATATTGACTATCCATTAGGTTTGATTCATTGTGGTGTATACTTGTTAGTTGACCTTATCTATAGTCATTAGTGAATTGGTATGTTTATTTCAAGATGAGAGGATGGATGATGTTTATATTACTTGGATAGTTGGTGTTGGGACTTGTAGCATGTGGTTTATCACAATGTTATAATAGCTTGGTTATTCATTGGTTACACTTTCAGTGGGAGATTTTGACAGTGATGTATTGGTGGTATAGGATTGATTCTTGTTTGGTGGTTTGTTGGTGGTTGTATGTATCTTTTTGTCTTGGAGATCATTGTTACACTTGATGTTATTTAATTTTTAGTTATATGTGTGTAGACCTAAATGTTCTTCATTTAGGAGATGGTTGTCATGATGCCATGGGTGATTCAGTATCACAATTTAGTGGGAGTTGTTGGTAGTGATGTGTATTCACCATTGGATGGTGCAGGATCTTCTTAGTGTGTAGATGTTGGAGGAGTTCTTGATCCTATTGTTGTACAAGGTATTTCACATTCGCACGTACACTAGTAGGAGATGATGATCTTCATGATATTTGAGGATGTGAGCATCTTGGAGGACTCATGAAGTTCTTGGTTTAGGTGTGATTTGCTTTTGTATTTGATATATTCATATAGAGCATGTTATCTTCTAGAAGGGGATGGTTAGATCATGTTGTCATATTTTATGCTCATGGTTTAGCTGTTGGAGCTTTGACATTAATCTTGGTTGCTTCTCTTTGTATAGAGTGTATAATAATTTTCCTAATACTTCATGATGGTGCTATGTTGCATTTGGAGTTTGGCATAGATTGATCATTTACGGGTGCTCATGGATACATGGATATTTTGGTGATGCTAGTATTCTCTTGTGATAAAAGACATTTGTCAGGATAGTTGGTTGCTTCAATAGGAAGATCAAGGAGCATTCACCTTGTATGGACTTTAGATGAGATTGTTCTTAGTGAGAGTTATGATAACTTGGATAGCTTGGTGAGCATTCTCATTCCCCACTCTTGATTTATTTAACAGTTTACTACTTGAGAGGTATTTCCCATTTTTCCTTCTAGTTGCATTATATTTATGTAGCTTATCTTTTATAGATATGGATCTTGAGCTATGAAGATTTTTAGTTCTGGAGGGTTCATTTTGAGAGATGTATAGAAGGGTTATCTCCTTGTGCATATAGTTTGATATATTTGATATCATTATGAGGATATTAGGAGATCATTTAGTGGGCTGATTTACTTCATTAGGAATGGTTGCTTATGAGTTTTATTTTCTTGCATGATACTTATGTTTGTTTGATCTAAGAGATTGAAAGAGGGTTTGGGTGTCATTATGGAATCTCTTTGGGGTGTTTTGGAAGAGATAAATTTGACATAACATTTCTTATTTAAGGTTTTGGTAGAAGGATAGATTATGATTTACAGGTTGTCTCTCTTCATTCTATGTTTTCTCTCATGTTTTGGGAGAACGGTTACATATTGTAGGAGAGGATGCAACAGTTGGGTCGCATGTGTGGATCATTGTGTTTGTTCTTGATACTACATGTTGTGATTTACTTATCACACCTTGATATGAGTGGTTATTGGTATACTTGATATGCTTTGAGCTTAATTTCAAATTTGGTATTACCTATGTGGTAGGAGTTATTGGATATGTATGTACTTCATTTACAAGTTTTGATACAAGGAACTTTATTGTAGTGTGTGGGTTGATATGATGTTGGTATGAGTTCATTGATGTTATATATACCTAGGAGGTATGGATGGTTGGATTTATTGGCATGTGTTGCAGATGTCATTTTCGATCATTTGTGTTTTTTACTTTATGATAGCAGCTTGGAGCCTTTGTTATCACATTGGATTTTATGATTGTGTTAATGGATTTGTGCATCTTCACCTTGGCTTGTTCCTTTCCATCCATAGGTAGCATGTTGGAGGATGAGGGGTGTTCATTCTTGAAATGGTGGTCACTTGGTTTTATTGTAGGTTTCTTGATGGAGCACAAGAGCATGATGGCGATTCATGTGGTTACATGTATGGCTATGATGATGTACTTTATTGATTGACCTTTATACAATGTATACAAAAAGTGGGAGAATGTTGGGAAATAAGGTGTTGTACAACTTGCATAATTATGTTATAATTATAATATTTTATTCATTATGTGATGTTGCGCATGGATGTGTAACGTGTAGAGATTCCTTCAAATGGAATATTCTTGGGGCCACTGTAATGTTGTTTTGTAACATCGTAATATTATAATGTAATTATTTAATATTGAGGAAAGATATTTAAAAAAGAGAAAACTTAGTACCCAATATTAAATGTGGGGTCAAGGGTTAGTTATGAGCACACTGTTTAGTGACATGTGGCTCTACTTTAACACTAGTTGTTTTTGTGTGAGCATTTGTCTATAAAAGCAAGTACATATGTAGTGGTTAAGGTTGGATAGTTGTTTGGGTTATTATTGTATTGAGTCCTTTTGAGGATTGCATTTGTGAAGCATGGGATGAGATTTGTGGATTCATGATTGGACACGTGGGAATGCATATGAAGGCTTGATGGTTCAAAGGTATTCATTATAACTCTATGTTTCCTTATGGATGATTAATATAATGGAATATGGATGCTTTTGGAGGTTGAGATTTTCCCTCATGATGGTTTTCTCAAGGTATATCTTGTGTTACCTTGTGGCTTGTCTATTTGATTTTTTCATTTTGGTGATTCTGTAAGCTTGTATGCATGCTTTTCTCTCATGGGTTATGTAGGAAATGAATTAATGGTATTTAAGTTTAAAAAATTATTTTGTAACATCGAGCATGAGCCTTTTCTACTTATGACTACTTTATTAGTAGATTGAATCCTAAGAAGCCATCATGCTTAGTCTAATGAGTTTTGAGTTATGATTTGTGATATTATTATAAACTATAGAAATAAAATAAGAGCTCCATCTATAGAATGCAAATTTTGTTTAGCTGTTAAATTACACAGACTTCTTGGTAAGAAGTGTGAAATACAAAAATATTTTTTATTTATTATAAACAAGAATGTAGTTTCCATTTTGAGATGTCATTATGTGGAGAGCCAAACTCATGGGCTTGAGAAAGGGTAGTCATGTCTTAAACTCAAGGAAATTTTAATTTGAACAAAAATATAGTTATATGTCTAAATCTCAGTCTTTGAAATGTTCTCTTTTGAATAGTAGCTTATGTAATTCATATTCCTTGGATTCTTGGAAATGGTATTGAATGCATTTTGCTATGTTTGAACAAGTAAACTCAAATTTTCTCATTGTCCATATGTAAGAACATAAGTTCAAGGGATTAAATTCCTATTCACATATGGTTTAATAATGGAATAATTCAAGGTCTTTATAATGTAATTTGGAAAGTTATATTAGAAAATTGAAATTACGATTATAGGAGACAATAAGAGGATTGTTCTTCATTCTAGATTTTTCCTGAAATCCATGAATTTGAATTTCTTAAGGTTTCTAATTGTTGTAACTTGATAGGAGCCTCTTAAAAATTAACTTAAATATTGGTTAAGATCTAGAAGTAAAATAGTTAGGTACTTGGTTGAATTTGTTAAGCATAAGTCTTTGATTACATTTTAAGGCATTTTATCTCACTTAGTCACTAGGGTGTGTAGGGTGTTATTAATGTCGTTTCTTAGTTTGAATATCAAGTATGATATTAAGAAAATATTATATGTTTGTTTTATGTTTTCTTTGTCATGAGAACCAAAATAATTTGTTAAGGTCAGTGAAGCAAGTACACATGACTAGAGGTCCCATGTTACCCTTGCTTGGTTTAAGTCAATGAGTTTGAGACTTTAGGATGATTGAAGTATCCAGGTTGAGTAAGGGTGGGTTAGTAGATGATTGCACTTCATGTTAAGGGTTATTAGGCTAAAATTTACCTTTTGCCAAGGTGGCACAAAGGTATGCTTACATCCAATTAATTCATCATGTCTAGATGCATAGTCCAATTAGTTGATCATGACTAGTTAGCAAACATCTATAGTTGTATGGTTGAATATATCTATGTAGGATACAACACTAGACTTAGATGGCAATATTGACCAATTCTTGTATTTGTACCCTCATGAAAGGTATTGCCACTTCCAAAAGGAAGTTGTGTGAGGGACCAATAGGTCCATGGTTGGAGGAAAAGAGCTTAAATGATTCTTTCCCTCATGCAAATTCATGCAGAGACTTGTGATACAACTCAGTCAATCCAAAAATTTAGAAGACTCTAAAATCTCTCTCTACATGCTATGTTATTTCATTGTTTAATTTGAATATATAAATTTATTTAGATAAATGAACATGTTAGATTTATAATGTTGGTGAAAAATGCGTGAATGAGAGATCAAGAGGAAAGCTACCCTTTCCCTCCAAGGAGAGATGAGAGTATCACTATGGATTTCCCTTCAAACACTTTTCACACATTACATTGGAAGAGGGGGGAAATTCACTAGATTCAACCTTCAAAGAAGAAGATTGAATTCTAAATGAAATGATAAGAAAACCCCTCTTCTTGGAATGTAAATGAATTGATTGAATTATGTATTACAACTAAGTGAAAAAGTGACAGAATTGATTATAAATCAAGATCAAAGCATGGGATGAAGTTGTGCACTTGGATCTGGCAATAATATGTCAAGATGAAGCCACCCTGTGAATTTGAGGAAAAGTTGCCCAAATCATGGTGAAAATAGATACAGTCCTCCAAAAATCTGGGAAAAGGGTTTTTCCGCCTCTGCAAATGGAGTCCAAATCTGAAAGTACAACTTTGCACCTACAACCTACACACACAAAAAAGAGAGGAAAAGGGGTTGGGATTGGGCTTTTGCCTTCAGGTCAAACCCCAGTTTTGGAATTAACCACATAATGAAAGAAAGTACTTGCAAGTAAATGTAAACAAAAGACTGAAATGTAAGTCACCTCAAGGGAGGTTGTGATAGAAATGTTGATATAATTTCTTGTATGAAGTTGAATGTAGGAATGGATCTCCTCTTCAATGGTTGAATCCTTTACTTGAATGCAACAACTATCCTTGAAGAAAGACTTGAGATGCTCAATGCTTGAAAGGGATGCTTGAATGCTTGAATGCTCTTAAATGCTTGAAAGTGTGATCTCATGAACTTATGGAAGCTTCTTGTTAGCCAAAAATTATGGAAATGGGAAAGTGAATACAAATTTTATACTTGTAAATTATGATCAATAGGACTAATTTTCATCAGAGGCTGACATCGGGGGAGTCTCACCACTCAAATTGCAACAACCAATGCAAAGTTGGAAGGGTCCTACCCCAAAATAGGGCAGGGATAGGGGTGCCACTCCCCTTTCCTAGGGGGGACAAGGGCGCCACACCCCTGTCCTGCCCTTTTTTCTAGGACAGATAACAATTTAGGCAGTGTTGGGAGCAAAGAAGATGCAGATTCCAAGGGTTGACCAGTCTTAGGTCTTTGATCAGGCTTGGGGATTCGATTCACTTTGTGAGGACCCTAATGTGCTTGAAAATTGCTAGGGTTGCAATTTTATGACACTACATTTAGCCCTCACTTTAGCTGGAGTATGAGCATAAGCCAATATTGTCGGTATAGTACAAGGAAACAAGATTGAAAGACTTCTACCAAGTCAAGGAGGCAAGATGCACCCAACACTCGGTGGACTTAGGATATTACGACTTTAATCAAAAAAGTTAAAGGGAAGATCGAGAAGGGCAAAACCATGACTAAAAGTAGTAAGGTTCCCTTCACTATGAGTCATGAAAGCAAGGATACCAAAGATTACGAAGCAAAACACAGTTCACTAAGTAACTCTAAGTATCAAGAAGGAAAATATGAGTGGAGTGTATACCCCCATGTTAAAGCAATCGTGCACGCTTCATCGGGAGTGATTTATTTAAGGTAGGATACACCCAAGAGAGAGAAAGAGTGGGAGCACATTATCGCAAGGATTTAGCCCCCAACTGAGGAATAAACACAAGGATAATGAACACAAAACACGAGGCAGTTTCACTTTCCTCAGGGTTAGTATGTTGTATGATAACTCATGTATATTGTTGGTTAATAGATTTTCCTTTCTTTAATATTTTTTTATAATGACTCATGCATACCCCTGCTGAAAAGAAAAAGAAACCAATAGTTAGGTGAACTGATTATTGGTTTACCCTATACATAAGAGTGCAACTCCCTGTATGATATACAATGATTTTTTATGCAAATTAATCACAAAGAAATACACTTTTTACCAGAAAGAGAGAAAGGATTTCACATCCATTTGTCAACACAGTATGAATGCTATGAAATAATTATCTATAAATGTAAAGCTCACAGACTTGAACTTTGAATATTTCACTCTTGTATAAAACTCAATTCACAAAGTATACTCAATGTATTATGAATGCTGATTGAGACTCACTCATGCCTCAAAGGACAAGGGGGATCAAAACATTCAAACAACAACAAACAACTAATTTCCTTAATCAAATGAATTCATAGACTTATAATAAGCAGATAATCAAAGAAGTAAAATATTCTGCACACAAACATATATCTCAACAGAGATTTGTTCTTTCATTCAAACACACAGATTTGAAGGTTGTGCAAAATAAATCATTTCATTCACAAATAAAATGTCTTCATTGAAAATTCCAAAAGAAAACTAAGTTTGCTAATCCAAATCAAAGTTTTTAAGACCTCAATAAAAGATTGCTTAATTACATATACAGCCTCCAGGCTAATACTTTTTTTGAAATAACCCCGAGTTTTTTAAAAATCTATCCTAGAGTTAAAAGAAACTATTTTACTTAAAGTTGGATAAAATTTAAATGACCAAGAGCCATAGACAGAATAACAACTCATTCATAGCCCGATCAAGATTCCAACGTAGCAGAGGAAACAACTGGTTTATCTTGTTTCACCACAGTACCACATACATTCCACCAGTCCAAGTGTGTCATTGAGAAGTTGAGGATGACCTGATAATGTGGGAGCCCAATATGCAGAATGCGTTGTTTGCAGACTTCTTTATCCATGTTTACCTGCATGACTTTTATTTTATGTGCTTCTAGATGATCAAAGCAAACTGCTAACATTAACTCGATCCTAGCCACTTTGGAGAAGTCATCCATAGTTAGAGACCTTGTTTCTTTAACGAGTTGCACTCTCTCCTTAAAATTTTTGACCATGTCTGCTGCATGCTCAATTGTCTGCCCATCATCTTTTAGGAGCTGTATATTGATGCATTTCAAATATTTTTGTATCATATGAATGAGCTCTTTCAATCCTTTTAATAGTTTGATTGATTTTTTCGTGACCCTGTTTGATGATTGAGTTTCTCAATTCAATGTTTTTCCTTGAAACATACAATACATTGTCAGCCAAGTTATCAATAGGATGCTTGACAAGAAATTTCATGATCCCAAATTTATGTACATCATTCATCTATGCCAAAACCGCTACCCAATTATTTCTTTCTTTGTCCCATGTTGTAGCTTCCAACTCTAGCTCTTTACTCATGACTATAGCATTATCATATACCTTTATTAAGATAGCAATGTAATTTGTGCCTTGTTGCACTATGGAGTCAAGCCATTCATAAAAAATATCAGCTATCATACGCCTTATTTGAACATGATCCAATAGCTTCTAGTTTACTGGTGATTTAGGGTCAAAAGACAATGATATACGTGTTAGAGGCTGAGAAATCGAGTGATGTATGGAATTGATATATTCTGCCATCTATGTAATAACCTGTTTCAATTCTTGCTTGTCCTTTTCATCTTTCTAGGTTTTGGATATCATTCTTTTAGTGGAGGATTCTAAATGTTTGGCATCCACAACCTCTTGAAGCAACTCTTAGGTCAATTTTCTCAACAGCAAAATCTTTTTTAGTGGCATTTTTAGGGCTTTATCTGAGATAGGCATTGCTACTTCTGCTACCTAGTGCCTTGTGTCATCATCGACCTCCATCATAGCCTCTATTTTAAGCTTTTTGGGTTTGGATATGTTTCCAAGGCACTTACTAACCATATCTTCCATGAGAATGGTAATAGGAACCACACTACTTTTCTTGCCAATAGAAGCTCCAAGCCATCGAGAAACGCTAGAAGTTTCTTTGGGCAGAGGTGTTTGATAACCAGGTAGGTCGACAACAATCACGGTGCTCATCGGGTTTGGATTTTCTTTAGATTATTTCTCTCTATCCGCATCCTGTACTAAAGGATTATTTGACACCTGTTCATCCATGGCCACCTGGGTTTCCTCACTTGAATCTAAGTCCACAACAATCTGGTCTGCCGCTATTTCTATGTTTCTCTTTCTACTCCTAGAACGGGTGACTCAAACTACTAAGGAAATCAATGGGGATTTCTTTGACCTCTTCGTTTGAACTTCTCCAACTTTCAGCCTTGTGGCACCTACAATATCAACAATTACATTAGAGGAGGAAGTGGGAATTAAAGTGGGAATTTGTGTTGCAGCATGAAGTGGACTAACTATTAACTCTTTAGGAGTAATGATTGGTTCCTTTCTAAATTTGTGGTCCCTTAACCACTTCTTTGTTCTCCTTATAACATTGAAGGACTCATCTTGTATAATTTCTTCTTCTCTCTAGTCCCAATCAATTTTAGGGATGGGCTACCCTTGAACCCTTACATTGAATTCAGGATCTAACACATCTTCCCCCTCCTCTTCTTGTATTTCTGCCACATTTATCAACAATCTCATTGTAACAATCTATTGTAAAGTGAACCTTAACCACAATCTCCTTCTTTCTTCAAATCCATCGCAACAATTTTCCTAATAACCTTCTAATTGGGGTTCGTGAAAAAAATTGACATCAACATTTAAATGTTCCACAACATAGCCTCTACTATAAAACTTATGTCAGGCAATGTAGGGCTGTAAATTCAGTTTCTTGAACTCTAATTCTAGGTTCAAAGCATCATAAACAAATTTGCAACTATAATATCCAAGTTCAATTGGGAAGGCAACTCCAGATTTACTCTTCATCCCTAACTTTTTATCAATGTGGGCAAGTTGTTTGCAAACTTCAATAAGTATATAACTATCAAAGGCATACCAGGGCAATTTGAATGGTTCACCTTCAAATCCCCCCACTCTAATGTAAGTAAATATAAGGAACTGGATAAAATAGCTTCAATATATACTAACTAGCTCCATGGCTTTGTCTGACATTATTTTATTTGTGTCTCCCTATAGTTCAAAGACAAGTCTGCTTGTGAAAACATCATTCCATCTTGTAACATTTTCAGCATATCTTTGTTGTTGTAGGCATAGATAATAATTGTAAACCTTCATGCCATCCACCCAATGCTCATGATGTAGACCTTGCCACTCTCTAGTACAAGCCAATATATAAAATAAATATGAGGACATATAAAAACTAGACATTCCAACAAAATTACTCAAACCCTCATGAACCCAGTCAAGATATTTCTCACCAGCTAACAATACTTGAATGTAAAAATACATCTAGTCTTGCCACTAGAAAGCGTGTGAATTTCCTTTGAGTCTTTTTAACAAAATCACAATATCCCACACCTCCATTATGAAATGTTCTCTTCTAAGAGGTTGGGTAATTGGGAACCCCCTTTCTGAACTTTTAGAAGCCAATTTCTAGCAATGACACTCTTAGAAGTGCTTTTCTTCTCAGAGAAGAATGCGTATGTAGTAACAATGGACCAATCTTCATGCGAATCCTTATGAGGAATTACAATTGCAACCATCACTATTTCCCTGTTAATTTCTACTAATAATTCACCATTGCTGGTCCTAATGCACTTGTTACTAACATCATACCTATTCATACATGATATCACCAATTATGGGCAAGGGGGGATAGTTGGAAATGCAACAGCTTCAATCAAGCCACTCTTAAATATTATTTCCATCATTGAGTTAGCCTCAGGGTTTCTAGCTCTTTCTAAAAAATATCCTAATTTAGCTTGGGCTAAAGAAGTGTCACCTATTTCTGGAAGTGTACTGACTAAGCATGATGTGTGGCCAAGCTTTGGAAGAGTTAGCCTCATAATGGATAATTTTTCTTTCATCAAACAATTTCTAGAAAGAACAAAATTCTATTCCAAAACAAAGAATTTTTCTATATTGACTCTCTGAACTAGTAACACAACGGAGAAGAAATTATCAAAACTCACATGTTGCCACCATCAAATCTATGAAACCCTCAGAAGTATGGAGTTGAAATTACCTTCGACACCCTTCGCTTCTCAAATAATAACAACTACCAATTTTACAATCAGAGAACTTACATATTAAGAGGCAGAAAAACTGAGTAATACCTATGCATGCCTCATGATAATTCATTTTAAGCATGTGAGATAACCCATGATTTGATGGGATTCTGAAAAATTTCTTTATTACATATCAATTCCACACAAATGTATTGAGTTTTCATGATTTCTTTCCATAATTAGAATTTTAAAATATGATATGCTCAGAATATTCCTTTTGCCATGCCACCTTTTCTCTATTAATATCCTTGGGGCCAACTTGAAATGAACTTTTGAACCGTAAACCATTTAACAAGAAGTTCAATGGTTCAAGTTCAATCCTGAGAAGACAAAAGGATTTCCATCTTGTGGCTGACAACAACTGGGAACGAGTGAAGACTTTTAACAAACATAAAGGAGGACCTTGAACTTTGAACCTTGAATCACTTTAAGAATGGTTCAAAAGTTCAAGTTCAAAACTGACTTAATACATTAACACTCACCCTCTTAACAAAAAAACAAATCCGCGACACACACGGAGGTACCGGTTGAATCTTGAACCTTGAACCAAGATGCAAGTTCAACCTACGAGTTCATTGGGATAGAAAAAGTGAATTGTAAAGAAAAAGGTAAATAGCCAAGGACATATCAAGCCGAATGGAGAAAGAAACATTTGTTAATAAGATGAGAGGGGGGGTGAATCATATAAACTCAATAATAAATATATTCAACAGGTTCAACCTCGGTAGCCTTTACAACAATATGTAACTAAAACTCTAAAACATGCAAACTCATAAACTTAAAACATCATAACACATTCAACACTAGATTTAACGTGGAAATCCAAATAGGGAAAAACCATTATGGGATTTCAGACCCACTAAGAAATATACCCTTCTAGAGTATCCTCGGTTAAAAGAAAATCCTGTTAAAGATTACATACACATTGCTAGATGTGACTAGGTTAAGGGATTTCCCTCAAATCTGTTAGAATCTTGCACTTTGTTAGAAGTGACCTTGTCAAAGGATTTCAAACACTCAACTAGAATGTTACCTTGCTAGAGGATTTACAAATAAGATTGTTAGGTCCACTCGGTTAAGAGATTTTCTGTCACTTACAAAATAAATAATAGTAATAAAAATATATCTGCAACTTCACATCTAAAAATGCTAAAGCAGATTCTATATGCTCAATATGCTTAAGATAATCTTGTCATAGACTTATCTTTCTCCTTGCTGGGCTTTCTCAATTTGTTCTCCAATCAGATCTTCAATCTTCTGTACTCAGTGATCACTACAGTAGCTTCACTATTCTTCTATTTGCTCACATACATTGTTCATCAAAAATTCATTATTTATAAACAATTCCTAACCACTTAATCTCCTTGATCACATTTCCCATGATCAATCTTAGCCATCAAATCATCAAACTTGACTAGGTTCATTATATCCTTCAATCTGGAAAATGTTTTATCTCACCTTGGAACTTTTATTCCTTCCTTGGTACTTGTGTTAGGTTATGACCATTTAATCCGTGTTGTAGATCTAGCTCTTGTATTTTCATTGCCGTAGATCCTTAACAAACTTCTTGCATGACATACCAATCATCTATTCATCTCTAGCTCATTGGCATCCTTCATTTAATAATGCTTTTATTCATCCAATGTGTTCTGCTATTGCTTGGTTGTTAATCAGTAAATACTAAACTTCACTTAGTAGACATTTTACCTTCTTTAATCGATATTGATAACCTTAGGGTTTATCGACTAGGTTCTTTGCTCGGTAACATAGAACAATATTAAACCTTAACTCATCTTATTGAATGAAATCTTTTCAGTCAATGAATACACATATATATATAGGATATCAAAACAATCAAAACAACAAAATCTTATCACTGTCTAACTCGGTAATAGTTACCCATTGAATAACTTATTATTCCCCTTCATTCTCACATTCTTTCTGTGTCACTTACCGACATCTTAATACTCATCAAAACATACTTCTTAAGATATGGCAACATCATACTGAATCAGAAAATCAATTTCTTGATATCAATGACAAAATAATATTATTAAGACAGTAATCATCCTTTCTCAGTTATATCCATAATCTTCAACAACCTTCTCAATATCCTCATACCAAAAATCTCCCAATGTAATGCCAACAATCTCACCCTCTTATTGAAATTCCAACAATCTCCCCCTTTGGCATTGATGGCAATACCAAATTGATTTATTCCAATTGCTTTGGATTGCTATAAATCTTCTCCTATTATCCTTGATTTCTCCTGAAATTCTCTCCCCCTGTCATTAGTCTTCTCCTATCTTGTGTAGCCTTTCTCCCTCAGCCATTAGTCTTCTCCCCCTTTGACATCAATTCAAAAAAGTAAAAACTAATCCAGAATGTCTTCCTCTATGAAGTGATTGAATCATCTTAGTCTCGGTCATAGCAACTTGTCTTCATTCACTATTTCCTGCACAACTTTAGAAAACCTCCTAAAGTGTGTAAATCAGCATCAACTCATAAATAGTATTATGTAGAGTCATGGAATTGATGCTTCACTGAACTCTGTCAGTGAGTAGAAGATAGGGGTAGGACCCCTAACTTGCTTCTGAGATACTCAAAAGTGTCCCTTGGTAGTGGCTTGGTGAAGATGTCTTCTATTTGTTCCTTTGTGTTAACATATTCCAGCACAACTTTCTTTTCTTGAACTTCTTCTCTGAGATAATGATACTTTATAGAGATATGATTTGTCTTAGAATGCATTACCGGATTCTTTGAAATGTTAATAGCACTAGTATTATCACAGAATATAGTTACTGGCTCAGTAACTTTCTCATTTATACCTTCTAATAGTTCTTTGATCCATGCAATATTGGTGCAATTCAATGCTATAGTGACATATTCAACTTCAGCTGTTGACTATGAAATGCATCCTTGTTTCTTGCTAAGCCAACTTACTAGTCTTTCACCTAAGAAGAAAGCTCCACCACTTGTGCTTTTTCTATCATCAATGTTTCCTACCGAATCAGCATCAGTATAGACTTTTAAATCAAAATCAATCCTCTTTTTATATACTAAACCATAATCTTCAGTGCCTCTTAGATATCTAAAAATTCTCTTGATTGTTGTCATATGGGTTTCTTTGGGATCTGCAAAAAATCTTGCAACAATACCTACTGCATGTGCTATATTCGGCCTACTGTGAACTACATATTGCAACTTTCCAATCATATATCGGTAAAGTGTCTCATCAATAGATGTAGATTCATCATTCTTTGATAGTTTACAGTTGGTAGTCATAGGAGTACTTATAGGTTTAGAATCCTCGATTCCAAATTTCTTCAAGATTTCCTTTATGTACTTGGATTGAGTAATGAAAATCTCATCTTTCATTTGCAGTATTTGTAAACCTATAAAATACTTTATTTCACCGATTAATGACATCTCAATTTCTTTGCACATTTCATTTCCAAAGTTCTTGCATAAAGAATCATTTCCACACAAAATAATATCATCAAAATATGGTTGATATCAGTATTCCATTATCCTCATCATTATTCATATACATGTTGTTGTTTTCACTTGTTCTTATAAAACCAATCTTGATTAAGTAAGAGTGCAATCTCTCATACCATGCCCTGGGTGCTTGTTTCAGATCATATAAAGCTTTGTTCAATTTACATACCTGATCTTTATTCTTCTCTTTAACAAAACCTTCAAGTTGTTCAATAAAAACTTCTTCTTCTAATATACCATTCAAAAATGCAGATTTAACATCCATTTGATATACCTTGAAATTTTTGTAAGCAACATATGCCAACAATGTTCTTACTCCCTCAAGTCTTGCCATAGGTGCAAAAGTCTCACCATAGTCTATTCCTTCTTCTTGAGCATAACCTTTGCAAACTAGTCTTGCTTTATTTCGAATGACCTCACCTTTTTCATTTAGCTTGTTTCTGAAAATCCACTTTTTACCGATTACATTTTTGTCTTTCGATCTTGGGACTAGTGTCCATGTTTCATTTTTCTTGATTTGATCAATCTCTTCTATCATAGCATTTACCCAATCTTCATTGCTAAATGCCTCTTTCACTATCCTCAGTTCAAATTCGGATATCAGACATGTGTTTTGTCTCAGTTTGTTCCTTGTCATCACTGGATCATCCTTATCTCCTATAATCTGACTTGATGCATGATTTCTTCTGACATATTTTGTTAATATAGGCTCGGTAGGCTTTGTATGATCTTCTTCATCACTCGATAACTGGATATTTTCTTCATTTTATTCAACAACATTCTCAGTTGGACATATATAAATTCTTCATAATATTCTGATTCTTTGGAATTTCCTTCATCATTTCTTTCTGCAAATCCATCAATTTTCACATTTGCACTTTCCACTATTTTGTTAGATGATTTGATTAGACATTTAAATGCTTTACTTCTAGAAGAATAACCAAGAAATGTTCCTTCTTCACTTTTCTGATCAAATTTTCCATTTTTGTCATCTTTGTGAACATAGCATCTACTTCCAAATATTTTAAAATAACTTACATTAGGTTTCTTGTCATACCAGATTTCATACGGTGTCTTCATAGTTCCTTTCTTCACTTGTACTCGGTTCAAGGTGTAAACTATAGTACTTATTGCTTCTCTCCCAAATGTTTGATGCACCCTCTTTTCTATCATCAGGGTTCTGACAGAGTCTACAATAGATCTGTTTCTTCTCTCAGCTATCCCATTTTGCTGTGGAGTTCTCGGTGCAGACACTTGTCTCTTTATACCATGATCATTGTAGAATAAGTTAAATTCATCAGAAGTGAACTCTCCTCCTCTATTAGATCTAAGACATTTCAGTTGTCTTCCTATTTCATTTTCAATTCTTGCCTTGTACCATTTGAACATTTGAAAAGATTCTGATTTTTCTTTTAAAAACATAACTGACATCATCCTTGAGTAATCATCCATGAATAATATGAAATATTTATCACCATAATAACTTTGAACTTTCATAGGACCACAAAGATCAGTGTGTACAAGGTCTAAAATTCCTTTAGAAGTGTAGGACTTACTTGTAAAGCTTGACTTTGTCATCTTACCCATCTGGCATCCTCGGCACATAGCATTCTCAGGTTTTTCCAAGCTCAGTAGACCTCTTACTTGGTGCTTCTTACTTATTTTGATCAGATTATCAAAATTTACATGAAAAAACCTTTTATGCCATAACCAATTATCTTCTATTTTTGCATACAGACAATTGTTCTGAGTTGATTCAAGATGAAATGTATTACCTTTTGTTTGAGTCTCGGTAGCAGCTAACTTTCCATGCTTGTCATGAACTTTGACAGTTCCCTTCTGAAATTCTATTTGGTATCCTGTATTGTTTAGCTATGCTACACTCAACAAATTGTATTTCAAACCTTCAACCTAGTATACATCATCACATTTATCATTGTCAAGAAGTGTGATAGAACCTTTACCTTTTACCGAACATGGTGCATCATTACCAAATCTTACATAACCTCCATCATAATCTTCTAATTTAATAAACTTTTGTTTATCACCTGTAATGTGATGTGAGCATCCACTATCTATGATCCAAGAATCATTATTATTTATGTGAGATATTAAAGCTTTTTCTTCATACCTTTCTTCATCTAATCCATCTTTGATAGCCACATAAATAACTTTCTCTATTTTAGTTTCATCAGATTTATCATCATTGGATTCCTCATCAGCTACTAGACATGTCTTTTTATCTCTTCTTCTAAACTCTCGGTGTCCTCTGTAGTGATTGTCTTTTTGTCTGTCATCTCGATATTCTCTCTTTTCAATAGATTCTTTAGCTGGGCAGTTAGAAGCCATATGTCCTATCTTATCACAGTTAAAACATTTCAAAGGTAGCTTTCCTTTATACTTACCTTTGCCTCTCAGTAACCTTCTGGCTAATAATGCTTCAAACTCTTCTTGCTTTCTGATTTACTCATATAGTTTGTGTACTTCTTCCATGTTTTTATGAAATCGCTCACTTGCTCCACTATGATTTCCTTTAGTATACTTATTCATTCTATCATTGTAGTCATTAGATTCACCAAGATGAAAAGAACTGAATGCAAATTCAACTTTATTTACTGAAGACCCACTGTTATCAAAATTACTTAGCTCAAATGCATGTAGTTTACCGATAGTAGCATCCAAAGAGATTGGCATATTTGGTATAGACCTTAATTCATTAATTGCAGAGACTCAAATGGCATAAGCAGGTAGAAGTGTTCTTAACAACTTACTAGTTACATCCTTTTCTTCAATAGTTCCTCCCACTCCTTTGATTTGATTGACAGTTTCCTTTAACCTTGTACTATATTGGGTTATGTTCTCACCTTCATTCATTCTCATGGATTCAAGTTGACCTTGTAGACTATCTACTTTTGCTCTCTGAACATGTTCATCACCACCATACATAGATATGAGCTTAGTCCACATCGCCTTTGCATCATTACAGCCTTCCAAATCATTAAACTCTGAGTCGGTCAATGCAGATGTTATTTCAATCATTGCTTGAATATGTTCTTGCTTTGCCTTTATCTCTTCTATTTTCATCAGGTAGGTGCTCAGTGCAATGTAATCATTCTCCAGATAATAGGTTGCATATTATTCAATTCCTGATAAGTGCAACTTCATCCTTTTCTGCCATGTGGAGAAACTTGATTTGTTCAGCTTTGGGGCATCCCTCTTATACATCTTTGGATCTTGCCTCAAGTGCCTTTAAACTTTACTTCCAGAGTCCAAGCTCTGATACCAATTGTTAATAAGATGAGAGGGGGGGGGGTGAATCATATAAACTCAATAATCAATATATTCAACAGATTCAACCTCGGTAGCCTTTACAACAATATGTAACCAAAATTGTAAAACATGCAAACTCATAAACTTAAAACATCATAACACATTCAACACCAGATTTAAAGTGGAAACCCAAATAGGGAAAAACCACTGTGGGATTTCGGACCCACTAAGAAATATACCCTTCTAGAGTATGCTTGGTTAAAATAAAATCATGTTAAAGATTACATACACATTGCTAGATGTGACCCGGTTAAGGGATTTCTCTTAGATCTGTTAGAATCTTGCACTTTGTTAGAAGTGACCTTGTCAAAGGATTTCAAACACTCAACTAGAATGTTACCTTGCTAGAGGATTTACAAATAAGACTGTTAGGTCCACTCAGTTAAGAGATTTTCTGTCACTTACAAAATAAATAACAGTAATAAAAATATATCTACAACTTCACATCTAAAAATGCTAAAGCAGATTCTATATGCTCAATATGCTTAAGATAATCTTGTCATAGACTTATCTTTCTCCTTGTTGGGCTTTCTCAATTTGTTCTCCAATCAGATGTTCAATCTTCTATACTCGGTGATCACTATAGTAGCCTCACTATTCTTCTATTTGCCTGCATACATTGTTCATCAATAATTCCTTATTTATAAATAATTCCTAATCGCTTAATCTCCTTGATCACATTTCCCATGATCAATCTTAGCCATCAGATCATCAAAATTGACTAGGTTCATTGTATCCTTTGATCTGGAAAATGTTTTATCTCACCTTGGAACTTGTATTCCTTCCTTGGTACTTGTGCTAGGTTATGACCATTTAATATGTGCTGTAGATCTAGCTCCTATATTTTTATTGTCGTAAATCCTTAACAAACTTCTTGCACCACATACCAATCATCTATTCATCTCTAGCTCATTGGCATCCTTCATTTAATAATGCTTTTATTTATCCAATGCGTTCTATTATTGCTCGGTTGTTACTCGGTAAATACTGAACTTCACTCGGTAGACATTCTGCATTCTTTAACTGATATCAATAACCTTAGGGTTTACTGACTAGGTTCTTTGCTCGATAACATAGAACATTATTAAACCTTAACTCATCTTATTGATTGAAATATTTTCAGTCAATGAATACACATATATATAGGATATCAAAACAATCAAACAACAAAATCTTATCAGTATCTAATTTGGTAATAGTTGCCCATTGAATAACTTATTATTCCCCTTCATTCTCACATTCTTTCTATGTCACTTACCGACATCTTAATACTCATCAAAACATACTTCTTAAGATATGGCAACATCATATTGAATCAGAAAATCAATTTCTTGACATCAATGACAAAATAATATTATTAAGACAGTAATCATCCTTTCTCAATTATATCCATAATCTTTAACAACCTTCTCAATATCCTCATACCAACAATCTCCCAATGTAATGCCAACAATCTCCCCCTCTTATTGAAATGTCAACAACATTAATGACACATTATTTTTCTCACGACCAAGACTTTAACTATTGACAAAATAATGGGGTAACATATATCATATATGTATATTGCATATAATAATTGTTATTCCCTAAAGAAAGGAAACTTCCTTGGAAGAAAGGGAAGAAATGAGTCTTTTGAGTCAACATGAAAGAGACCAAGAAAAGATCTCAATGCTTTGCATCATTCACAAATAGACATTAAGGGAAAAATTGAATAACATGGGTACACATAGAAGAATGGTCATAAAAGAGAAAGAAAGGAGAGAATATCTATGATTCTAATGTTGGTAATCTAGCACGACATCCACCTCTCAATCTTGTTGATCACCATTTTGAGAAGGAAGACAACTTGCCAAAGGAACAAAATTGAGCACAACAGATGGAGTGATCACAAGATCCAAACAAGGACTATTCCCATGTGGTAAGTCACTTTGTTCGACTTTAGGAGCTAGGATTAGGGCTTTTAAAAATTCATCTCATAAATGCTTGTCAACATCAACATATTCATAATCACTATCAGAAGCATTAGGAGTTGTATTTCCATCATGAATAACATTGCCATTTATTTCCTCATCAATATTTATAGAAAGAGGAGCTCACACATGGATAGAAGTAAAACCATCACATGTTTTTTGCAACTAATGATTAGGAGATTTAGGTTCAACATCTTGCTTAAGAGAAAATGGAATCATATCAACTGCTGGAGTTCTAGGAGATTGAATAGTTTGAGGGACAACTTCACGAGCCATGACATCTTCATCAGCGGTTTCTCGCACAATGATTTTGTCGAGTCTAAGTAGAAGGCTGAGAAGAAGGAGGTGGAACTATGCCATATAAAGGAGGAATATTAGGTGTAGGAAGGAGACTAGGTCCATCATGAGGAAGAGGTATAGGTCTAACCTTAGGATGAACATTGTTTTATTTCTTAGGAAAAGGCATAGACACATCCATAGGAATAGGTTGAGGATTTTTCTTAGGAGGAAGATTAGTTCTATCCATTAGGGGAAGAACTTCATCTTTAATGAGAATGGAAATGTCAATTGTTGGGGATATAGGTTGACTTAAGGATAAAATTATATCTCTTCCATTTTTTATAAGATTGAAAAAGAGCATCTCTCCTTGATGGAAGATATTGAAATTTTTTAGGCCAAAAGAAATCAATAGGAATGCTAGGGATTCTTTTAGATGGTTTAAATAAGCTATGGTTCATAGTTATGATTTTTCCATTGTAAGGAAATTTCAAATGCTTGTGGATTGGAGAAGCAATAGACTTAATGGAAGATAGCCAAGGATAGCCCAACTTCACATGAAATTGCTCAAAAGAAGGAATGATAAAAAAGTTAACATCCATGGATTTAGTGTGAACTTCAACAGGAAGGGTGATAGAGGCAATGGTAGGACAAGATAATCCATCAAATAATTTTACAACCACATTAGAATCATCATAGATTGGTTTATGCAATCGTAAAGTGAAAAGATACTCTTCAATTATGACATTAACCATGCAAGAGGGATCAATAAGGGCACCATGAAAAAGTATATCCTTAACCTTCGCAACTATGTATAAAGGGCCATTAGGTGCTTTAATGATCTCATTAGGTTCAAATGTAATAAAAGGATCCTTAGGTGTAACTTGTTTCTCTACCATATTTACCAAGTTCGAAACTATAGAAGTGAATTCCTCAGAAGAGAAAGAAGTATCCACAGTCTCAATCATGTTAGAGGTATGAGAAGGAAAGGGATCAATGAAAATCTTAAGATTTTGATTAGGAGGAGCCACTAATTTGTTTCCCTTATCATTCATACCTACCATAGATATAGTATTGCTATCAATCAAATCTTAAATCTTACTTTTCAATGCAAAATGTTTATTAGTATCATGACCATGTTGATGATGAAATTGATAAAAGGAATTGTTATCAAAGTAAGGGGACACTACCTTAGAAGGGTCAACTGGTTTTATAGGAGGAAGTTTTATAACATTTCTTTGCAACAATTGAGACATAATACTATGTAAAAATTCATTCAAAGGAGTAAATTGCCTTTCTCTTTTGAAAAATTTAGAAATGGGAGGCACACCTATTGTAGCATTCACATTGTTCTTGTTGATTGTATCATTGAATTTGATAAATCTTTTTGCTAGTTTGAACTTCACAAACGGTTGTTGAACACTCCCCCCCTTATCACACAGAGCCTTAGGAGTGGATTGCTCCATTTGACTCACAACTAGTTAATAATTGTGGAGTATTGCACACAGCTGTGGAAAGGAACTAAACTCAGACAAAAGAATCTTTCCCTAATATATTTTTGTAAATTAGAAATGAAAATAATTTGAATATCATCATCAGGTATAGGAAAAGAAATTTGAGCACACAAATGCTTATATCTACCAATGAAATCGGTCACTTTTTCTTTAACACCTTGTTTACAATGCATTAAATTAGTCAAAGTGATTTTAGGACCAATGTTGTTTTGAAATGGTTGGATGAAATCATTTACTAGTTGTTGAAAAGAAGTGATAAAATAAGAAGGCAAAGAGCAATACCATTGTAAAGCCTTATCTCTTACTGTTTTTGTAGACATTTTTGCAAGCAATCTTTGATCATAAGAAAAATCATTACACAATGTTTGAAATGTTTTGACATGTGTAAGAGGATCACCTTTTACATTATAGAGTTCCAATTGAGGGACCTCCACATGCTTAGGTGGCATGGATTTAACAACATCTAGAGAAAGTGGGCTCACAATATCAAAGGTGGGAACACTAAACTTGGATTGACTCATGGAAGCAATTTGTTGTTGTAAGGAAGACACTGTTTGAGCAATATTGTTAATTGTTGCTTTGGTAGAAGAATTGATGTTAGACATAGTTGATTAGGAAGGTGGTGTGATATTATTGAAGGAAGGCATGGATTAAGAATAGGGTGGTGGGACATTATGATAAGTAGGCATAGGGGATGATTGAGTAGGAAATGGGACACTTAAAGGAAGAACAAAATTGTTGAATGAATTTCCCCCTTGTGTCACATTGATTGGTTGAGGGATAATAGGAACACTTATTGAAGACATAGGTAAAGATGTAGGATTGAATGAAGAAGAGGGATTTCCCCCATGACCAATGGTTGTAGGTATGACATTTTGAGTTGAAGTATCTAGGATTATGGAGGTGAAAGTAGAAACACTAGTGATAGGAGTAGTCAAAGGAATAAAATGATTGACTTGTGTTGAAAGTTGTGAATAACCTAGGGTTTCATCATAACTCTTGATAGGCATGACATTAGAATCAACAATATGTGCAATGCCATGCAATATATCAATTCCATTCTTATCACTTTGAATCATGTGTTTAAGAACTTCAATTAATGGAAGAGATTCACTATTAGGGTATTCTTGGGACATCCATTGTTGAAAATTATCAAATCGATTGTCCAATTTGTAAGTTTGATATATAGAGACTCTAGTTAAAGCTTTTTCTTCATCATGGGATTCATCAATGGGATAAATAGGCACATGATTAGGAAGGGAAGAATTAACATTATCCTCATTAAAGAAGTCACCCAAATTAGGTTCCATCTCCTCGGTAATTAAACCTTGGGATGCCTTAACTCTAATTCTTCATCTAACAGGGATAGTATAGGTAGGACTAATGGTGGTAAAACTCATGCACTAGAGGGAAAATTTGAAGTTTTAATTTTGAATTTTGAATTTTAGGAACAAAGCTTACAAAATTGAGTAATGCAAAATTTACGAAAATAATGATTACACAATTTAAGCTTTGTTGGAGGAAGAAAATGATATAATTTTCAAAAATAATTTTATAATAAATCAAAGGAAATTGGAATTTTAAAATTAGAGCCAAGGGGATACCACGCAATTTTAAAATTAACAAAAACAAAATTTCTAAAATCAGGGCAGATTATAATTAACCTCTTAATTTTTAAAATTTTCTTGAAATTTGAAATGTTGAATTTTGGAGGTATCTTTGATTCTAGAGGGATTTAAAATTGACAAAATTAGACAATCTTGTGGATTTAGGCTATTAAATATAGTCATAACAATCTCCCAAAATTTTGGGAAAAAAATCGAGGATCGTGGCGGGAATGCACATGGTCCGACCAACTTTTTAAAAAAATTTCAGAGATGAATATTACAATGATATTAAAGCTAACCCCAAAAAATTGGTGAATTTTATGATTTCTAGATAGGTAGAATGAAGGTTCAAATGTGAAAATAAGACCTTATCAGGGTTTTGAAGAAAAAGAAGAATTGAATTCCAAATTTGAAAAAGGTTAAACCTAATGGATAGGGTCACCTTGGAAAATTTTGAGAAATCTGAATTTGAATGAAATTGATTGAAATTTGCATAAAATCCAATTAAATTTGAAAATTAGGGTTTTATTACCTAAGCACTTAATTTTTGAAATTTGAATCCTAGATAAATGAGGGAAATTAAAAATTTGAATTGTAGGAATGAAGATAAGTCTAAAAACAGTAACAAATCTGAAAATTCAATTTTTGCACAAGTTCAAGATGATTTTTGAAAATTAGGGTTTTAACAATTAACCACTTAATTTTGTAAATTTTATTTGAAAACTGAACAAGATAATGAGGAAATTGAATTTGACAAACACAACAATTTTCAGATTTAAGATAACAACAATCAATTTTTACAAATCAGAAGTTCAATTCAAATTTAAAAAACTAGGGTTTTTAATGAATTAATCACTAAGTTTGCAGAAAAATTAAACTTGTAAATGAAAAATATGCAATTTTGTTCAAAGGAAAGCATGGAAGATGTCGAGTTCACCAAAATGTAATGTTGGTGAAAAATATGTGAATGAGAGATCAAGAGGAAAGCTACCCTTTCCCTCCAAGGAGAGGAGAGAGTTTCACTAAGGATTTCCTTTCAAACACTTTTAATGCATTGTATTAGAAGAGGGGGAAAATTCACTAGATTCAACCTCCAAAGAAGAAGATTGAATTTTGAATGAAATGATAAACAAACGCCTCTTCTTGGAATGTAAAGGATTTGATTGAATTATGTATTACAACTAAGTGAAAAAGTGACAAAGAACTGATTATAACTCAGGATCAAAGCATGAGATGAAGCTATGCACCTGGATCTGGCAATAATATGTCGAGATGAAGTCTCCCTACAAATTTGAGGAAACATTTCCCAGATTGTGGCAAAAGTGTACATGGTCCTCCGAAAAATCCACAAAACCAAAAGGGTTTTTCTGCCTCTGCAAATGGAGTCCAAATTCAAAAGTACAACTGTGCACTTGCAACCTACACACGAAAAGAGAGGAAAAGGAGTTGGGATTGGGGGTTTTCCTTTAGGTCAAACCTTATTTTTGGAATTAGCCAAACAATGAAAGAAAGTACTTGCAAGTAAATGTAAATGAAAGACTAAAATGTAAGTCACCTCAAGGGAGGTTGTGATATAAATGTTGAAAGAATTGCTTGTATGAAGTTGAATGTAGGAATGAATCTCCTCTTCAATGGTTGAATCCTTGACTTGAATGCAATACCTAGCCTTGAGGGGAGACTTGATATGCTCAATGGTTGAAAAGGATGCTTGAATGCTCTTAAATGCTTGAATGTGTCAATTAGGGTTAATAGGATTGATTTTCGTCACAGGTCAACATCGGGGGAGTCTTCCCACTCAAAAAACAACCACCAATGCAAAGTTGGAAGGGTCCTACCCCAAAATAGGGTAGGGATAGGGGTGCCCTTATCCTTGGAGGACAGGGGTGCCACACCCCTATCCTACCCTATCTCCAGTCTCCGATCAGGCTTGGGGATTCGATTCGCTTTGTGTGAGGACCCTAATGTGGTAAAAAATTGCTAGGGTCACAATTTTATGACACTACATATATGAAACTTATCATGAGAATTTTATAATTATTCTTATGTATTACTTTGTACATCGTTGTTGCATGTTGAAAAGTTAATTCAAATGAAAAAAAATTCATATGCAGTTTACTAGAATCTCTTATATATGTTGTGGATTTAAAACTAGTTACTTTTCATGTTAGTAGAAAACTTCTTGTTACACATATAAGATTATAAACATATGGAATATGTGTGTCCATCAAGATAACTTATTTAAGAACTATCATTTACTATTTAGAGGATTGTTCATATAAACTTGCCTCCTAAGTAAGTTTTGTAAGAGTCGATTGTAAGCTCCCCACACCCCAAGATCACTTGCAAAACAAAAATAACCTTTCATAAGAGAGAATGGAAAGAATAGCTTACTTGATTATGGATGCTTAGATTGATTAATTGAATATAAAATGTACATAGGACACCTTACTTATAAAGACAAGGTTGAGAGATGGGATTAGACAAGATTGTGGCATGTGTCTTGATTCTATGTTATGAGATAACTAAAGTGATAGGTATTAAATGACTTGGATAAGAATTAAATGACAAAAGCTAAGATCTTATGAAAACCTTGACACCTTCTACAAAAATTCGCTAGGATCAAAGTACTATTGAGTGCAACTTAAGGAGAAAAATATTATTATGAATATGAGCTACTAGTGAGTTGGTTAGGTAAAATAACTTATTCACACCAACACCTCCCTTATGTGCAAATTAGTAAGAAAATTATTATTATAAAAAAATTATGTAAAATATGAAGATTATTATGAGCCTCGCCTATTAAGGCATGTTAGGTACTCATTTACAATGCAATTTCTCACAAATAGAGAAAAGGAGAAAATCGATTGGGACAAAACTCCTCTCTAAAAGACAGCAAATACAATCAAGTCATGAAAAATGGAGGAAATAATAATACCCCTAAGGATTACATCCACCATAGAATTGTAATGAATTTTCCCTCCATAAGAAGTCTTTAGGATGAAAATGGGATCAGGTGAACTAGGACCTAATCCCACTTTCAATCATACATTGGAATATGAAAGATCCTAAGGAAGTGATTCACTTTGACATCCTCTTGTGAAAGAGAGTCAAGGAATACTTCTAGAGTTTCTATTCCTTTGCTAATATGAAAGGGAAATGAGTCAAATGTAAGATGCAAACAAACTAGGCCAGTGAAAGTATGAGAACAACTAAGATAACAAAAAATAATAAACAAATGTAGAATTGAAACTAAGATACAAAGTACAGAGCTGGAAATAGAATTCTGATGTGTATCTGTCATTGAAATCTGAGCCCGATTGAGCAGGACTAGGGCGTTGGGTGCTCTAATCCTATAGTGTCCTAAATTGTACTCCCTTACAATTTAGTCCATATTTTGGGCACTTACCTTAGTTTGCATCTCCCAATGTTAGTTTGCATCTCCCAATGTGTAATTAAGGCCTGATTATGCCTTTGACATGCAAATTTGGCCTTGTATTCATTCAACACATCACATAACCCATTGTCTTGGTCCCAAAATAGCGTAGGACCAAAGCATGGTGCTTTGGTGCTTTGGTCCTCATTGGGACTAGAATGCCACACTCTAGTCCCCCTTACTTGGATCCTATCTTGGTTCCCTCTTGCATCTTCAAAAATGAGCGAGAAATATCTCCCCATGTCGGCCTATGTTGGAAAATTAATACATTTTTCGACGGTCAAGCATATAAGGAGGTTTTCCCCTCTCATGTGCATAATACAAACATCATAAGAGACATGTGAAATTATAATCATCAAACATTGAAGCATTCATCATCAAGCATTTATAGAGGTCTTCAAGGCTGTATTCTTCATTTATCGATTATAGAGCATAATTACATCATTTATTTTCAAGCATGTGTGTGTGATTAGGGTTTTATCATTTCATGCCATTACATACAACATATGTGATTACGAAGCAAAAAATCATTATCAATCATTGCATATCTAAGGTATATCTTTCCATTATTGATTTTAGTATTTGTAATAGTTTAAATAAGGTTAATTCCTAAACTGGGGTTTGACTTAGGCAAGCCCCTATTCCCAACATATTTCCCTTTCTTTCTGTGTGCAAGAAACAAGTACTGAGTTGTGATCTTCAAAATAGGCATTATTTGTAGAGATGAATCAACCCTTTTTGGTGTATGAAAATTTAGGAGGACGAGATAGACAAACAACCCGGTCTCGACATTTTTGGAACTTTTTGGGGGATCAGGTCCGAATCTGCATATACTACTCAAATCCAGGTGCATGGCTCAATTTGACGACTGTAGCTCACTATTTTTATATTTTTTACCTTCATTTCTAACACTTTTCCCTAATTTCAGTATTTCAACTTACAAAAGAGGGAAAATCAACATCATTCCATTGAATCCAATTAGTATACTCAGTCCTTATCATTACTGGTTTGTTATTGAATCTATTGAATTCACCCTTCTTTTGAATGTAGTGGTAAATTAGTTGTTTTCATTTCTCTCATGATGGAAACCCTAATTTTCTACCCCTTACATTTTGGTGAACCCGAATCCTTACACCTTTATTTCTGATTTATGTTCTCAAATTTGAGTGTTTATGCAATTAAAAATTCAAATTTACATTTACAAGTTTAATTGCCAATTAAATTTTAAAAATTTAAAGGTTAATTTCACAAAACCCTAATTTTTAATTCTAAAATTGAGCTTGTGAGTTGCCTAATTTGGATTAATTGTCTCACATCTAATTTAGAAAAAATTCAAAATTCAAATTCAAAATTATAGATCTCATTTTAATCAAATTATATAAATTTAGAGGTTTAATTTATAAAAATCCCTAATTTATTTTGGTTAAATTGATTTGTGGATTGCTTCAACATTCATTATGACACTTAATAGATCTGATTTATTTGCTATTTCACATATGGTTACCTTTATTTTCACTTATATCTATCAAAATCATGTGTTGGATAATGTCTTCTTTTCATTCATAGCACTTTGGCATATTGTGTTGTTAGACTTTCAAAATTCCTTCCTTTCAATCAATTTGATCTCAATGCTTTTATTTTTAGTGCATGTTGTTTTATGGTGATGTTTTTAGGAAAGTGCGTTTCATATATAAATCACCTCAAATATTTTGTAGATCCTAATCATAGAGATGTTAATGGAAAACCAAATACTTATGTACCTCTCCTAGGGTATCTAATGTGAATGAAGAAAGAGCTAATTTTCCTATCAATGATCTCTCCAATGGAGAGAAAACATTGAAGAGAAATATGACCCCATCTTCTTCTTATACACATACCCTTTTGAAAGAGAGGAAAGATAAAAAATAATGATGTTTCCATCTCTTTAGATCCTCTTTATTCTCCTAGATCCTATCGTAGACAACAAAACATTTGTAGAAAAAATGATGTTATGCATTTTATGCATGATCTCTCTCCCCACATAACATTAAGTAAAGATGAGGCCTTAGATGATAAGGATCTTCCTACCCAATCTATCCAAGAGGATATACATGATGAAAGAAAGGAAAGTCCTCCTTCACAAGATATTCCTTCTTCATCTACTAATCCCTTTATTCCTTCCTAGTATAGTCACCAGTTAGGAGGGACCTCAAAAAGATCAATCCAGACCAAGAAACAAGAGAAAACACAATGGAAATAAGAGGCTATGATGGAGGAAATGCAAAATGAAATATATTAGATCATGAAAACTGATTACAGATAATTGGTATTATCTAGGTTACAAGATTCGGCTCACTGGCCTGCTACAAACATGCTTAATTACAGAACAAGTCACTCCTGAACCTCAAAACCTAAGATCTATCTGCTATGTTATGTCTGATTGATCTCTAATGCTCATTTACAATTATTTATAAGATCCAAGGGGATTTGGTCAACCCAAAAAGGATCAAATGCCAAAGAACAAGATCAAACATGTAAAACTAATAGGTCGGCCTCCACCAAAGAGATTCCTTTAGAAAATCCAAAGGATGAAGTGTGTAACAAAAGGAGTGTCAGCCACATGCCAAGGAACATCAGAATCAAGGCATAGGGCTCTGCAAGCTATGGCAGGGATCCAGTAGATTCACTAATGCAAATAGGTCCAAACTATTCCAGTGCTAGAAAATTGTCTCGAAATTAAGAATCGATAACTTGCTAGAAAGTGATCCAAATGCTCTGTGGTTTAGGAATAAGGAATATGATCATGTCCTCAAGAAAAATCAAACTCCACAAGATCTGGTGAGCCAGTGCAAGAAAATGTAGAAAGAAATGTTGAAACTGTAAAAACAAAAATCAAACAAAAAAGAAATATTTTTGGTTGATGCAAGCTTGCCAAGAACTGGGATGCTCCCGCATCACTTCCAAACATTCCTACACTTCAAACTTCAAAGAAATTTATTACAATTTTCCCCCACCTTTCAATTAAAGGATTCTTATAATAGTGGCTTTAACATAATATCAAAACAAGGTTTTAGAGGATATGGACTTGGAAAATTTGAACAAGGAATTCAAGTCCCTATAAACTCTCCTACATAAATTACCACATAAGGCCTAGGAGATAATAATAAATCTCCTATAGGTGACCACCTTAGGATTCAAGAATTCAAAAATCATCTTGCAAGAAAATAAGCCATTAGTTCCCGTAAAAAGTGTTTCTTCTTCAAAAACTCCTTATTGTTCATTTCATCAAACTCACGATCATCATACTAATGATTGTCCCAATTTTGTAAATGCAATGAAAGAACTTATTGATAATGAAAAAGTTAAAATCATAGATGAAAATCCTTCTTCTTCTTGTAATAACTCTTGTCCTCAATCTCAAAAGAATAAGCCTACACCTATTGATGATCAAGAAAAATTACCTACTAGAATCTTTTGGAAATTGAATTTTTACAAGAACGTTGTTTTTCCTTTTATGAATTTTAGCACTAAGCATAAATAAGGTAGTTGACATTGCCTTTTTCATCATGGTGGTTTGTTACTACTTATTATAGTTGCCATTAGTTTTATATCCAAAGTCATTCTATATACTCTAGTTAGTTACTACTACCGAAACATTTAGTCGGTATGCACAGAGTAGTCGGTTATAGAAGAAAGTAGTCACAAAGCCTAGTATTCACTGAGCTGTCTACCAAGTAACATTACATGTCTACCGAGCATAAACAATGATACACCGAGTTGATATACACTGAGTGAAATGTGTTACCAGATTCATTGAATCTAGATACACATGGGAAAACATGTTACAAGATCGAGGAACATAGAACCGTTATCACATTGGAAATTGCACTTAAAGATTGTGTATGATTTTGAGGTCATCTAACCAATGAAATATTTTGTATAGTTATTCATTCAATAAATCATGTTTGTAAGATCAAAGAAATGAACCTGATCACCGACATAAGAGATCTATTTATATAGCATGAATTAAGGATCAAAATATATGAGAAAAAGAAGAGATGAATGTGTGTGAAGCAAGACACATGTGACAGATAAGGAAGCACTGAGTGTTATGACTGTTACAGAGACATAGAGGTCACTGAGAAGGATTTCAGAGAACAGTCAAAGAACAGAGTAAATAGAAGGGTTTACCGAGTTACTTTATGGGTTACCGAGGTATGCTATAAGCAAGGTAATCTCATTTTGAGCACATAGAATCTGCTATAACATTCCAGATGTAAAGTTGCAGATATTTGTAAAGATTTTATTGTAATATTTTGAAGTTGTAAGAGAAACTTTTAATAGGGTAAAAGACTCTAACAAAGTCTATAAATTGTAAAGCCTTTAATCAGGTGCAAAATTTAGAATAAGTGTTGTAAAATCCTTTAGCAAGGTAGATCTAAAGTTCTTGATACTCCTAACAGGGTAAGCTATCAGAAATAGCTGAACATGTAGCTCTAACTAAGCAACCTTTATTATTGCAGTAGTGAAGTTGTGGGTGCCATCCCCACCACAGTTTTTCTCTCTAACCAAGAGTTTCTGCGTAACCAAAATATATGTGTTATGGAGTGAATCATGTATGATTGTTATTTATTTGTTTTAGCTTTATGTTATGCTACAATAGTTTGTGGTTTATGCATAACAGTGAAGATATTGTTGATAAAAGGATTTGAAGTACTAATTCACCCCTCCCCTCTTAGTACATTAGCTTTCCATATTGGGCCTAACAATTGGTATCAGAGCTCTAATCTTGGAAAAGGGTTTAATAGCCTAAAGAGAAAGATCTTATCAATGGAAGGCTATAAAAAATCTCAGAAAATTGTGTATCTACAAGAAGAGTTGGATCATGCTAATCAAGTGATTGCAGACATGCAAAGACAAATGCAAAAATCATTGAAAGTTAAAAGGAGATTATCTGATGATTTGCAGGAATCTCAAGAGTTAGTGGAACAAATTGAAACATCATCTGAGAATAGTATATCTGAAGAGATTGAAGAGATGATTGAAGAACTAAAGGAGTAGAACAAAGCACTGACTGATCAGCTAAAAGCAATGAAAAGAGGACATGGACATTTCAACACAAAGATGACGGAGAATGTTGATGCATTGAGGATAGTTGAAGATAAAGTAAGAGATCTAGAAAGAGAAAAACAATAGCTTGAAGCATTAGTATTTGAAAAGAATGATGAAATCACAAGGTTGACTGGGATTCAACAAAATCTGTTAGATCAATTGGGCTATGCACATCATGAAGCAAATCTGAAAGATGATGAGAATCAAGCATTGAAACTTGAAGTATCAAGGTTGACCAATGAACTTGAAACATAAAAGAAATCCAAGGAAACACTAAAAAAGAGTTATGAAGCATCAAAGATGTTGGATGAGCAACTGAATAAAAGAAGACCCAACAAAGAAGCAGGACTCAGTTACAAAGGAAAAGACTCTACCGAGAAGGGAATTCATAAGACCGAGAGAGGAGAATCATCAAAGCAAGATGGAAATAAGAAGAATATAAAAGGAAAGAATCTTGCTTGCAACTACTATGGAAAACAAGGTCACACTACTAACATGTGCCAAATCAGAAAAGGTAAGCAACCGAATGTCACTAGGTCTAATGGTTATTGTCACATTGTAGCAAATATGGTCACACATCTAACCAATGTAGGACAAAGTCTACTAGCAATTATAAGAAGGAAAAATTCAAAGGGTTTTATAAAAACTGCAATAGATATGGACATAGTACTAAGGAGTGTTGGTTTAAACAGAAAAACTATATGTGGTCTACACACCAAGCAAATACTAGAGGCTACCAAACTTACACAAATCCTTACCGACAGTATTCTACAATACCATGGGATTACAATACAAGGATATGGTGTGAATGTTGTGGAAGATATGGACATATAAGTGCCAACTACTTTACAAGGTTTAGAATGAACAACCGAAGATCATGGAGAAATCCCGGTATGACATGTTTTCATTGTCACAAAGTTGGACACTTGGCTAGAGATTGCATAGATCAACCTAGAGGAGACACTGAGGAAATAAATGAAAAATTATAGATGATTTGGAAAAACAAGGAAATTGTGTCAAATGAAGAAAGCACCTTATCTATCGAGCTAGGTGCACCTACTCCAAATTAATCAAGAAAGGTGTGAAGGGACTGCATTCTCTCAAAGGTCAAATCTTAACAGTTCCTATTTCATTTTGTACTTAATTCAAAATCTGCATAATTAAAGATGCATTAGAAAAATTGAAATTTTATCAAAGTCTTTTGGAAGCCTATCAAGTCGGTAAATGCAGGAAGTCTGGCTACTCGATAAAAGCATAAAAGGAAGTAGTGGTACCGACCAAAGTATTGCCTCTACCAAGCAACCTACCGAGGGTCACCAAGCCTCCCAAGCCATTGTTTTAGTTCAACCGATGAAAGGTAAAGAAAAGAAAATGAAAAAGCATAGTTTCAAATTAGATTTGTCAAAACCAATAGTGTTGCCCAATGTTGATATATCCAAATTAAAAGGGCAAGCACTCATTGAATTTGGTGAACTATGCAAAGCCAAATTCGAACAGGAGAAGCAAATAGCTATTCAAAAGAAAAATAAAGTACTTCAAAAGGTGAAAGTACTCTTAACCGATATGCTACCTAAAGCAAATGTGACAAAAGATGTCACCATCCACATTCAACTGGATGAACTCCTAACCAAGATAGAGACATCTGGAGTAGATGCATTTGAATATTTGAGCAAGTTAAAGGACAAGGAGCTCACTGCTAAAATGATTCAAGAGGTATAGAAAGCTATTGCTATTGGCAAAGTTAAACTTGTCAAATTTATTGCTGAGTTGACCCCTCAACTCAAGCACATTCTTTATTTATTTCAAAAGCTCTATGCATTTTCTTTATTCATTAAAGATATCAAAAAGAAAACTGAAGTGATTGAGAAAGAGATCACCGATCTCTCAAATAAGTTGACCACTGAGCCAAATTCCATTCAGAATTTTTATACAAAGTTACAAAAGCTCATGGCTCAACAATTGGAACTCAGGAATGAAGAGCACAAGATAAAGATGGACATAATGACACTTGAAACATTATTCATTCCTCATCTTTCATCTATCCAGGAACAGGTCAACAAAGCTACCTCCCTATCCACTCAGCAAGAGGGAAGCACCTTAGATGGACTAATTTCACTATTAGCCGACATTACAGCTTAGAATTCACTCATGGATAGTGTTAAGGATGCCCTCTCTGCCGCTCTCACTGATGCCAGAATGAAGTTCAAATCCATTTTTGACCAGTTGCCACCACCGAATGGTAACTAAGTTTTGATGTTTGTCAAAAAAGGGGAGTGAGTATCGTATCAAAGTATATAGGGGAATGTAGTATATAGGGGGAGTATACCGAGCATAATAAAGTATTCATATGCATAGTTAATTTTGACAAGAAGAGCAGTGAACCGACTAGTATACCGAGCAGTGATCACCAAGCAGAACCAAGTACATAATATTGATCACTGAGCTTGTAAACTCAAAGTTTTGTACAGTATATTGATAAGGGGAGTATATCTGAATATACTATTTCATTGACAAAAGTATATGCTGTCAGTTTTGTCAAAATTTTGTAAGTATATAGATTTTTGAGTTATGACTTTGAAAGTAGTTTTGTCAAACATCTCAACTAATGTCAAAAGGGGAGATTGCTACTACTTATTATAGTTGCCATTAGTTATATCCAAAGTCATTCTATATACTCTAGTCGGTTACTACTATCGAAACATTCAGTCGGTATGCACAGAGCAGTCAGTTATAGAAGAAAGTAGTCACAGAGCCTAGTATTCACCGAGCTGGCTACTGAGTAACATTCCATGTCTACCGACCAGAAACAATGATACACCGAGTTGATATACACCGAGTGAAATGTGTTACCAGATTCATTGAATCTAGACACACATGGGAAAACATTTTACAAGATCGAGGAACATAGAACCATTATCACATTGGAAATTGCACTTAAAGATTGTGTATGATTTTGAGGTCATCTAACCAATGAAATATTTTGTATAGTTATTCATTTTATAAATCATGTTTGTAAGATCGAAGCAATGAACCTGATCACTAACATAAGAGATCTATTTATATAGCATGAATTAAGGATCAAAATATATGAAAAAAAGAAGAGATGAATGTGTGTGAAGCAAGACACATGTGACAGATAAGGAAGCACTGAGTGTTATGACTGTTACAGAGACACAGAGGTCACCGAGAAGGATTTCAAAGAACAGTCAAAGAATAGAGTAAACAGAAGGGTTTACCGAGTTACTTTATGGGTTACCGATGTATTCTATAAGCAAGGTAATCTCATTTTGAGCACATAGAATCTGCTATAACATTCCAGATGTAAAGTTGTAGATATTTGTAAAGATTTTATTGTAATATTTTGAAGTTGTAAGAGAAACCTTTAACAGGGTAAAAGACTCTAATAAAGTCTATAAATTGTAAATCCTTTAACCAGGTGCAACATTTAGAATAAGTGTTGTAAAATCCTTTAGCAAGGTAGAACTAAAGATCTTGATACTCCTAATAGGGTAAGCTATCAAAAATAGCCAAACATGTAGCTCTAATCGAGCAACCTTTATTATTGCAGTAGTGAAGTTGTGGGTGCTATCCCCACCGCAGTTTTTCTCTCTAACCAAGAGTTTCTGCGTAACCAAAATATATGTGTTATGTAGTGAATCATGTATGATTGTTATTTATTTGTTTTAGCTTTATGTTATGTTACAACAGTTTGTGGTTTATGCATAACAGTGAAGATATTGTTGATAAAAGGATTTGAAGTACTGATTCACCCCTCCCCTCTCAGTACATTAGCTTTCCATATTGGGCCTAACATGGTTCTCATTCTCTTGGAAAGTGTAAATCATTTAAGGAATTTTTTGAAGAACAATAGGATCAATGCTCATATATGTCTTCCAACAAATCTTGCTCTCTTTCTTGGTGAAAAGGTAGTGCCTTAGCACTCCTTTCACCCTCATGTTGCTCGTCACTCTATGACATGAGTACTTAACTTAATTGGGGAATCTTTTTTATTAGAGGTGGTACTTTTTCAATTTCAAATATCTTGGCCCATAGCAACATGATTCTCTTTTACTTCTATCCTTTCTCTCATGTTTAAAATTTTACCATTTCCTTTATTGATTGTATTATTCATAACTTGATTCCCTTTCTTGCATAGAATTATCCTTCATGTGAGTACATGTGTGTCGATTGTGATGACCTATTCTTTGTTTGAAACAATAAGTCTATTATGAATAATATCCTTTCTTAGGGAAATTTATGATCTTTCTTTCTCTCTCTTTCTCTTTGAATATTACCACTTATTTAAAGTTACATTTTACATATATTAATGTCTTTTCTTACATTTAATATTTATTCATGTGAGTATATTGTGTATTTTATTATATCTAATCTCTCCTTAGAGGAGTTTGTGATTCTTCTTATTGCTCTTTTTCTTCTAAGATTACCTCTTCTTTTGTGTTGCATTGTTCATAACTTGATGTCCTTTCTTGCATAAGAATTGTCCTTCATACAAGTACATGTGTGTCTCTTGTGAGGACCTATTATTTGTTTGAAACCATATGTCTTTTATGAATAATCTCTCTTTAATTAGAAGTTGTGTAAGTCTTCTCATTATCCTTACTCTTGGGGGGAAATGATTTCTTTCACTCTCTCCTTTCTAAGGATCCACTTTTCCTTTGTGAGCAGTTTTTACTTATGGTTTGATGTCATTCCTTGTGTGAAGTTGTTCTTTTCTCAAGGATTCTCTCTTATACAAGAGGTGTAAGTTCCTAGTTACAACCTCTTCTTCACTTGGAAATTCATATCTATTATAAACTTACCCATCTCATTGGGTCAACAGTGTGTCATCCTTCATCAAGAATCACTTTCACCTACAAATAGGGGTAAGGTGCGAATTATTGTTCCCCTTCCTTTATTTTGGTAAAAGATGTTATATTTGTTCAAGAAAATCCTCTTGGAGGTAGATGTCTTTTGAGAAAATATCTCTTCTCCTCCAAGGATCCTCTTTACACTTGTTGTAAGATATCTATTTTTCAACTATCTTATCCTTGCTTGTAAGAGTATTCCTCTCTTTTAGCTTGGATTTATGACATTGTTGTCTAAAGGATATCTCCTTGGTTTTGAACATTGGTATCCTTGTTTCTAGCTTGCTTAATACATTAACATAGGGCTATGTTGACATCTTATGTGCGACATCCACATTGCTCCATTTGTACCATATTGTACTATATTTTTGCATATCTTTGCATGTCTTAAATTGAGTGTCAATTCTTGAAACCAAAGGAAAATAAATCTTACGCGAGGTGCTTCACACCCAAAAATAGTTGTACCATTGATATATATCTTAGATGGGGTTACATGTAACCAAAATTAGAGAAAAATCTTACATGCAATGTATTCAAAACCATGCATGTATCTATCATTCACCTCTTGGCATTGACAAATTTGCCTCTTGGAATTTGCACACACATTCACCTCTTGGCATTTGTATTTACATCACATATCTTAAATAGGTTTACACATTCTCAAAACCAGAGGAAACAAACTATTAAATGGGGTGCTATATAATTTGAATTAGACATCACTTGCACACACACACGGGGATGAGTGGAACTAGCGGAACAGGGCTAGACTATTCCTACTCTCCTCCCCAACATGGATCACCTAGATAAAAACATCTAGGGGTGAGGTGTCTATGTCCTCTCTCATCATTGTTCTCATGGATCACCTGGAAAAGCACATCTAATGTGTATTCATTGTCTCTCTTCTTCCTCTCATGAACTCATAGCTTTTCTATTGATACTTCATGGATGAAGTGTTCTTTTCTCTTTTATGTAATCACTCGTGTTCATGAGATGATGTTTTTAGGAATGATATTAGTTGTTGAGATATTTTAATGTCGAGGTCTCTTCGACTAGCTGACTTGAGGTCTTGTAGTTCTTAGATTTTGTGTGTTGTGTGTATTTTCGGTCTTTTTACCTTTGTTTGCCTTTGTTCAACTTTTTATTTTTGTCTTTTGTATGTTCTTGCATATGATTGAGAGTTAAGATCCTAATATTGGAGGCTTGGTTCCTTGAAATTAGTGATGTCTTATACTCCTTGTGGTTTTTCTCTGCATTCTTTATCTTCTTCATCTCTCCTTTGTCTACTTTACCCTGAATATGCAAGTGTAAGATAATAATCCCGCTAAAGGGGGGGGCTAAATGTAGCATCCTAAATTGTACTCCTTTATAATTAAGTCCACATTTTGGGCCCTTACCTTAGTGTACATCTCCCAATACCTAATTAAGGCCTGATTATGTCTTCAACATGCAAATTTGTCCTTGTCTTCATTCCACACATCACATAACCCCTTATCTTGGCTCTATAATAGGGTAGGACCAAAGCATGGTGCTTTAGTCTTTATTGGGACCAGAGCACCACTCTCTAGTCTACCTTAATTGGGCCCTATCTTGGTCCCCTCTTTCATCTTAAAAAATGAGCAGGAAATATCTCCTCGTGTTGACCTATGTTGGAAAATTCATACATTTTTTGATGGAAAAGTATATAAGGAGGTTTTCCCCTCTCATTTGCATAATACAAACTATTAGGTCCCAGAGACAACTGAGGGGGAGGGGGGGGGTGAATCAGTTGTCAAATAAATTCAAACCAAAACAACTTATTCAACTTAATTCTTAATATCGATAAACTAGTTTAATATGCTAGTAGACAATTTTAATAGTTAATTGCTATATCGGTAAGGATTAGTGCATGAAACATAAGGACAAAGTCATCCACAACACATAACACCAATATTTGTACATGGAAACCCTGTAAGGGGAAAAACCATGGTGGGAAACCTTACCCACAATCAGATGATACTATTGCAGATAGTAAGTGTACATAAATGGGGTCTGCACATGCAGAAAGGCCAAGCGCCTAGAGCTCACTCCTCAATCACAAAATGGGAGTCACACTGACTATAGTTGGATGGTTAAATCCAATAAGAATGTACTGCACAAAATAGCATCTTCATATGTTGGATTCAGTTGTGGTGTAGTTCTGATTGTCTTCACAAAAAACCCTCCTTCAATCTTCAAATGATGTCTGTGTGTATATCTTTGCTTATTCTTGCATATACCTTCACACAATCATTTTTCATATTTCACCTTTGATCTTACAAATAAGATCTTACATTTATACCATAACCTAAGACCAATTTAAGTAGGTCGACTCTACAAGATATTACAATAAAAATATTTTACAAATAATACAACATCCGTTGCAATAACCGATTGAACATGTCGGCTTAATGCATTTACAACAATAATTAATCATCTCCATAGCATCTTGTGCTGATGTGGAAAAGATAAACCTGCTGGTGTAACCTTGGACCTATTTGCTGGTAACAACAAATATGCAAATGCTAATGTATCAATAAACAAAACTCCAAAACAAATTGTCCACACAATGTCTTCGACATAACCAAGTGTTTTCCATATCATTCCAAGTGCTAGTGATCATTATATCTTGTCAGTGTACCAGATACTAGTGACTGTGCATGAGTCACTTGCCTGCCGGTGAATGTTGTTGATTCTCCAAAGTGCTAGAGTTTTAGTAGGTGTTGACATCAATGACAAAACCATACCAAAATACCAACAATCTCGCCCTTTGGAATTGATGGCAACACAAGATGGAAAAACCATCAAAGTGCCAAAATAGAAATGCCAAATACCAAAACCAACAATCTCCAAAAAGAGATCATAACCAGAAATAAAAAGTCCAGATACAGAGAGTAATAATCTATCCCAAACAACAATCTCTCCCCCTAGGAGCAACATGTGTTTTCCTTATGTTTTTCCATACCAATCTCTCCCCCTTTGACATCAAATGCCAAAGTTACAACAAAACCAAGTTCATATACAAAATACCAATCAATTCAATATACCAACTACTCCCCCTGAGAAGTAGCTTCCCATCAAAGTTGGAAAAAAAGATTTCTCTATTAATTCTGTCGGTTGATGACAATCATCAACTTCCTAAGTCTCTACCGGTGGGGGTATGACCCCAAGCTGATCTCTAAGATATTCAAAAGTCTCCTTAGGTAGAGGTTTAGTAAAGATATCTACAATTTGCTCTTTAGTATTCACATAAACCAGTTTTATTTCCTTTGCTTCAACATTTTCCCTTAGAAAATTTAGTTTGATAGAAACATGTTTGGTTTTAAAATGTAATACCGGATTCTTAGATATATCAATTGTTGTAGTGTTATCACAATAGATAGTAATAGGTTCCTTGCATTTTACCTTTATGTCTTTTAACATTTGCTTAAGCCATAGTACCTATGTACAATTAGTTGCTGCCACAACATATTCTGATTCTGTTGTTGATAAAGATGCACAACTTTGTTTCTTACTCAACCAAGAAACTAATCTGTTTCCAAGAAAGAATGCTCCGTCAATGGTGCTTTTTCTATCATCCACATCTCCTACCCAATTTGCATCTGTGTATGCACATAATTCAAAGTTTTCATCTCTAGGATACCATAATCCAAGATTTGTAGTGCATTGTAAGTACCAAAAAATCCTTTTTACTGTTGATTCGTGATATTCTCTAGGATTACTTTGAAATCTTGAAACAATACATACTGCATTCATAATATCAGGTCTGGTTTGTGTCAAATATAGTAAACCTCCTATCATAGATTTGTATCTAGTTGGATTAACAGGTGTAGATTCATCCCTTAGTGATAATTTGTCATTTGTTGTCATAGGTGTGCTTACCAGTTTAGAGTTCTCCATCCCAAATTTCTTTAGTAACTCTTTTAAGTACTTGGATTGACTCAAGAATATACCTTTATCAGTCTGTGAGATCTGCAATCCTAAAAAAAATTTTATTTCTCCAATCATAGACATTTCAAATTCTTTTTGAATTTTAATAGAAAATTCTTTACATAATCCATCTTCTCCTCCAAAGATTATATCATCAACAAATACTTCTATAATCAATATGTCATCATTAGTCACTTTATAGTATAAATTGCTATCTGCATTACCTTTAGAAAAACCAATCTTCAAAAGATACTTATCCAATCTTGCATACCAAGCTCTTGGAGCTTGTTTCAATCCATACAAAGCTTTCCTTAGCTTGCAAACCATATCTTTGTTATCTATCAAAGAAAATCCATCAGGTTGTTCAATGTACACTTCCTCTTCAAGATCTCCATTCAAAAATGCACATTTAATATCCATTTGATAAACTTTGTAGTTCTTGTGTGCTGCAAAAGCCAAAAATAATCTGACTGCCTCAATTCTAGCTACCGGTGCAAAGGTTTCATTGTAATCAACTCCTTCCTTCTGAGAATATCCCTTACACACTAGTATTGCTTTATTTCTGACAACCTTACCATCTTCATTAAGTTTTTTTTTCTGAAAACCCATTTGGTTCCAATTACATTTTTATCTTTAGGACGGGGAACTAATGTCCAAGTGTTGTTTTTCTCAATTTGTTCTAATTCTTCTTTCATAGCTTTAATCCAAAATTTATCTTCACATGCCTCATTAACTGATGATGGTTCAATTTGAGAAATACAACATACCTCTTCATTTGCCAATCTTCCTCTTGTCATAACTCCTTTAAACTTGTTTCCAATTATCTGATCTTCAGAATGATTTAGTCTTATATACCGGGGTGTCTTTGTTTGTTGTTGTTCCTCAGTTACTGTGGAATCCTCAGATGATACTGGGGTAACTAGATCTTCATTTTGTACCGGTGGATTTAGAGTAGGTTCATTTGTCAAAATTTATGTTGCTGGTTTAGAGTCTATATACCTTGAAATTCCTCTGAATTGTTCATCAATCTTTACATTTGTACTTTCAACAATTTTCTACAATCTTTTGTTAAAACATCTATATGCCTTGCTCTTAGATGAATAACCAAGAAATATTCCTTCATTACTTCTTGGATCAAATTTGCCAATATACTCATCTCTTCTGATGTAACATTTACTTCCAAAAATTCTAAAATATTTAAGAGTAGGAGTATTACCAAACCATAGTTCATGAGGGGTCTTACCGGTTTCACCTTTGATGTGAACTTTGTTGAATGCATAGACCATTGTACTGACTGCCTCTCTCCAATATACATGTGGTAGTTTTTCTTCTAATAACATACTTCTTGCTGCATCCAAGATAGTTCTATTTTTCCTTTCAACAACTCCATTCTGCTGTGGTGTCCAAGGTGCTGATAGTTGTCTTATGATTCCATTTACTTCATAGAATGTATTAAAATCCTTAGATGTAAATTCTCCTCCTTGACCTAATCTTAGACATTTGATTTTCTTACTGGTTTCATTTTCTACCATTGCTTTGAATAGTTTGAATTTTCCAAGTGCTTCTGATTTTTCTCTGAGAAAAGTAACCCAACACATTCTAGAATAGTCATCAATGATTAGCATGAAATATATATCACCTTGTAGGCTTTTAGTTCTAGCTGGACCACATAAATCAGTGTGAACTAAATCAAGAGCATTATTGAATTTTTCTGGAATACTTTTGAAACTAGCTCTAACTTGTTTTCCAAATTGACATTCTTTACATACTGTATTTTGAGGTTTGACAATTTTAGGTAAATGTCTAACTGCCTTAGTAGTACTGATCTTCACCATGAAATCAAAGTTTACATGACAAAGTCTCTTATGCCATATCCAACTTTCACCAATATGAGCAATCAAACATGTCTTTTCACTGTTATTCAAATGAAAGATATTACCTCTAGTCTGATTACCGGTTGCAATTTCTAAACCAGTTCTATTCATGATTTTGCATTTTCCATTTTTGAATTGTAACTGAAATCATTTCTCAACTAATTGACCAACACTCAAAAGATTATGCTTTAATCCTTCAACATAGTAAACATTGTTGGTGTTATGATTACCATCAAGAGATATTGTACCCTTACCTTTGATCAAACAAGCTTTGTCATCTCCAAATCTCACTAAGCCTCCATTGTATTCTTGAAAGTTCAAGAATTTACCTTTGTCTCCTATCATATGATGTGAGCATCCTGAATCAATGATCCATTTATCCTTTACTTCAAGTTTGGTTTCCAAGGCCTATTCTATCGATTGAGCAGTAGGTGCCGGTTGATCTTCTGTTATAGCAACAAAAACCCATCCATTGTCTACCAGATCCTCATCAGAATCATCAGTCATGCCTTCATCAGAAATGTAACAAGATTTGTCTTTATTCTTCTTAAATCTGTATCTCTGATATTCAGGGTTAGGCTTGTATGTTCTTCTAGCTTCTTCTCTTAGTCTAGCATGTCTATCTAGGCATCTTGAAGCCATATGACCAATCTTATTATAGTTAAAACAAACTTCCAACTGGACCTTTAGGCATTTTCCTTGCAAATAGTGCTTCAAGTTCTTCATTTTCTTTCCTGCTTTCTTCAAGTTCTCTTGTGTAAAAGGCTTTCCAATCAGATTTATCAAATGATGGAGTAGATGATGTTGACGCTTTAAAGGCCAAATCTATCTTTATAGTAGCAACAGGACCAAATTCTTCAATTTCAAAAGCTGAAAGTTTCCCAATCAATGTATCCCTAGTTACTGATGTATTAGGCATTGTTCTTAACTCATTTATAGCAATGAATTTCATTTTATATGCCGGTGGCAATCCTCTTAAAACTTTTGAAACAATTTCATCCTCACTTAAGGTTCCTCCACAACATTTAATACCCAAAACAATATCATTTACCCTTTCATCTTCTTCAATTTTCAAATGTTCATACCTGACTCGGAAGCTTTCAAGTTTTTCAATTTTGACTGTGGAATCTCCTTCATTCAATGTTTCCAAATGATCCCAAATAGCTTTAGGAGTAGACCTATCTGATAGTCCCATGATTTGTTGATCTGATAATGTGCTCAAAAGTGCTTCTCTTGCTTTGCAATCATTTTCCTCATCTTTTGTCAAGTTGGGTGGATTTGGCTGACTCTGAGTAGGAGCAGTATAACCATTCTTTGTAACATCCTAGATGTCCTTTCCAATGCAATTTAGATGTGTCTCCATTCTGATCTTTCATATGCCATAGTTGGTTCCATCAAGTTTAGGACTGTCCTTCCTGAAATAGTTAGTAGACATTGGATCTCCTCAAGCTATTAAACTTCTGCAAAAGAGGACTAAGCTCTGATATCAATTGCTAGGTCCCAAAGACAATTGAGAGGGGTGGGGGTGGGGGGGTGAATCAGTTGTCAAATAAATTCAAGCCAAAACAACTTAACCAACTTAATGCTTAATCCTGGTAAACCAATTTAATATGCTGGTAGATAGTTTTAATAGTTAATTGCTATACTGGTAAGGATTAGTTCATGAAACATAAAGACAAAGTCATCCACAACACATAACACCAATATTTGTACGTGGAAACCCTGTAAGGGCAAAAACCATGGTGGGAAACCTTACCCACAATTAGATGATACTACTGCAGATAGTAAGTGTACATAAATGGGGTCTACACATGCAAAAAGGCCAAGCACCTAGAGCTCACTACTCAATCACAAAATGGGAGTCACATTGACTACAGTTGGATGGTTAAATCCAATAAGAGTGTACTGCACAAAATACCATCTTCATATGCTAGATTCAGTACCAGTGTAGTTCTGATTGTCTTCACCAAAAACCCTCCTTCAATCTTCAAATGATGTCTAAGTGTATAGCTCTGCTTATTCTGGCATATACCTTCACACAATCCTTTTTCGTATTTCACCTTTGATCTTACAAATAAGATCTTACATTTATACCATAATCTAAGACCAATTTTAGTAGGTTGGCTCTACAAGATATTACAATAAAAACATTTTACAAATAATACAACATTCGATGCAATAACTAATTGAATATGTCAGCTTAATGCATTTACAACAATAATTAATCATCTTCATAGCATGTCGTGCTGATCTGGAAAAGATAAACCTACCAGTGTAACCTTGGACCTATTTGTCAATAACAACAAATATGCAAATGGTAATGTATCAATAAACAAAACTCCAAAAAAAAGTGTCCACACAATGTCTTTGACATAACCAAGTGTTTTCCATATCATTCCAAGTGCTGGTGATCATTATATCTTGCCGGTGTACCAGATACCAGTGATTGTGCATGAGTCACTTGCCTACCGGTGAATGTTGTTGATTCTCAAAAGTGCTAGAGTTTTAGTAGGTGTTGACATCAATGACAAAACCATACCAAAATACCAACACAAACATCACAAGAGATGGGTGAATTATAATCATCAAGCATTCAAGTATTCAAGCATTTCTATAGGTCTTCAAGGTTGCGTTCTCCATTCATCAATTATAGAGCATAATTACATCATTCATTTGCAAGAATTTGTGTGTGATTAGGGTTTTATCATGTTCATGCCATTTCATACAACATATGTGATTGCATTCAAGAAGAAAAGCATTATTATTAGTCATTTGAGATCTGAGGTATATCTTTCCATTATTTATTTTAGTATTTGCAATATTTTGATTAAGGTTAATTCCGAAACTGGTGTTTGACTTAGGCAAGCTCCTATTCTTAGCCTATTTCCCTTTCTTTCTATGTGTAGGAAATAGGTATGGAGCTATGATCTTCAAGATAGGAATTATTTGTATAGACAAATCAACCCTTTTTGGTGTGCAAAAATTTAGGAGGACTAGAGTGACGGTTGCTCTAGCACTAACAATTTAGGAGCCTTTTTTGGGATGAAGTTCGAATCTGCATATATTGTTCAATTCCAGGTGTGTGCCTGTTGGCATTTTGGATATGTTGATATGGTTTTATCATTGATGTCAACATTTGTCATCGCTTGTCAAACACTTATCAACACTTGGAGATTTTGGTTATGTTCACCGGCAAGTCAGAGACTTATGAAAATCACTAGTATTTGGTTCACCGACAGGATATAATTGTTCACCAACACTTGAAATGAATTGGAGACTACTTGGTTATGTCAAAGACATTATTTGATCACTTGGTTTTGGCAATTTGATTAACTATTTATTTAGGTTTGCATATTTGTTGTTACCGACAAATAGGTCTAGGATAAGCACCGACAGTCATATCTATTCCAGATCAGCATGACACGTTATGGAGATGATTTATTATTATTGTAAATGCATTGAGCTGACATCATGCATCATATATTGATTTACTTGTAATTTTTTAATTGTAATATTCTTTGTAAGCCAACCTATTCATTTGGTCTTAGGTTATGGTGTAAATGTAAGATCTCATTTGTGAGATCGAAGAGTGAGGGAATGAGAAAAGGATTGCAATAAGGTTTATGCAAAAATAAGTAGAGCTATACACACAGACATTATTTGAAGGTTGAAGGAAGGATTTTATGAAGGAAATCAAAACTAAACTGGTACTGAATCCAGCATATGAAGATGTTATTTTGTACAGTACATTATCATTAGATTTAACCATCCAATTGTAATCAGTGTGACTCTCATTTTGTGATTGAGCAGTGAGCTCTAGGCAGCAGGCCTTTTTGCATGTGCAGAATCCATATTGTACACACATACTATCTATAGTAGTATCATTTGATTATTTGTAAGGCTTCCCACCATGGGTTTTCCCCTTACAGGGTTTTCCCCTTACAGGGTTTCCACGTACAAACATTGGTGTTATGTGTTGTGGTTGTTATTGTCTTTCTGTTTCATGCATTAATCTTTACCGGTATTGCAATTAACTGTTAAGATTGTCTACCCGCATAAAGTTTGGTTTACCCGTATTAAGCATTAAGTTTTGGTTAAGTTAATTTTGGTTGAATTTATTGGACAACTGATTCACCCCCCCTCTCAGTTGTCTCTAGGACCTAACAGTGCCTTAATTTGATGACTGCAGCTCACCATTTCTACATTATTTACCTTCATTTTTAGAACTTTTCCCTAATTTTAGCATTTCAACTCACAAAAGAGGGTAAATCAACATAATTCCCTTGAATCCAATCAATATTTTTAGTCCTTATCATTACTGGTTTGTAACTAAATCTATTAGATTCACCCCTCTTTTGAATGTTATTGTAAATTAGTGGTTTTCATTACTCTCATGGTGGAAACCCTAATTTTCTACCCATTATAGGTCCTTGTTGTTGAACTGAGCCAGAAACTAAGATTTTTCAACTTTCAAAGCTTTTTGCACCTACTACCAAATTCTACACACAACTATGGAGGACCATTGTGTTTGGCACTTTGGTCTTTGGACTAGGGTGCTAGTCGCTCTGGTCTTAGAGATCTGGGTCCTGATTTTGGATCTAGACCTGAAGCTATTGAGTAAGACTTCCTAGAAACTTGTAGCTCCAACGAAAACCTACAAATGTACTTGCAAGTTGGAAAATGGTGTACATGGGTGGTTATATAGAGGTTTTCCTTATTCAAACCAATAAATTATTGAAAAGTGTGTGTGACCTAGAATCTCATGTGTTTGTAAGATCCTAATAAGATAAAATATAAAACTAGAACTTTCTACCTTATGTTAGGAGTAAAACCCCTAAATGAATATAAGGTAAATGCCTCAAATCACAAATGCAATATGGATCTAAAGCAATAATGTAAATCTGAAAACTCACATAGACATACGAAAATAACATGAAATCATACCAAACCCTAAGAGAGAGTTACAAGTTAATCAATAGTCAACGATCTCCTTTTTATTCTTCAATATCTCCTAAGCTTCCATGGATGTTGAAAAATATTGATGAAGACTTGATGAGCGATGAATTTTCTGATTGGAGACTTCACATAAAACCTAAAATTTCACTTCATAAGAGTCTCCTTCAATTGTTTGATTTTGGATCCTTCAAATGTGGAAAGAAAAGACTATATTTATGAAACCCTAACTTTAATTTTAATCATAGGCTGACCTAAAATTGATTAAATTTCACACAAAGTGGGATTCAAACATTATAATACCACCAAATTAAGCTCCCGAAAATCAGGGAGAAAAATTTGGGACCAGAGTGGTGGTCATACTAGGTCAACTAACTTTTTTCTAAATTTTTAGGGATGCAAGGTATTATGATTGCAAAGCCAAATCCAACTTTGTGCATCAATCCAAGGTGTTTAGATATAAGAAAATGATCCTTGAAGGTTGAAATAGGACTTTATTAAGATTTGATTGATTAGTTAATTAAAGAGGATAAAATAAATTGGGGCACACTTAGGGTTAAGGGCCCAGTTATATAGTGTGTGGAATGATGAGATTGGAATTTAGATTTAATTAAATTAATTAATTAAATACTTAAAGGAATTTTAAAATGCAAAATGCAACACACTATGGTGGGTGATAACCTTAGCATGAAATTGGATAACCCTAATTAAGGGTGTCCAATTTATTTTTACATTCTGCGAGAAGTGAGAACCGAGTCAGGATCCGATATTGGTTGAAGATCACATGCAACTCCCAAACCAACAAATGATCGAAGATCAAAATAGCTAAATGAAGATAATTTTGATATGAGACAAAAATAGTGATAAAGAAGAGAATTTGGAGAAGACTCTCATCGAGCTATCACTGAACTAGTGAAGGTGAGAGTATAGTGCTTATTATATAGAAAAATATAAGCATATTCATCGAAGGGGTGCATTAACTCCTATTCCCCATAAAAAGTGGGAAGTTTTACCTTCTTGGTATATGTCAAAACATATGGCATCACCTCCTTACATGAAGACATGAAAGGAGTTGATAAAGTTGGCACATAAGGCCAAAAAAGGGTGAGAAACCCAACTACCCCATAACCCACTTAGGAAATGATAAAATAGTGGTTATGAGAGGTGGCACAAAAAGCCAAAAGAGGGTGTGTAACTCAACTACCCATGTGAGGTGGAGAGTTACACATGTAGTTGAAGTATTTTGCCATGTGTCATTATATAAACCCCTCCTATTAACCTAAGAAAGCTTAAATAGTATATGTATAGGAAAAATAAATACCCCCTAACATAAGGAAAATAAAAAACCTACACTAACACTTCTCTTTAAGTGTATCTTAGGTGGGTGAAAAGATGGGTCCCAATAAAAGAGGCCATGTTAGGTACCTATTTACATAGATAACCCCCCCAAAAGAAGAATCCCCCCATAAGAGGAATAGCTCCCCACCACCCCCCCACCACCCCCAAACAGAGAGAAAGAATAAATGACTAAGAAGCCCATCCTGAAGTAGACACTTGCCACATCCCAAGCAAAGATCGCAAATAAAGGAACTTGCTTTTGGTGAAGGGTTTGGTGAAGATGTTCACAATATTCTTTGATGTAGAACAATACTTAAGATTAATTATTCCTTCTTGAATCAACTTTTGAATGTAGTGCATATGTATCGAAATGTGTTTTGTCCTCTAGAGATGAACTGGATTTCTTGAGATCTCTATAGTACTTTGGTTATCCAGAATGATGATAGTAGGATTCTTGACTTGAGTACCAAACTTAGTGAGAACATTTTGAAGCCAAATAGCCTCAATGGTGGCATTAACTACCCCTTTATACTTAACCTCTATTGATGAAAGAGTGATAGGGTATGCCTAGGTGCTCACAATTCACTTAGTTGGTGTTGCTCAATTCCACCAACCCTCCCAGGTCTAGTTATGATCCTAGACCTCCAATCCCTTCTCAATCCCTTCAAGGACCTGCACCTTATTACTCCCAAGGTGCTTGCAACAAGTGTTTACCTAGGCACCCTACCAATTCAAAGTGCTTCCAAGTGCTCAATCTTGCTCCACTATCAACAACTTGTCAATTTTACCTTCTTTTGTTATGGATTGTTGTAGAGGTGTGGAGGTGGCCTCTAACATGAAATGAATAGAATTTGGGTCCATTTGTAGGTTTCAATAATTAGCATTCCTACTAATTTCACCATTTTTGCATGGAAAAGAGCTACAAGGAATGAGCCCCTATTAGGCCTCCAAAATCCAGTTTTCAAGGGTTTCGAGGAAAATAGTCCAAATGACCCTACAACAAGATTTGATTTTCTTCAATCATAAACCTATTCCCAAGTGATTTTAATGGTTTTGGTTTCCCAACTCACCGTACAATGCCTTACCAAAAATGAGGGTTAACTAGGGCTTCTAGGCCTTTGACTAGCAACAACTAATCAAGTTTGGGAAAAAGGTGTCGAAAGGATTTTTCAAGGCTTCTCCTTGCCATGGAAACTCTATATGGACCTCTTTCAACATCCCAAATAGTTAGGATTAAGTTCTATGTTTACCCCTACACTTTGCAAACAAATTTCACCCTATCTTCTCTAGCCGAGTTGTTCCTGGACTCACCTAGGTCAAGATGATAAAATTAGCAAACTCAAATTTTAGAGCTCCTCCCTATATATATAAACTATACATAGGTTTTCCTTCATGTCTTAATAGGCCATGATGAACACACGGTGGGATTTTATGGGGCACCCATTTTCCAAGAAGTTGCTATTTACAAGCCAAACTGGCTATTTGAGAACAAATCAATGAAAATGCTTATACAACCTATCTACCAAGAATTAAATGAAGAAAATAACTCTTAAGTACACCAAAGTAACTCAATCCACAAATGGATCAATTGATTGAATCCATTTGTATTCACATTGAAGTAAAAATGAGCAAAAAACAAGATAACAGTCCGAAAATGAACACTTTCAGATTGCCAACCGTAAAAAAACAAACTTCCAACCTTGGTAACTATGCAAGAGGAGGTTTTTATATTCTTCTCACATGTGGAGGCATTCTAGGGTGCTTTCCTATTCCTAACTCCATCGCTAAGCATTCTGGATAAAAGTTGTCATGACAACATTGACAACTTTTCACTTTTTGCCTCATCAACCTATGAAACCTATTTTAAGTCATTACTCATGACTATTTAAGCATTCCTAAGACTAATATAAAACACTCTAATTCCTTTTACCAATTTATGCTACCTTTGACCATCAAAAAGGTCAATTTCCTACTCAAACCACTACTTACGCACAACATGCAAACCTAGGAAGAAAACTAACTCAACTAGGATTACATTTGACTCAAATCAAACAAAAAAATCATTCTTTGGATCCTCTTGGAGTCCTTATTAGGAACCTATTTTTTCCAAGGTCAGTACAATCCAAAATTGTGCAAAAAAAACTAAAAGCCTAAGTCCTAGGTGCTCCTGCACCATTCTCCCAAACAAAAAGAAACTAAGTCACCTATTTGGGGATCAGATTTTGATCAATGCCTAACTTCTTAAACTCTATCTCAAGTACCCATGTAGCCTCAACATCATTCATACCCTGTCATTTGATTAAGTGCTCCCAATAGACTTGATGTCTTGTCTTTTTGGTGATCCTTGAACTTAATACCTTTTCAACTTTTGGATTGGGTTTTGCTAGTAACTGAAGGTTATTCAAATCATTTGATACCTCTGACTAACTGCAATCTGAACCTTGAAATGGTCCCTTTAAGTCTGCTATGTTGAAAATCGGTGACAAGCCAATGTCACTAGGCAGGTTCACCTTGTAAGTATTTTCTTAATACTTGGCTAGAATAGCACATGGACCCAACCTTCTCATTTTAAACTTGTTAGGTACTCCTTGTTGTAGCCTTGCCTTGTTAAGGTGCACCATGACAAGATCCCCTACTTGGAATAATAGGTTCTTCCTTCTTTCATCAACCTTTTGCTTGATTTTACTTGTGTTTTCCATCAATTCTTGCTTGATTGATTCATGTACCTCCTTCATTGATTGAGAAAAATCCTTAACATATCCATTCCTTGCTGCTGCACTTCCTAAATCCCTTAACTCCATTATAACCCTTGGGTGTAGACCATAAACCACCCCAAAAGGAATCTTGTTGGTGGTTCTATTTATGGTGTCATTATAGGAATATTTAGCTTGTGATAGCACTTGACCCCATGTCTGATCATACTCCTTGGTAAGGCACCTTAATAAGTTCCCCAAGCTCCTATTAACCACTTCGGTCTACCCATCTATTTGTGGATGGTAGGCTATAGTGTCTTCCAAAAATGACTCATGAACTTTGAGTCTCTATCTGAAACAATGCTCAAGGGTAACCCATGTATCCTTATCACCTCTTTGAAAAACAATTGAGCTATTTGGCATGCATCATGAGTAGCCTTTCAAGGCACAAAGTGGGCCATCTTACTAAATCTGTCCACTATAACATAAATACTATCAAATCCCTACTTTTTCCTTGGTAATCCTACTACAAAGTCCATACTAATGCACTCCCAAGGTCTATTTGGTATGGGAAGTGGTTGATACAAACTGACATTTGAAGATGTGCCTTTGGTCTTTTGGCAAACTATACAAGTCTCTACATACTTTTTCACATCTTGATTCATCCTAGGCCAATAATAATATCTTTGAACCAACTCTTGATTCTTATTCACTCCAAAATGACCACTAAGAGTGCCATTATGCTTTTCTGGAGTAAGATTTTCCCTTATTGATCCTCTAGGCACACAAAGCTGCCCTCCTCTAAACAGTAACCCATCTTGCAAGGTAAAATTAGAATACTCACCATGAAAATGATTTTGATACTCTTTGCAAACCTTTTAGGCACTTGAGAATTCATCATCCTTCGGGTATAGGTCTCTAAAACTATCAACACCTATGCTCCTTAACTGAATTTCTTGGACTGTCAAAAGTCTTCGGCTCAATGCATCAACAACCTGATTTAGTTGACCTTTTTTGTGCTTGATTGTGAATGTGTAGGCCTGCATAAACTCTACCCACTTCATGTTTTTGTGACTAAGTTTTTCTTGTGAGTTGAGGAAGCTCAAAGCTTGATTATTTGTGTAGACTACAAATTCCTTAGGAAGGAAATAGTGTCTCCACTTCCTCAAAGCCTGCACTAAAGCATATAGCTCCAAGTCATATGAGGAGTATTTCCTCTTTGCATCATTTAGCTTCTCACCATGGAAAGCTACTGGCATTTCTTCTTGGCTTAGGACAACACCTACTGCAACATTGCTTGAATCACACTCCACTATGAATAGTTTCTCAAAACTAGGCAACACTAACACTGGTTGAGTAGCTATCTTTTCCTTCAAGGTTTCAAAACTCCTATTTGCTTCTTCATTCCACTGGAACTTTTCCTTCATTCCAACTCTAATAGTGTCCAACATGGGTGCACATATAGCACTGAACTACCAAATGAACTTCCTATAGTACTGAGCTAGTCCATGGAAACTTCTCACCTCTATTGGTGACTTAGGAGTAGGCCAACTTACTATGGCTTCCACCTTTCTGGGATCCATCTTGAGGTTTCCTTGTGACAACACAAAACCAAGTTAAACCAACTCCTTCTTAACAAATTTACACTTGTCCGAATTCATGGTTAGCTTCTCTTCATACAATCTTTGTAACACAATTTACAAATGGTTAAGATGTGTTGCTCTGTCTTTACTGAAAATGAGAATATCATCTAAGTAAGCCACCACAAATTTACCTATGAAGTCTTTCATCACCACATTCATGATACTCATGAAGGTTCTCGGAGCATTGGATAAGCCAAATGGCATTACAAGCCATTCATAAAGACCATCTATTGTCTTGAATGTGGTCTTCCATTCATCACCCTCCTTGATCCTAATTTGGGGGCATCCACTTTTAAGGTCAATCTTGGTAAAGCACTTGGCTTACCCTAAACAATCCATTAGGTCTTCTATTCTAGGAATTGGAAACCTATACCTAATGGTGATCCTATTTATGGCTCTAGAATCAGTGCATAATCTCCAAGTTCCACCTTTCTTTGGGGCTAGGATAATAGGTACAACACAAGGGCTAATACTCTTCCTAATCAAGCCTTGGTCTAAGAGCTCTTGGATTTGTTTAACAATATCAACATTTTTTTGGGGAGTCATCTTGTAAGCTTCCTTGTTAGGTAAGGATGCTCTGGGTATAAAGTCTATATGATGGCTTATGGCTCTTTTAGGAGGTAAGGTGGCTGGCTGTCCATCACTCACTATTCCTTTGAACTTCTTCAATAGGTCTTGCACCTCTACTAGCAAATTTGGCTGCTATTTCTTGTCTTCCTCTTTAGGCTTCAACACCAATGCAAACCCCACACCTTCACCATCTTCAAGTGTCTTCAAGAACTTCTTTTCACTCACTAATAGTATATTGGGACTTGTTGCTCTCTTCTCACTTTCCTCAAGGACAGATTGGATCTTGAATGTGACTCCAGCCTTCTTGAAAGAATATGCATTCTTGGCTCCATCATGAATAGCTTGTCAGTCAAATTTCCATGGTCTTCCCAATAGAAGATGGCATGCATCCATGGGTAGGACATCACATAACACCTTGTCCTTATACCCCCCAATGATGAATCCACCCATGCTTGCTCATTGACTAGGACATGTTGGCCTTTGTTCAACCAAGTGACCTTATATGGGTTGTTGTGAGGTATCATTTGCAACTTAAGCTTACTCACCACCTCTTCTAACACAATGTTGTCTGTTGACCTTGAATCAATGATCACTTTGCACACTTTGTCCATAATCTTTCATTTGATCCTAAGTAATGATCTCCTTTGGCTAGGCTCTTCTCTGATAGGTTCTTTTATCAAAGTCCTTCTTATCATCAAGTTGTCACCTACCTCTGATTCTAAGGCAACCTCTGAAGTCTTGTTGTTTGAAGACTCTTCTTGAAGATAGTTCACTCTCCTTTCACTACTCTATGATGATGACCCCTTCTCTGGACACCTATATGCTGGATGACCAAGCTGGTTACAATGGTAACATTTCATGGTTGCAAAATAGGATGGACCTCTACCTTGTCCACTAGACCTTCCTCTGAATCCACTGTTAGACCCCCTTCCTCTATTGAATCCTCCTTTACCAGTGCTACCTTCTTGATGCTTAGTGAGTTTAGACTCACCATGTGTCCTTTGCTTTGAGTTTCTTCCTCTAAAGCCTCCCCTATGGCCTCTATTTTCTTTTGCTCTACCTTTTCCCCTACTACTTCTGGAATCATGTCTTATTTTCAGTTTTTCTTCCACTTTAAGGGCAAGTTGGAAATTTTGGTGGACTGTCTTTGGGCTCATTAGACTGATTTCTTCTTGGATGTTCCATCGCAATCCATTTAGGTACCGAGCTACCTTGAGGGTTTCTTCTTCCACAACTTGGGACCTAAGGCTAAGTTTTTGAAACTCCTCCATATAGGCACTCACATCAAGGTCTTTTTACCTAAGATTTTGTCCCTTTCTATGGATTTACACTTCATAGTCTTTAGGGAGATAGGATTCCTTGATTTTGACCAAGATCCCTTTCCAAGAAGAGATGGGGGTTTTACCCATTTTCTCCCTCTCATCTTGAACAAACTTCCACCATGTGAGAGCAACTCTTCTCATCCTAGACTTGGCCACTTTGACCTTCTGAGCTTTAGTTATTCCTTCACATTAAAAATAGTTCTCCATGCCCTCTATCCATTCTAGGACCACTTCTACTTCCATCTTACCAGTGAACATTGGTACTCCCTCTAGTGATTTACCACTCAAAGCCTTTAATGTCATAATGAAGGGTTCTTGCTCCAAAATAGGATCAGGTGCAGGAACTTTGTCTACTTTTGCTACCTCTTTTCCTTTCCCTTCTACTCCTTCTACCTTCACAAATACTTCACTAGTCTTGGCCTCAATTTCACCAAGCTTACCTTCCAACCTTGCCAGTTGTTCCTTCAGGATCCTATTTTCTTCCTCCTGATCATCCACTTTCCTTGCCAACTCAGCATTAGTCACCATATTGTCTCCAACTAATTTTTCTAGTTCTAAGGACATCAACTTTACTTATCCCAAATCTTGTAGGCTCTGATACCAATTTGATAAGGTATGCCTAGTTGCTCACACTTCACTTAGCTGGTGTTGCTCAATTCCACCAACCCTCCCAGGTCTAGTTATGATCCTAGACCTCCAAGCCATTCTCAATCCCTACAAGGACCTGCACCTTATCACTCCCAAGGTGCTTGCAACAAGTGTTTACCTAGGCACCCTACCAATTCAAAGTGCTTCCAAATGCTCAATATTGCTCCACTGTCAACAACTTGTCAATTTTACCTCCTTTTGTTATGAATTGTTGCAGAGGTGTGGAGGTGGCTTCTAACATGAAATGAATACCATTTGGGTCCATTTGTAGGTGGCAATCATTATCCTACCGATTTCACCATTTTGCATAGAAAAGGGCTACAAGGAATGAGCCCCTATTAGACCTCCAAAATTTGGTTTTCAAGGGTTTGGAGGAAAATGGTCCAAATGAACCTATAAAAAGATTTGATTTTATTCAATCATACACCTATTACCAAGTGATTTCAATGGTTTTTGTTCCCCAACTCACCGTAGAATGCCTTACCAAAAATGAGGGTTAACTAGGGCTTCTAGGCCTTTGACTAGCAATACCTAATCAAGTTTGGGAAAAAGGTGTCAAAAGGATTTTTCAAGGCTTCTCCTTGTGATGGAAACTCTATATGGACCTCTTTCAACATCCCAAATAGTTAGGATTAAGTTCTATGTTTACCCCTGCACTTTGCAAACAAATTTCACCCTATCTTCTCTAGCTGAGTTGTTCTTGGACTCACCTAGGGCAAGATGATAAAATTAGCAAACTCAAATTTTAGAGCTCCTCCCTATATATATACACTATACATAGGTTTTCCTTCATGTCTTAATAGGCCATGATGAACACACGGTGGGATTTTATGGGGCACCCATTTTCCAAGAAGTTGCTATTTACAAGCGAAACTGGCTATTTGATGACAAACCAATAAAAATGCCTATACAACCTATCTACCAAGCATGAAATGAAGAAAATAACTCTAAAATACATCAAATTAACTCAATCCATAATTGGATCAATGGATTGAATCCATTTGTATTCACATTGAAGTAAAAATGAGCAAAAACCAAGATAACAGTTCGAAAATGAACACTTTCAGATTGCCAACCGTACAAAATCAAACTTCTAACCTTGGTAAATGTGAAAGAGGAGGTTTTTATAGTCTTCCCATGTGTGGAGGCCTTCTAGGGAGCTATGCTATCCCTAACTCCATCGCTAAGCATTTTGGACAAAAGTTGTCATGACAACTTTCAAAAGTTGTCATGACAACATTGACAACTTTTCAGTTTTTGCCTCATCAACCTATGAAACTTATTTTAAGTCATTAGTCATGACTATTTAAGAATTCATAAGACTAATATAAACCCCTCTAATTCCTTTTACCAATTTATGCTACCTTTGACCATCAAAAAGGTCAATTTCCTACTCAAACCATTACTTATGCACAAAATGCAAACCTAGGAAGAAAACTAACTCAACTAGGCTTACATTTGACTCAAATCAAGAAACAGAGTCACTCTTTTGACCCTCTTGGAGTTCTTATTAGGAACCTAACTTGGCCAAGGTCAGTACAAGCCAAAATTGTGCAAACAAAACTAAAAGCCTAAGTCTTAGGTTCTCTTGCACCAAAGAGCAATTGTAGACTGCTTCTTGCTCAACCAACAAACTTGACCAGAACCAAGTGAGAAGCAATACCCTAAAGTGGACTTGTGATCCTGAGAATCACTTAGCCAATCTAAATCTATATATCCCACCAAGTCAATATCCATGCGTACTGCATACTGAATTCGATAATTGTGAGCAGCTTGAATGTAGTGGAGAATCTTCTTAGCTTCTTTCCAATGCAACTCATGTGGCTCCTACATGAATCTAGAGACCATGCCCACAACATATGAAATGTCAGGTCTCATATGAGTCAAGTAGAAGATACTTCCAACAAGTTGTCATTATAAGGTGCCATCAACCAAGGTTGAAGAATAGTTAGCCTCAAGTTTGACCCCAGATAAAAATGGAGTAGCTGCAGGCTTACAATCAACCATGCGAAATCTGGAGAGCATATCAAGTGCATACTTGGGTTGTCTAGTGAAGATACCTAAAGATGACTAAATTATCTCAATTCTCAAGAAGTAATGTAGAAGACCCAAGTCTGACATCATAAATTTATCATGTAGAGAAGTTTTCACTACCTTGATGGTGGATGAGTGATTCCCTATGATCAACAAGTCATTAACATAGAGAAATAGAAATGTGAATTATCATCCTGCTATAGAATGTGTATGTTAGGATCAAAATGGCATTGAGTTAAACCAACTATTAGAAGGAAGGAGTTCATCATGGCATACCAAGCTCGAGGAGCCTATTTAAGACTATAAAGATACTTTCAAAGTCGACACACAAGTGAAAAATCTTGAAAAAACCCCTATAGATCCTCTTGAAGGTCACCATGAAGAAATACACTCTTCACATCCATCTAAGGAACTTACCAATGATAGGCTGCAATTATAGCAGGGACAAGTCAGATGGAATTACTTGGAAAAAACCTTTTGCTACCAAGCGAGCCTTATACTTATCAACGGACCCATCTGTTGCAAATTTTGTTTGATAGATCCACTTGCATCAAACAATTTTCCTTCCCTGAGGAAGAGGAAATAAATCCCATGTGTGATTCTTTTCCAAGGAATTAAACTCTTTTTGCATTGCAACATCCCACTCAGGAACACCTGAAATTTCTCAAAAAGACTATGGATTAGAAGTTGAAGAAATGAAGAGATGTGGAGGCTGCTGAAATTGTGACTTAGTTCTTCTAGTATCTGATGGACCACCAAGCCAATCTCCTCCTGACTCAAATGTTTGTTGAGCCTAAATAGGCACTGAAGCTAGAGAGTATGGGGGAGAATCATGAACCTCTGAATGATGACAATGAGAAGAATGTGAATCCTCATCATCACTGTTCCCATCTGAAGTGGAGGAAGAAGAGTCCTCATCAGAATTAGGAGGATTAAGATCCTTAGAAGAACTGTCATCATGATGCAATGCCTCCAATGTGATAATGGAGGGAGAAGTGGTATGAGAAGAAATATAAGAACTCTCCTCAAAATGAACACTCCTCTCAATGAACAACTCATGTAGAGAGGGATGGAGAAGTCTATAACCTTTGACATCATCTAGATACCCAACAAATATGCAAGGCTTTCTCTGCGGATCCATAGCCTTATATTTCTCTATTGGAATGTGAGCCCATACAAGAGAACCAAACACTATGAAATGCTTAATTGTAGGTTTCTGATCAGTCCAAGCTTGAAAAGGAGTTACCCCATTCACGGATTTATGAGGAACTCAGTTCTGGATGTAACATGTACAGTTGATAGCTTCTACCCAATACTGAGGTGCCAAAGACTTGGAGTCAAACATACAATTTTCCATCTCCTTCAAATACCTATTCTTGTTTTCTAAGACACCATTCTTCTGAGGACTGTATAGAACTGAGTGCTGCATGTTGATACCTTCTGAAGCACAAAATTGTTTGAACTGATTATTAACATATTCAACCCCTTTATTTGTGCAAAATCTTGATGAAATTACCATATTGTTTCTCTGCAAAAGCTTTGAAATCTAGAAAACTCTCAAATACCTTAGACTTTTGTTTGAGAAAGTAAACCCATGTAAATCTAGAAAAATTAATAAATGTCAAGACATATCTAGCCCTGCTGAAAGATGGTTGTGGAAATGGTCCTGCCAAGTCACTATGTACCAACTCCAATAGTTGTGTAGCTATCCATGCTTTTCCTTTATCATAATTCTCCTCTCTATTCTTACCAAGAATACATCCCTGACAAACTCCATCATAAAATTGAATAGAAGGCAACCCTGAAACCATGTCCTGTTGACTAAGCTATTGCAAGTAATGGTAGTTCAAGTGGCCAAATCGTTGATGCCACAAACAACTCACCTCATCTGCATGAGTGAGTAAAACCGTTGAAGGAGAGTTAGGAACAAAGTGAGAAAATTGATATAATTTGGATTGATGATCTTCTTTTCCCACAACAATAGTAGACCCATTATGCATTTCACTGATTACCATTGTATCTGGTGTGAACTCAACTCACTTGCTAGAACCATTGTGAGTGATCTGATAAACAGATAGGAGATTAGTTGATAAATATAGAACACAAATGATATCCTTAAATTTTCCTTCACCCACATTAACATATCCTCTCCCATGCATTTCAATAGGAGTGTCATCACCCATTAGTATGGAAGGTATAGAACATGGCTTTAAAGAGGTGAAATCATCTTCTGAAGAAGATAGTGGTGCAAACCACCCAAGTCAATTATCCAAGAATTGGGTTGTGAACAAACAAAAACTAGGGCCTTACCCTTTCCTTTCCCCTTACTCTTATCCATGTCCTTGGAAGATCCTTTAGATGAACTTCGTTTGACTGAATCAAACACCTTGATATTATTCTTTTCAAGAAGATTTGAAAGGTGATCAATTTGTTTCTTTAAACACTTATGCTCATGATGACCAGGCCTCTTACAATAAGAACACTTGACCTTATCCTTCTTAGGTTGTTCACCTTTTGATGAAGAGGTCTGATTATCTTCTTTTGAAGTAGCAGGTTTCTGATCTTTTTTCTTCTCTCCTTGGTTCTTTTGTTTCTTATCTTGCTCACTAGACCCTTTTTGTTCTTTTGTGCCTTGATTTATAAATAAGACATGTGACTTAGAGGGTTTTATTGTACCCATTTGAACTAATTTGTCTTTCTCCCTAGTGAGTTCTGTAGCAAATTCATCTAGAGCAGGCATTTTGAATGTGGTACCTAGGGCACATTTTGTAGCATAGAATGTAGAAACAAACATTGAATAGTTAGGACCAAGCTTAGAAAGAATATTCACGATCAATTGCTTATCATCTTTCTCAGTTCCACATTGTTCCAACTACAATCTTATAGACTTAAGTTTAGTGAATAAGTCATGTATAGTATCAAAATTGGTTGGATTCAACCCTATGAGTTCATTCTCCAACTGATGACCTCTTAGCTCATCCTGCTTACCAAAGAGGTTTTCCAAAGTGGTCCACACTACATTTGGTGTAATGGCAGATTTAATGTGAAAAAGAAGGTCAGGAGAGACTGGCATACATAGAGTACCAAAAGCTTCATCACATTTATTAAACCATAAAATCTTTTCTGCAGGATCTTGAGGTTGAGTTTCAAGTCCCATAGTAACACGATGATATCCATGTCTTTTTCAGATATATTTTCATCTTAGATTTCCATTCAATGTAACTATATGGTGTTAAAACTAGAACTATAGATGCATCCATGATATCAAAAAAGAAGATTGCAAAGAATTAGGAAAAGTGCAAGAAAGAAGGCACAAGAGACACCCCCCCTTTCAACTAGTCTCAGAAATCACCCCCCCCCCCAAATATTACAAGGTTGAAACTTTATAATTAGTGTGTTTTCAAGGCTTTTTATCAAAGTACAATTGTTTTAAGGCTCCAAAGGCCAAAAATTAGAAATTTTCAATACAAATAATTTGAGAAAAGATCTGAAAACAAATAGCCTTATAGCTGCTCAATTCATCCCAATACCTTTCCAACAACTATTAGTTTTTAAAAAATAGAGTTGTGAGGGAAAGATATGATCAGTTAAAGAGAAAATAAGTAGTTGATACAACCTGCAATATCTAATAGAAAAGGGAAGAATTTTTCAATTAGACCTACAATAATGGAGAATGCTCATTTCCAGCTTTTTGTCAAGTATTTGTTTGCAAAAAATTGACACCCGAGGCAAAAGTTATGCAACTTTTAAGAAAGGTTGTTGAATTTCTCTGCTAGAAAAATAGCTTAGGCCTTATTTGATCTTTATTTTTGCTAACAATATTAATTTTATGGGAACACCATTAGAAACCTAGAAGTTTTTTTATTGATGGGAAGAAAACCCAGAAATTGTTTTTCCTGAAAATGAATAGAAGTTGGAACACTAAAGCCGAAATGAAAATAACTCTAGTAAAAAGATTTGATTCTGATTTTTTTACTGTGTCCTCCAAACTCTGATTTTGGTGAAGTAAAAGTCACTTTTGACTTTCTCAAGTCTCCTAGACACTTTGGAAATGCTTAGTAAGCTTCCAATATTACCAAAAAACTGCAATCACCTAGATCTTACAAGAACACATACATATAAATCCGATTTAGCTAGAAGCTATTTTCCTTTAAACTGTTCTGATTCTCCAGGTCACACGAGAATGCAGGAGAAGAGCATACTTTTCCTTTAAATTTTTCTGATTCTCCAAGTCACATGAGAATGTAGGAGAAGAGCATACTTAGTTTTTAAGGAAAATATTAGCTATCTAAAAGTCTCAAATCCCTCAAATAAATCAGAGAAAATAATGAACTATAACAGACAAAATGACTTTGATACCATGTTAGATTTCGTGAGAAGTGAGAACTAAGCAAGGATGTGTTGTTGGTCATAGATCACATGCAAATCCCTAAGCAACAGATGATCTAAGATCAAAATAGATGAATGAAGATAATTCTGATATGAGAGAAAAATAGAGATGAAGAAGAGAATTTGGAGAAGACTCTCACCGAGCTATCAATGAACTAGTGAAGGTGAGAGTATAGTGCTTATTATATAGAAAAATATAAGCATATACATCCAAGGGGTTCATTAACTCCTATTCCCCATAAAAAGTGAGAGGCTTTACCTTCTTGGTAAATACCAAAACATGTGGCATCACCTCGTTACATGAAGACATGAAAGGAGTTGAAAAAGTTGGCACATAAGGCCAAAAGAGGGCGAGAAACCCAACTACCCCATAACCCACTTAAGAAATGACAAAATAGTGGTTATGAGAAGGGGCACAACAAGCCAAAAGAGGGTGTGTAACTCAGCTACCCATGTGAGGTGGAGATTTACACATGTAGCTGAAATATTTTGCCACATGTCCTCATATAAACCACTCCTATTAACCTAAGAAAGCTAAAATAATATATGTGTAGGAAAAATAAATACCCACTAACATAAGGGAAATAAAAAACCTACACTAATATTTATGATGCCAGAACAAGGAAAGAAGAGAGACTATGGAGCACCCCACAATAAGATAACTTTTAACAAAGAAACATTGGAAGCACACTTGAAGTAAACTCTAGAACGTTAATTAAAGAAACAAAGACAAGATGATTCTGATGTGAGGAAACATTAAAATCTAATGAAGCAATAGAAATGATTGGATGTCCATCTGCCAAAGAACATTGGAAAACCCTTTATGTAGCAACTGTAAAATCTTATTTAAGCAACAAGAGATTAGTAGATGGTATGAAATTAATATGAAGTTATTTGGTCAAAACAACACCTTCCCAAATAAAAGGGTGTCCAAGTAATCCTCTAGGATACCTTAAGGAAAGAATGAAAATATAATATACTTGGGACTAACACTAGAAAAGGTGGATGGATTACTTGAAGTAACTCTTCAATACCTTTCCAACACTACAAAAATCATGAAAAATCAAAGATTATGGTGAAAATTTATGAGCTTGGGAGAAAAAAATGAAGATCTAACTCAAAATAGAAAATATTGGTAAAAAACAACAAAATCTAGAAAAATTACCTTCTCCACTAGAAAGTAAACAAAACCAACTTTTGGATGATATCTCTATTTCAAAAAATGGACATTGTGGTGAAAAGTTACAATATTGTAACCCATTATTGTGGGATCACCCTCTAAACATAATCTACAATGACACCTATCCCTTGAGTGATGTGGGAATCCTGTCACTAGGGCCCTACCACCTACCCATTGCTTTGTTGGTGGTAGTTCAATGGGGCAATGTTTTTGCCTAACCCTTAGCCTCACATGGGTGCCTAGGGGCAATTAAAATTAAAATCAATGGTTTAAATATTTTAACAATAATAAAATTAAAATTTAAAGATTTTTCATTTTGATTTTCCAAGTATAAATATAGAAACCAAGTACGTGAATCCAATTACTTGTGTAAATAGTGACATAAGGGTGATCCCACAACAATGAGTTACAAACCAAGGACACCCCAAAAAGCCCAAGAAGCCCCCAAAAAATTACAACCACCTTCAATTAGAGGTAAATCTTTGAATGAAGGCACTTCTCTTGCCTCCATTCAAAGATACTACCTTCATTTGAAATTAAACCTTCAAGCCAAGTTAATTCGCATGTCTCCTTCAAGCAAAGGTCTAAATAAAAATATTTTATTGAATAAAATAATACTTTCACTTGAAGGAAACCTTCGAGTGAAGGTTTTTTTTTTTTTTTGAAAATTCATATATGTCAAAAATGATAGCTAACTTCTCAATTTTAGCTACAACACTTTAAAGGTTCATGTTCAGTGGCAATGAAGAATTTGTGCCTCATGAAAGTGATCCATAGAAAGAACTAATAGGCTTCAAGCGATGTCACCTCATGCCACCTCATTCCACCTAAGTTACCCAATAGACTCAAGAAGACATCTTGTGTCAGGTTGGTGATTTTTTATTTCTCTATGCTGTAAAACCCTCAAACCCTACATCATTGCTAATTATTATTGTAAAATAGGGATTTTGATTATTCTTTGTAAAATAGAATGGAAAATAGGAATTTTTATGATTCTTTGCATTCCAATTGGTAATTATAAAATGGGGAATTTTGGATATTGAATAAATTTATATAGAATGAATGAACATGAATTTATCTTCACTTAGAAATGAACCACCAAGATTGGTCATTGCTAACCTCAATTAATTTTAGATATTTTCAACATTACAAAATGTATGGATCCTCTAAAGAAACTGATGCAGTCATCGGTAAAGAGAGACCTCAAAGATATCAGTCTGAATCGGTCAGAAAGAGTAAACACAGTGGAAACACAGAGACATGATGAAGGAAATGCATAACAAATAGTATTATATCATGAAATCATAATACAAGCAACCGATAATCAATCGGGCTACATAAACCGGCACACAGGCCTACTAAAACATACAGAATAGGTCACAACCGAGACCTTAATTCTCAAGATCTATCTTCTACACTCAACCTAGCTAGCCCTCTATTCCATTTTAATGCACAATTATAATTATATATATGATCCAAGTGGATCCGATCGGCCCAAAAAGGGATCAAAACCTAACGTGTAAAACCAACAAGGTCGGCCTCTGCCAAGAGATTCCTCTGAAAAATCCAAAGGATGAAGTGTAGATCACAAGAAATGGTCGGCCACATTCTAAGGAACATTGGAATCAATTCCCAAGGCTCCGCAAGCTTCGAAAAAGTTCCAGTAGATCACTAAAATAGGTCCAAGAAACCAGTAACAAAGAATCGTCAATCGGTAACTGGAAATAGTCAAGGAAACCGGTAGTGATATCTTGTCGAGAAATGACCCAAATGCGATGTAGTTTGGAAATAAGAAATATGATCATGTCTTCAAGTAGAATCCAACTCCATAGGTTCCGATGAGCCAAAAATGGTACACATAGAAAGAAATGATAAAACTGCAAATATAAAGCAAAACAAAGAAAATATTTTTGGTCGATGCAAGATTGCCATGAATGGGGGATGCTCCTTCATTAGAAATCTAGGGTTGTTGAAAAAAAGTGAGTCTCTTACTTTGTTGGAGTTAGAGGAAAACCAAGGTAGTCTACCTTTGCCTGAGAAATACAAGATGAGTCTTCAACCGGTCTGCCCTTCCACTTCACCAGGCACTCCTGATACTGATTTCTCTAAGTACTATGCCCAATTCTAGTATCCAAAATGTCCTCAATCTTATCTGGTTCCTTCTAGGGAAACTGTTTCTCCAAGTTTTCTATATTGTCTTCATTGAATTCTAGTTTACAATACTCATGAAGGTCTACAATATTGAACACTGGTGAAATACTCAGACTATCCAGTAACTCCACTTCATATACATTTCTAGAACTGAATTTCCTCAAGATCTTATAGGGTCCAAACTTCTTCATCTGCAACTTGTTATAGGTTCCAATGGAGGATCTCTATTTTCTCAGATACAGAACCACTTCATCACCAACTTCAAATACCTTATGTCTCCTCTTCTCATCTGCCTTTTCCTTATATTTGTTGTTCATGTCCTCCAAATGTTGTTTAACCTAAATATGCAAGCTACCTTGTGATCTGCAAAGTCCTCTACTTCTGAACTTCTCTGGTCTTCACTGCTATTATCTCTTAATTGTGATATACCTCTAGGATGCACTCTAGTAACTATCTCAAAAGGTGTTTTTTTTGGTACTCGTATTCACTAGATTATTGTAGAAAAAATCTCCTTGTGCTAAAATTAAATCCCAACTTCCGATTTTATCTCCAACTAAACATCTCTATAAATTTCCCAAGCTTTGATTTACTACCTCTATCCGTCCATCAGTTTGTGGGTGAAAATTAGAACTAAATTGCAAATCTATCTAAATCTTCTTCCAAATTGTTCTCCAAAAATAACAAACAAACTTAGTATCTCTGTCTGAAACTATGCTCTTAGGTAATCCATGCAATCTCACTATTTCCTTGAAAAATAGGTCTGCTACATGCATTGCATCTGATGTCTTCTTGCAAGGTATGAAATGATCCATCTTAGAAAATCTATCCACATCCACAAATATATAATCATTCCCTCTCTGTGCCTTAGGCAATCCTAGTATGAAATCCATGCTTATGTCCTCCCAAGGTCTTACCAGTACTATCAAAGGTTTATACAATCCCACATTCTGTCTGCTCCTTTTTGCAACTTGACAAACTCTACAATTTTGCACATATTTATTAATATCCTTATGAATCTAGGGCCAAAAGTATTACTCACTCACCAAGGCTACTATTTTGTCAACACCAAAGTGTCTAACTAATCCTCCACTATGTTTCTCCTTAATCAGATTCTCCCTCATAGAACTCTTAGGTATGCATAACTAAACTCCTCTTAATAGCATCCCATCCTGAATGAAATAATCCAACCACTTACTCCTATCTGCCATAACTAGTTCTCTACATGCTTTCCAAGGTTCTCCAAAATCCGGGTCATCATCATACAAGGTCTTCAGTTTTTCAAATCCTAATGCTATCACCCTCATCTCTGTCAACATATTCCTTCTCCTACTTAATGCATCAACAACTTTGTTAGACTTCCCACTTCTATGCTTCAACACAAAGGCGCAACTCTGCAAAAATTCTACCCATCTCATATGTCTCTGATTCAACTTACTTTGTCTATTCAAATACTGCAAGGCTTGATGATCTGTATACATTACAAGCTCCTTAGGCAACAAGTAATGTCTCCACTTCTTCAAGGCTTGAATTATGGCATAAAATTCCTGATCATATACTGAATATCTTCTCCTAGCATCATTCAATTTCTCATTGAAATAAGCTACTACTCTCCCTTCTTGATTCAAGATTGCTCCAATTATTGTTCCACTTGCATCACAATCCAGTTGAAATACTTTGCTGAAATCCAGGAAAGCCAACACAAGCTGCTCAGTTACCTTCTGCTTCAATAACTCAAAATTTTTGTTTTCTCTGGTGGTCCACTTGAATTCCTTCTTATCTCCTCTCATGGTCTCAGTCAAAGGGTTACAAACTAAATTAAAATTTTTGATAAACTTCCTATAGAAACTAGCCAATCCATGAAATGATCTTACCTCTCCAATGCTTTGCAGTGTAGGCCACTCAACAATTGCTTTTACTTTCTTAGGGTCCATCTTCAATCCATCGATAGATGTCACAAATACCAAATAGACTAACTCTTCCTTCATGAAAGTACAATTCTTAAGATTTATTAGCAACTTCTCTTCTCTCAACCTCTACAAAACTTGTCTCAAGTAAAACAAATTCTCCTCTTATGTCTTAATGAAAATCAAAATGTCATCCAAGTAAAAAATAACAAACTTACCCAAGAATTTCTTCAATACCTCATTCATCAACCTCATGAAAGTACTTGGTGCATTAGTTAACCCAAAATGCATCACCAACCATTCATACAGTCCCTCATTTGTCTTGAATGTTGTCTTCCACTCATCTTCTTCTCTGATCCTAATCTGATGATATCAACTCTTCAAATCTATCTTTGTAAAGTATCTTGCTCCACTCATACAGTCCATTATGTCATCCATCCTAGGCAAAGGAAAGCAATATTTCACTATGATCTTGTTTATTGCTCTGGAATCAGTACACATTCTCCAATCTCCATTATTCTTAGGTGCTAATACTGCTGGTACTGTACAAGGGCTCAAACTTTCTCTAATCAATCCTTTCTTCAATAGTTCTTGCACTTGTCTGTTTAACTCCTCATTCTCTACCAATGTCAACTGATGTGCAGCTTTGCTAGGAAAACTAGCTCCAGGAATCAAATCCATGCAATGACTGATACTTCTAACTGGTGGCAATCCATTAGACACATTATCTAAAATGATGTCTTCATACTCTGTCAACAATTCCTTTACCTCCTCTGATTATTCTTCTTCTGGTTCTAGTCTCCCAGTCTTCTTAGGAACCAAGACAAAACACACATTCTCATATCGCATTCCATCCAGGAACTTGCTCCCATCCATCAAATAGATCCTAGCATTCGTACAAACTTCACTCTTCAAGGGCTTCTCCAAAGGTAACAAGGTTTTCTTCATTCCATTTGCCACAATAGTGTATATATTCTTCCTCCCATCATGTATTGCCTGTCTATCAAACTGCCAAGGCCTTCCCAACAAAAGATGACAAATATCCATAGGCATAATATCACACAAAACTTCATCACGATAATTCCCAATTTTCAATTTCACCAAACATTTCTCACTTACCAACAACTTATGTTCATCCTATATCCATGCTATCTGATAAGGCTTAGGGTGTTTCAATCTTTCCAAATTTAACTTATTCACCATCTCTTCTAGAACAAGATTATCTAAACTACCACTATCAATAACTTTACAACACTTATTGGATACCTTACATCCGGTCTTGAAAAAATTCCTCCTTCAGAAGGGCTCCTTATCTTCTCTGGTATGACACAAAACTCTCCTCATCATCAATAGTTCTCCATCTTCATGTTTGTTAGCTAATCTGGTGGGATTTTCTTCCACCACTACTGCTCTTCTGGTATTCTCTATCTTCTTACATCCAAATGCATGATGTCCTACTCCTCCACACTTAAAGCAAGTACCTCTAAATGTCTTCTTGTCTTATCTTTCAAAATTCTCATTCTGGTAGCTATCTGGTAGAAATTTCTATCATCTTTCTGGTATAAATTTCCCTCTTTGCTTACTTCCTTGTCCTTTCTTTGATCTATACATGTACCTCTTCCTCCAATATATCCTCTTCCTCCTTGAAATCAATGTTCAATAAACCTTCCACCTCTACCTCTTTGCCTTTGCTGATGTCTGTTATACATAATGTACCACTGAGAGGGGGGTGAATCAGTGGTTCTCAATCTTTTCCCTTTAGCAATCCTAAGTGTGTATACTAGTTATCAGATCTAACTCAATGCAGAATTATCAGTTAGTGAGGAGACTAATCACAAATGTATTCACACATAAAGGGACATCACATAACACCAACATTTATGAGGAAAACCCAAGATGGGAAAAAAATCGGCGAGAAATGCTGCTAGAGTCTATTGCTCCAATCCAACCTCACAATAAATCTCTAATTACAATGTTTAGGGCCCCAAACCAAGGAGAACCAACCCAAGGAGCTACAACCCTTGCACCGAGATTCAACTCAGTGGACTACAATGAGTATATTCAAATACAATAGTAATAGTCTTGTTACAAATGGATTTTGTTACTCTTTTGCAAATCTCTCTATCGGTTCCCCTTTCTCAAATGCTTTAGAAGTTCTCTACTCACCTCTCAGCTGCAACCATATCTCCTGATGCAACTTGTTCTTTGCTGGTTCTCTTTTCTCTCTCTCATACTGCTGTTATCCCCATCGGTCTACTCCTCTCAAAAACTCATTGGCAGACTATCAGTTGCCTCAATGTTGTAGGTTGAAATATTCAACCCTATTCTCTTCCTCACTCAGTCTCTCTTCTGATTTTCATTGAGTACTTGACTGATTTTCTCTCACATGCAGTAGCTACACTTACTCATTTAGTAGCTTTCCAGTTGCTTTAACCTCACCGTTTAAACCTTCGCCAAAACCAATTACCGATTGTATCCCTGCTACTCGATCTCTATGATCCTCTATGGATATCACACTTCATATACTTCTCTATTCAGCCCTTTGCATCACTTGGTAGCATCCCTCTCTCTAAGGCATCATCAAATCTACCTTTTGCCTGCATATTTGTATTTAGACTTTCCCACTAAAAGAAACATTCAAACTTGGTGCCTTAGGGTTTCTTCCACTGATCATGAGGCACATTGAATCCAATCAGATCTCATTTGATCTGAGCTTTAAGACAACTATTTGCACATCATTTCCACTAACATGCCTTTCAATACACATTTTCTATGTTAAACAAAATGAATAATCCATTAGTGAGACACAAGATCAATCACCATAAATGGTTTTGCAGATTACATCACCAACCTCATTCTACACTTGGACACTCTGCATTAATTACCTCTATTTGACCTTCTTTGAGCCGCACACCTCTGCAACGCCTTTGCAACACATCGCATGATTTACGGGGTCAATAATTAATATCGAGCAACTCTACAACAACTTCATCAGTGCACACTTCATCTACTACTGCATGCATGTCTGCCACCTTGAATCCACATGGCACCTTTGTTGACATCCACCTTAGCTTGGACCTATGTGTCATTTTGAAGAGGATCACCGACCAACCACTGGACCGATCCTTCTTTTCTGCTGGTTCCATGTCCCTGCTGGTATCTCACACTTTACCGATTGACCATTATGTCTTCACTTTATTGATATAGCGATGGAACACCTTAAATGGTCACCAGACATGCCTATCCATAACATGCTCATTCTCATCAGGTCGGAGCACATCACTTGGCATCTTTTCTTCCTTACTAGTTCTCATGCTCACTGGTAGCCATTCTGATGACACCATATCATCAACCTTCAACTGATTCCATCTAAGACAAATGCATACCAGTTGCATTCTCTCTACAACTACTGTTATTCTTGTCACCATCATTAGTCTGAACATCATCTCAGCTTGTTTGTTAAGGGGACAAACTCATCACTTCTCTACTCTTCCTTCTCTATCCTGGTGGCACAATATACCAACCCTTTCTTCACTACTGGACTAGTTCTGCTATTAACATGTTTGCCAGAGTGACAAACATATCCTTCCTTCTTTGTACTGACAACCCATCATGTCTACCCAACCAATCCGGTGCAAATCCCCAATCTCATGCACCTTAGGCATCCTTTTGTTTCACTGGTATGTCTAGTGTGAGCCTTCAATCACCTGCCTTTACCTCTTCTTCCTTATCTCACATAACTATGATGCACACTGTACATAATAGGAGATAAGCACCATTTACCAGTGGGAGTAGATCCTTGTCATCTGCATCCTATAATGTATTCACTTGGCTTCCCTATTTGTGCAACATATCTTCAAACATGCACATGTGATCCAGTTGGGGTACACTCATTGTCGGTCGTCTCTTCGCATGGTGACTGCATCTCTATGGGGTGGGAGTCCTATTTTGTATCCACACAACATACTAGTGACCTATACATCTCTTCCACACAAGTCAAGCACTAACTTGTATACTGCTGACTCCAAAGGTCATTCTACTAAATGACATTGTCTCCCTTACCTTACCAATGCACTACAACACAAGGTGATATCAAAGATATCTCATTCTGTATGCATCCATGATACTGCAACACATAAATCTCTTATACCAGTATCCTGCCTATATTGATTGATATCAATGACAATGCTTTGCCAACAATCTCCCCCTTTGGCATGATGTCAATACATGTAGTATCTGACATACTACATAATCTCTCTCCTCCTTTGTGTGATCTAACTCTTCCCCTTTGTATAATCCATGGATTCTCACACATGTAGTATGTGGTATACTACAAAATCTTTCTCTCTCTTTGATAATAATGGCAAAGGGCACTATCAAGATATCATTCCTCCTTGTATTTACCATGCACTAACATAAATTTTTCTCCCCCTTTATCTTTATCGGATGCATCTCCTCTTTTGATACTAATTGGTATAGTTTCTCAAGTTATAGCTCTTGAGATAGAGAACTCAACCACCAACTGACACTAATTGAGTATGCAAATTTCATACCATTTGTTAAAGCACTCAATCTGCAGAAGGGCATGTCAGTGAATATTGCTTACCTATTAGTTAGACTACATCATCTCCCCTTGATACGTATAAGCCATTCTGACCAAAAAATGCTACTACCAAGTGTTGAGACTAACATTGATACCAATTGTATCTCTTTCAATACCAAATACATGTTCTCTTGTGCAGGAAACTTTCTCTCTTAGCAAGCAACACTCCCAATTAACTAGTTGATTTCAATTGAATAGGCATTGAAACATCTCACAAAATTGGATACCTCCAAAACAAAAAACATACTGGTACAACCATAGACACTTGCACACCCTCTATGTCCAACAAGTCTGATACACATCATAAAACATGGTTGTCAACTCCCCCTGAGTCATACATCTCAGGTCCAAAACCAGAGCTCCAAACTTCACTATATACCAATTGAGTTGTGCGTATGTGATCAACTGATGATCTTTTAGTTTTATTATATCCACCACAGCCTATGACATGATCCTAGATGTATACAATGCCATACAATATCATCATCATGGCAAGAATTAAAACGGTTAGCCCTCAAGGGATGTATGCATACATAATCAACAACTGAGCCAACTTATGTCATTCAAGTCTTCATCAACACCACTTGAGACATAACTTCCCATTCCATGTTATTGGGGCTAATGCAATGAACTCCAACCTCATTGTCTTACATAACCTACAAGTACCTATTAGCATTCATGCCAAAAACATCCTACACATATTGGTTTTCTGTACTGATCCATCATCACTACCAGAGCACCTTCCTATGACTCCTAACATTTTGTGTCATTGTATTTGATTTCAATTGTTAATATCCATCCATTGACACATGCAGTAGTGATTCAACTCTTATTTGTAGGTGTGTAACCAAGGCAACCACTACACACACTTATCTTCTCATTTCCATCCTTCATACTGACAACATATTGTTCTTCCAAGTGCCCTTCTTCATCAGGAGGTGAATGATCTAGTCAATATGTTACTCCCCTAGAGGTCCTGCATCTCCTTTAGGCCTTAGGAGATATCACCTATGCTTTGAATGCATAGTGTGCTTCCATGGTTGCATTCTCTTGCTTTTTCCTCAATACTTGCTTGGTCTCATTCTTCTTCCCATTTTCAGACTTGGGAGCAGGTCTTACCTTCTTTTGCTGATGGGTCCTTTCATTTCTGGACTCTGTATCACAACTAGAAGTAGTGCTATAGTAGCACACAACATCCATCCCAACTTCATCATTGGGGAATCTCTTAACATACATGTTTGACTGTCTTTTTCTAGTCATATTGCTGTGATTGGCAACCAAAACTGGTGCACCTCTTGATCCTATAGGGACATTTCTTCTTTGGTTTCATCCAGGTCTCAGACTTCCATATGCTCTGTATTCATTTCTATGTTGAGCATAGTTTCTATACCAGCTTCCATGTGACTATAGGTCCTTCTTCTTGCATTCATAACTTCTATGGCCAATTCTATTGTAGTTATAACAAATATCATTTGCATGACCAAGAGAGGGGACACACATGTATCTAATCCTTGATACATTTTTCTCTTTTGTATGATAACTATGAGATCCTAGATTATTCCTTCTAGATCCCTTTCTACATTCTTTTGGCCTATGGCCATGACCACTTCATGCAAAGGAATAACTAGTAAAGGATGGCATATGACTTAAAAAATTATTCTGCCATGCATGAGGAGATCTTACCAGTTTGGCATCTCCATTCCTCCCTCTTTAAGGATTGATCTTGGGTTGTCCATTCTTTGTATTTCTTCTATTTGATCTCTTCTTCTCCCACACTTGTTTTGTCTTGTGGGCGGTAGCACTTCCTTGTCTTCTATCGGTAGGATGTCTTCTTTGTTGTCTTCTCATGTTCTTGCTTCTAGTGAAGCTGTCTTCTCCCATTTTCCCTTTTCCTTTGGGATCTACATTGTTCCTCCTTCTTGCAGCACCGGTCTTCATTTTTTTTTGTAGGTCTTCACCGGTTGTGGTTAGATCAACCTTCTTCCGTGGAGTATTCCAGATAGTGAAGGTTTGTCCCTTGTTCTTTGCATTTGAGGAGAAAAACAAAATGTCATTGAGGAAGACATTCTTATTGGTGGAGTATTCATTGGAACCACTTCCTAATCCTCTGATATCCTTGGAATGCTTTTGCTTCTTCTACATCTTGTCCAAGGCATCACTACTACCATCAAACCAAATTCTTACCTTGAGCTCATCCTGACACTTTTCAAGGTCATTTAGGAGAACTTACATTTCTCCAAGCAGATGCTAATATTCTTTATCCTTTACTTCTAGCTCAGATGCTAGATCTTTACACTGACACTCCTTGGTGTCTTCTTCTCGAGTCTTCAACTCTGTGATACATTTATTAGATTCTTCAAGGCATTTTATCAACCGGTTCTCCTCCACTATTGTAGCATTTTTGAATAACTTCTACTCATTCCTCACTCTACTAAGCTCTTCGAGTGCACTTACAAGCTCTCCTTCAAGATCAACTTTTGCTTCCTTTTCTTCTTCACCTTCACTATCACTACCAAACACATCTTGTCGGTAGGAGTGATCTGTATGATCATTCTCAAATGTGTGCCTCTCATCTTTTGATTCTTGAGCCATGAAGAGGTCATTTCCTTCATAAATTCTATGACTGCTAGCAGATCTGCCTTCATCATCTACAAATACATGAGGTGTATTTCTCATCCTATCATCACAAGCCAATTCTACAATAGTGGGCTCATTTCCATAGAACTTCTTCAATCTCTCCCATAAGATTTTTTCCTATCTTCATCTATCCACCTGTGAGGAGACATGGGTTTGTTAACCCATAAAGTATAGCCTTCATTGTTGCTTCATTACACTGGTTTCTTCTTTCTGCATCTGAATTGGTGGGAGGTTAGACTTTACTAGGGAAACCATTTACAATAGACATCCAGACATCATACCCTAGAGAGGATAAGTGAACTTCCATTCTACAACTCCAAATGGAATAGTTAGAACCATTAAACACTAGAGCTAGGATTGACACTAAATAGACCATTATGTCCTTAAGCCATAATCTACCCAAGTTGGAGAAATCTTGTTTGACTGGGAACCTAGGCTCTGATACCAATTGTTAGACACAATGCACCACTAAGAGGGGTGTGAATCAGTGGTTCTCAATATTTTCCTTTTAGCAATCCTATGTGTGTATACCAGTTATTAGATCTAACTCAATGCAAACTTATTGGTTGGTGAGGAGACTAATCACAAATGCATTCACACATAAAGGAACATCACATAACACCAACATATAGGAGGAAAACCTAAGATGGGAAAAACCTCAACAAGAAATGCTGCTGGAGTCAATTGCTCTAACCTAGCCTCACAATGAATCTATGATTACAATTTTTAGGGCACAAAACCAAGGTGCACCAACCCCTAATTTAGGGCACCAACCCCTAATTTAGGGCACCAACCCAAGGAGCTACAACCCCTCCACTGAGCTTCAACTCAGTGGTCTACAATGAGTATATTCAAATACAATAGTAATAGTCTTGTTACAAATGAATTTTGTAACTCTTTTGCAAATCTCTTTACTAGTTCCACTCTTTCCAATGCTCTATAGGTTCTCTACTCACCTCTTAGCTTGAACCCTATCTTCTAATGCAACTTTCTCTTTGCTGGTTCTCTTTTCTCTCTCTCATACTGCTGCTATCCCCACCAGTCTACTCCTCTCATAAACTCATTTGTAGACTACTGGTTGCCTCAATGTTGCTGGTTGAACTCTTCAACCCTATTCTCTTTCTCACTTAGTCTCTCTTCTAATTGTCATTGAGTACTTGACTGATTTTCTCTCACATGGAGCAACTACACATACATATTCAACAACTTGTCAGTTTCTTTAACCTCACTAGTTAAACCTTCACCAAAACCAATTACTAATTGTCTCCCTACTGCTCGATCTCTATGATCCTCTACATATATCACACTTCATCTACTTCTCTATTTGGCCCTTTGCATCACTTGGCAACATCTCTCTCTCTAAGGCATCATCAAATCTGTCTTTTGCTCGCATATTTGTATTCAAACTTTCCCACCAAAAGCAACACTCAATCTTGGTGCCTTAGGGTTTCTTTCACTGATCACGAGGCACATCGAATCCAATCAGATCTCATTCAATTTGATCTCCAAGATAACTATCTGCACATCACCGCCATTAATGTGCCTTCCAATACATGTTTGCTATGTTTAGAAAACATAGACAGTCAATTGGCAATACATAAGATCAATCACTATAAATGGTTCTATAGATTGCATTACCAACCTCATTCTGCACCTGGACACTCTATATCGATCACCTCTGTTCGACCTTCCTCAAGCTGCACACCTCTACAATGCCTCTGCAACACATCCCATGATTTATTAGGTCTACAATTAATATCGACCAACTCTACAACAACCTTGTCAGTGTACACTCCATGTACCACTGCATGTGTGTCTACCACCTTGACTCCACATGACACCTTTGTTGACATCCACCTTATCTTGGACCTTTGTGTGAGTTCAGACATGATCATCGACCAACTACTCAACCGATCCTTCTTTTCTGTCGATTCTCTGACCCTGCCGATAACTCACACTTTATCAATTAACCATCATGTTTGCATTTTTATGATCTATTGGTGGAACACCTTAATCGGTCTCTAGACATTCCTATCTATAGCATGCTCATTCTCATCAGGTAGAAGCACATCACTTAGCCTCTTTGCTTCCTTACCAGTTCTCATGCTCATAGGTAGCCATTCTGATGACACCATGTCATCAACCTTCAACTGATTCCATCTAAGGCATCTGCATACCTGTTGCACTCTCTCTCTGTAGTTGTTATTATACCTTTCACCATCATCAGTCTAAACATCATCTCAACCACTTTGTCAAGGTGATAAACTCATCTCTTCTCTACTCTTCCTTTTCTATCTTGGTGGCACAATATTCCAACTCTTTCTTCACTACTGAATTGGTTCTTCTCTTAACATGTTTTCTAGAGTGAAAAAAATATCCTTCCTTCTCTGTACTAGAAACCCATCATGTCTACCCGACCAATCCGGTGCAAATCTCTGATCTTATGCACCTGAGGAATCCTTTTGTTTCACCAGTAGATCTGGTGTGAGACTTCAATCACTTGCCTTTACCTCTTCTTTCTTATCTCATAGAACTATGATGCACATTGTGCATAATAAGAGATAAGCACCACATACCAGTGGCAGTGGATCCTTGCCATCTCCATCCTGCAATGGATTCATGTGGCTTCCCTATTTGTGCAACATATCTTTAAATAGGCACATGTGAGCCAGCTGGGGCACACTCATTGTTAGTCATCTCTTCACATGGTGACTGTATCTCTATCTGGTGGGAGTCCTTCTATTTTGCATCCACACAACATAATGATGACCTGTACATCTCTTCCACACAAGTCAAACACTGACTTGTATACCGGTGACTACAAAGGTCATTCTACTAAATGTCATTCTCTCCCTTACCTGCACTGCAACACAAGGTGATATCAAACATATCTCATTCTGTATGCATCCATGAGAACGCAACACATACATCTCTTATATTGGTATCCTGCCTATACCAGTTGACATCAGTGACAACACAATGCCAATAGTGTCTCTTGTTTAACTTCTCTTCTGATTTTAGGGCATACTAGTAAGCTTCTTCAATACTTTGTATTTTGATCAAACTGAGTTCATCTTGTATAGACATCCGTAATCCATTCAAATATCTTGCAACTTGTTCAACTTCATCATCAACATGTCCGAATCTGATATTCAACTTGTAAAATGCTTTGATGTACTCCTTTACACTAGATTCCTTCTGTCTTGAGTTCTGCAATTTCTGGAACAAATTCACTTAATAAATCAACTAGTATAAATTTTGACTTCAACTTAGCAACCATCCGATCCCAAGTGTTAATTTTCTCTTTACGTCTTCTCTGTCTATCAACTTTCAAATGCTCCCACCAAAGAGATACATGACCTTTCAACTGGGTATAGGCATATTTCACCTTTATTTCCTCTATGGTGTTCTCAAAATCAAAATACTTCTCCATCTCCGAGATCCAATCTATCAAGTCATCAAAATCCAACCTTCCATCATATTCCGGTGGGGTAAAATGTGGTTTAGTATTAGCCCTATGTAAAACCTTCAAAAACCTCTCTTCATCCGGATCAACTGCCAATGGGTTTGCTTGTTCTACTTGGGCTTCTTCTCCTTCATCTTAACTTACATCTTAAATATGTTGACGTCTTCTTTGTGTTGTCTCCACGACTTCAAATAGGGTTGCTATCCCTCACACAACATCTCCATCATAGTAGGGTCTGCATTCCCACATGCTCCACCATTCCTAGTTCCTCTTCATGCCATCTTCTGCCATTTCTCTGCACCCGTAGGTCAGATCCATAGTCCGTCACCCTACAAAAAAATTCTTAGGATGATCGGAATGAAAACTCGATTTGATACCACTTGATTCAGTCATCGGTAAAGAGAGACCTCAAAGAGATCAGTCCAAACCGGTCAGCAAGATTAAACATAACGGAAACACAAAGAAATGATGTAGTCAATGCAGAACATATAGTATTATATCATGAAATCTAAATACAAGCAACTGGTAATCAACGAAGCTACATAAACTGACACACATGCCTGATAAAATATATAGAATAGGTCACAACCAATACCTTAATTCTCAAGATCTATCTTCTATGCTCAGCCTAGCTACCCGTCTGTTACATTTTAATGCACAATTACAATGATATATATGATCCAAGGGGATCCGGTCAACCTAAAAAGGGATCAAAACCCAAAGAACAAAACCTAACCTGTAAAACCAATAAGGTGTAATTTATTTAAAGTCTATTTATATTTTTTCAGCAAATTATTTTTAATTAAGATCATTAAGATTAATATTTTTAAACCAAATTTAATTTAAGATTTTCAAATATTTTTATCATGCAATATTTTAATTCTTTTAAAAATATTATAGACATTCATTCCAAGGTGCTTCTATATGAAGTTTTTGAACATACATCATTCAAAATTTAAAAAAATATCGTCATTTGAACCCCTAATTTTCTTTGAATCTTATTTATATTTGATTAATATTTTACTTTGAAAATAAAAGATCATTAAAATTAACATTTTTAACTAAAATTTTATTTATTTTTAAAAAAATAAAATTGTCAAATATACTTCATTTAAATTTAGAGAAAACCATTCATTTGATGATCTCCACTTTCATTTGAACCCTCGCTTTACTTAAATTCCATAGGGTTTTAATTTAAAAAAAAAATCATAAAAGTCAATTATTTTCTAGTTAAAAATAATTATTCAAAACCTTTTTAATAAGGTTTTGGTATTTAAAATTAGAAAATGAACTTTTTTTTTATAATATCTTCATTCTAGTATCCTTCTCTAAATTCTTTTAACCATAGATTATTTAAATTTTTTAAAAATTCATTCATTTGAAGATCTCCACCTTCATTTGAACCCCACTTTTATTTGAAATCTATTTATATTTGACAAGTATTTTATATCTGAATATAAAGACTACTTAAAAATGATTTTTAAGTGAAACTATATTGTAATTTTTTTTATAATGTTTCCAAACATACAATATTTAATATTTTGAGAAAGGGATTATATCTCTTACACCTTCATTTCAAGTTTATTTTCTATGAGATTTTTGAACATAAACCATTTTTAAAATCATTCATTTATTTAAATATCATCACCTTCATTTAAGCTCTTATATTTATTAGAATGTAACTTATATTTGACAAGTGTTTTTCTTTCCAACAAAAAAAACCACTACAATTAGGATTTAAACTAAAATATAATTCAGTGGTTTTTGTTTTTTTAAATAGGGTGACAAAATGACACAAACACCTATTTCACAGATGAAGGATTTATGCAAATGATTGAATGAAAGGGATGGAAGGATAGAAAATAGGTGTTGGATAATAGATAGAATGTTTGAAGATTTGTGTGAGGATAGATGGAAATGCATTCAAGATGAGTGTTGGTATACAACTCGAGAAGTGATGAAGAGATGGAGGAAAATTGAATTTTGGGACATAAGGACCCAAAATAGATAAAGAAAATGATGGAAGAATAGTTTTGGAAAGATGTTTAGATAGATGGTTGAAAGAAGTTCAAAGATGTGTGCCTTTGTTGATCTTTCTTATAGATAATTTGAGGTGATGGATTGGTGAATGGATGGAAGGGATGGAGAATTTGACTTTGGAATGAAAGGACCTAGATAGATTTGGAGGATGAAGAGTTTGACTTTGGAATGAAAGGAACTAAAATGGATTTGGAAGATGAAGAGTTTGAATTTGGAAAGAAAGGATCTAAAATGGATTTGGAAGATGAAGAGTTTAATTTTGGAATGAAAGGACCTAAAATGGATTTGGAGGATGAAAGGTTTGATTTTGGAATGAAAGGACCTAAAATGGATTTGGAGGATGGAAGGATTCCTTGATCTTGATCTTGACTTGGAATAGGATCATTTTAGTTTGTGCTTTCCTCTTAATTTTGAATTAGATTAGTGATGGAGATGGAAGGGATATCGTGCTCTTTCTTAGAAGGTGGATGTTGAATAGGACTTTGCTCTTAAGATAAAAGGGGACCATCATGGATAGAATACCAAAATCTTAGCAGATCATCATAAGATTCTTGATAGGTAGGATCTTGATAAAAAATGGGATTAGATTGGAGAGCCATGATATCTTGATCTTGATTTAGGATATGAGTCATTTCCTTTGAATAAGCTTCTTCTTTTCAAGTGACAAGGGATGGTCACATGAGTGATCAAAGTTTTAGTTTGGATAGGTTGATGTTGTTAACTTGATGGATACTTCGTTTTGATACTCAAGCTTACTTGTCAAGTAGAGATTTAGTTTGATTCGGTCCCATGACAAAGTGTGTCAAATGATATGAGTCAAGCTTCACAATATAGAAACTTAATTTGACAACTTGAGATCTAAGTAGGTATTGATTATGATAAGATTGGTTGGATGTTGGAACACTTGATCACTCTATTTGATACTCCTTAACCTTGCTAGATGAAGTCTTGTTTAAGATAGTTGAAATGTTGATAACCACCTCCAAGGGTGTCTTGTTGGATTTGAAAATCTCCTCCACTTATGATTTCTCTTTGTTTGACCTGATTTTTGAGTTGATTGATTGATATTTTTGCAAGATGTTTTAACATTTGTGACAAGAATACATAGAACACATGAAGACAATGGTCATCCTAATGCTAAAAATTGAGTGTATGTTATTTAGAGGACATGTTAAAATCCCCAATGTTTTCACCAATTTGGATCACAACAAATACACATCAGATAGACTCTTTATTCAAGGATCATGAATAATAGCATAGCCCACTAGTCTCGATACTCCATCAACTCAAACAACCTTGTCACCCCCTAGAGGGCACCCATTTTTTTGCCTTTTTATAGAAATTAATCCAAAGTGAATTGATTCACAATTGGATAGTTATCTTGGGAGATATATGATGAGTAATCTTGGGGGAGGATTCTTCCCCACCCTTGCACTATGATATTGCCAACATTTGGCAATTGACTTGGCTCAAAGTTTCTAATGCTAAGGTTTGTAGTAAGGATTTCATTTGGTGAAAAAAATGATACTCAATTAAGAGGCTTCCCAACCTTTAGAAGAAAGTCTTTTCGCATCACAAGGATACTAGAGGAAGACTATCAAATACACACTTTCGTTGGAGGGGATTTTCATCATCCTCCACATTTGATTATAGTGGGTTGGTAAAATTGGTGATAAAGTTGTTGCCCACTTAGGTTGTTCCCCTCTCACCGGCCTTAATGGCACCCTAAGGGCAACTTGGAAGGGTAGGCCTTCTAAAGGATTTAATTGCTTGAAGTAAAAGAAAGCATGAAAGAGTGGGTTTGGCTTTTTGATCACCCAATTAAGGGGAGAGCATATACCTACCACTTTCGAGAGAAGGGAAACAAAGCTCCATTTATTCTTTTCAAAAAAATTATTAGCTAAGACCTATTTGGAGATGTTGCTCCAATAAGCATGGTGTTCTTTTTATCCCACAAAGCAATTTGTTGTCTAATCTAGGTAATGAAAACCTGGTCAACTGAAAATAATGCATGTTGCTTTGAGATGGAAATCTCTTTCCAAAATGAAATGTGGATTGTTCTTTTTATTCTTGCAAAAAAGTATTGATTGTGATTTTAACCTTTGCAAGAAAATAAAAGATTGTTTTTGTTCTTTTTATAACCCCAAAATTTGAAGTATGAAACTAACTTGCAAGAAGGAAAATGTTAAGTTGTTGTTCCTTTTAACTTTGCAAATTTGATTCCTTTAAAGCCCCATATTGAAAGACATGGTTGATTTTTAAACCCAAAATGAAGATGAGGTTCTTTTTAAACCAAAGGAAATGAATTCTTTTTACCCAACTTGAAAATCTAGAAAGAAATCAAAATCCTAATCTAACCCCTCCAATCCTGCAAGAAATTGTTAGTATCCCGCAAGAAGAAAAGTTAGTGAAATGTCAAATCTTTTGGTGGGCTTACACAAGCCTAATATTTTTCTTGATGTTATAATTTTTGTCTCTTTGTCAAATACATGATCCCGTAAAAAATGACACAAGAAGTTGTGAATTTTATGATTCTATCAAAAACGTGATAGGAAGTTACAAATTTTGTCAAAACTATGACAGGAACTTGTTGATTCTATCAAAAACACGACATGAAGCTACAAATTCCTGATCCTGTCAAAAAAGTGATAGGAAGTTGCTAATTTTTTGATTCTGTCAAAAAAGTGATAGGAATTTTTTAAATTTATGATCTTGTAAAAAATGTGATAGGAAGCTAAGGATTCTGTCAAAACGATGATAGGAACCTATTGATTCTGTCGAAAAGATGATAGGAACCTGCAAAGATTAGAAATAAAAGGAACAAAGGGCCCCACAACAGGCACCATTTTATTCTATGCTAAAAACATGGTCTTCAACCTACAAGAAGGAAAACACTTCAAACACACACATGAAACATTGCATTAGAGTTAGACATCACAAAAAACAAGTTAGTGAACCAAAACTCCCAAAATTGTTCCATGCTCCTCTATCTCTAAAGATCTCTAAGATTCAAGTTGGCCCTCACTTGTGAGAATAGCTTGATCCTCAAGATGTTAACCTAGAGAATGAGTTATAGTGATGTGCTAAGATCAAAATAGATGCAACTAAGATCCTAGTTAAAATGAAATGATGGATGAAGATAGGATGCAAGATGCTAAACTAGAAAATGAAGCTAAAATGCTAATGCTAATTCTAAAAGGCTTGGATTTTTGATGTTGATGCTTGAAGATGATTTTGATTCTTGGTGATGACAAAGAGAGCTTCTTAACCTAAAATGTGACTATTATTTTGATGCACAAATTAAAGACTTGATTAATTGGGAGAGAAATAGGCTCTATTTATAGGGAAATTGGAGAGCTGGATGGTTGAGATTGAATAATCTCAACAAGGGCTAGGATTGAAAGTTATCAATCCATGGGAGGAATTCAATCCAATCCCAAGTTGATAAATGTCACCTTGAGATGGCTTGAGGGGATTCTAAGAAAGCATTGGATGCTAATTAGTCATTAAAGAAGGCTTCAAGGGGTGACATCATTGGATAATTCTTTTATCCAAGGAAGCAAGTTATTGTCCAAGAGGTAAACTCTTTTGCAAGGATGAAAGATGATCAAAGGGACAACCATCATGGGTTAGGGGTGTGGGCTTGCAAGAGGCATTAAATACCTTGAGAAGGCTTTTGTAAGGTCACTTGACCAATGAGGGAAACCTCTAGTGGTTTTTCCATAGCCTTACAAACTTGGAATACTCAACAAGTTAACTTGTTGAAAAAGGTAGAGTCTTCCATATATTTGTAAGACTTTCCCATTTTTTAGGGAAATGAATTCCCTAAATTTAGGGATTTGACAAGATTAACGGATAAAACATGATTAGGAAGGGATTAGAAGACTTCTAGAAGGGGATTTAGAAGAATAATGGAAAATGTAGGATTTTGCAAGTGGGAGAGGGAAAATAGGAATTTTTGGTAAATAAAATGATTTATTTTAACCAAAAGGGATGCAACTTGCATTTGTAGGATTTTGCAAGTGGGGTTACCATTCACAAATAAATATGGATTTATTTATTTGTAAAGGGGATTTTTAATTAAATGTGAATTTAATCAAAAGGGAAAAAGGGATTTTAATTAAATAAATAGAATTTATACAATTAAATTGCTAAGGGTGCTTAATTGAACCTTAGTTCAATCAATAGGCTAGGCTAGAAGAATAGGGTTGAATCAAATAAATATGGATTTATTTATTTGTAAAGGGAATTTTTAATTAAATGCGAATTTAATCAAAAGGGGAAAAGGGATTTTATTTAAATAAATAAAATTCAATTAAATGGCTAAGGGTACTTAATTGAACCTTAGTTCAATCAATAGGCTAGGCTAGAAGAATAAGATTGAATCAAATGTTTAATTTGATTAATGGGATAATTAGAGAAATAGGGATATTAATTAAACCTTAATTTTATTAATTGAAGGAATTACAAATGAATAAAATTAACTTAATTGATTGTGCAACTTTTAGGTGTCTACATTTTGCCCCTCTTTGAGTCAACGTGTGACCACATGTTTATTCAAAGAAAAATGCTCAATTTGTCATCAAAATTTTGATATGATGCTGCTTGTTTAAAATTTGTCGATATGAGTCCCTGGATATTAGAAATCGTTATTGATGTGGTACGCTGATGTGAAACTAATTGATCAATATGAAACTGATCTTGATATGAGATTGATGCGATGCTGATTCGATATGATGATGATGTTGTTGATGTTGATTCAATATGATGACGATGATATGCCCCCTTGGGTGATAAATTGAAAAAATTATGTTTGTTGAGGAGGGTGGCATGATTGTTCAATGATATTCGATCTTTAGAAATTTTTTGCGATATTTTTTTTATGATTTTTTGAATTTTTTGGATTTTTACGATTTTTAAAAATTTATCACCTGGTAGATTTTAAAAAGGTTGAAAAATGTAGATGAGATTACGTGGGGATAGAACGTACATGCCCCACTCATCCACCGATTTATTTTTTCTTTTGTTGAGGTGAGATTACATGGGGATAGTGCGCACATGCCCCACTCATCCATCGATTTGTTTTTTCTTTTGCTGAAGAGCCGATCTAGAGTTGATATGGGTTTGTGTTCGATATGAGTCAAGTTTGGTATGGTTCAAATTTTGATAGGGTCAAATTCGATATGGATCCTGATGCGATATGGATCTTGTTTGATATGGGTCAAATTCGATATGGGTCCTGATTTGATATGGATCTTGTTCGATATGGGTCAAATTTGATATGGTGCTGATTGTTGATTTCAATATGGGACAAGTTTGATTTTGATATGGTTCTGATTTGATTTGAGATATAGGACCAATTCAATATGATGTTTGAGATGATGTAGGACTTGATGTTGATAAGAGGATTTTTGGTTGCTAGATGCCCCTTGTTTGATTGATTGCTTGATTGATGTTGCTTTGATGGACTTATTGACATGATATCCAAGAAATTTGGAAATTTATAGGTTTTATTGATGATTTTCTTTTGACTTGCATCATTGTTTCTTTTTGGATCAGCATGTGGTCATACATATGCATGATGAAATGATATTGACATAGATGCATTTAATTTTGATGAGCTATATGGTGTGCATGATTGTCATCATTTTTGTAGATAATGTGAAGTGTGTGTTGATAATGATTGCTTATGATCTACATACTTTTTAAGATGATTTTGATGCATGTCTAATGGATACTATATGTTTTGATGCATTCTTTTTTGTGTGGTTTTGATGATGTTATTGTTAGGCCCAATATGGAAAGCTAATGTACTCAGAGGGGAGGGGTGAATCAGTACTTCAAAACATTTCTTTGACAATAACTTTACTTTTATGCATAAACTGAATAGTGCAGTAACATAATATAAAGCTAAAACAAAATAGATAATAATCATACATGATTCACTCCATAACACATATATTTTGGTTACACAAAAACTCTTGGTTAGAGAGAAAAACTACGGTGGGGATGGCACCCACAACTTCACTACTGCAATAATAAAGGTTGCTTGGTTAGAGATACATGTTTAGCTATTTCTGATAGCTTACCCTGTTAGGAGTATCAAGATCTGTTAGATCTACCTTGCTAAAGGATTTTACAACACTTAATCTAAATGCTGCACTTGGTTAGAGGCTTTACAATTTATAGACTTGATTAGAGTCTTTTACCCTGTTAAAGGTTTCTCTTACAACTTCAAAATATCACAATAAAATCATTACAAATATCTGCAACTTTACATATGGAATGTTATCGTAGATTCTATGTGCTCAGAATAAAATTACCTTGCTTATAGCATACCTCAGTAACCCATATAGTAACTCAGTAAACCCTTCTGTTTACTCTATTCTTTGACTATTCTTTGAAATCCTTCTCGGTGACCTCTGTGTCTCTGTAACAGTCATAACACTTAGTTCTTTCACATGTCTTGCTTCATATATTTCTATATCTTCCTTTTTGTCATGCTACATGTATATATCTGATCTTAATCCATGTTGTATAAATAGATCTCTTATGTCGGTGATCCATTCAATGCTTTGATCTTACAAATATGTTTTATCAAATGAATAACCATGCAAAATATTTCATTGGTTAGATGACCTCAAAATCATACACAATCTTTAAGTGCAATTTCCAATGTGATAATGGTTCTATGTGCCTCGATCTTGTAACACATTTTCATATATATGTCCAGGTTCAATGAATTTGGTAACACGTTTCACTCGGTGTATATCAACTCAGTGTGTCATCTTTGCTGCTCGGTAGACATGGAATGATACTTGGTAGACAGCTCAGTGTATACTATGCTCTGAGACTACTTTCTTCTATAACCGACTGGACTGTGCATACTGATTGAATATTTTGATAGAGATAACCGAGTAGAGTATATAGAATAACTTTGAACATAAAACTAATGGCAACGTGATAAGTAGTAACAATCTCCCCTTTTGACACTAGTTGAGATGTTTGACAAAAACTACTTTCAAATTTATAACTCAATAATCTATATACTTGCAAAATTTGACTATACAGACAGTATATACAATAGTCAATGAAATAATATATCTAGATATACTCCCCTTATCAATATACTGTACAAAACTTTGATTTTGCATGATGTTCTATTCACTGCTCGGTTCACTGCACTTGGATACTCTGCTTACTGCTCTGTGTACTCCCCTTGTATACTACACTCCTTTTGTTTGATATTATAACTTGATGCCTTGAATACTATATCACTCCTCTAATACTATATCACTCCACCTTTTTGACAAACATCAAAACTTAATTACCATTCGGTGGTGGCAACTAGTCAAAAATGGATTTGTACTTGGTCCGTGCTTCGGTGAGAGCGATAGAGAGTGCATCCTTTACACTATCCATTAAAGAATTATGCACTTGAATATCAACCAATAGCGATATTAAGCCATCTAAAGTGCTTCCCTCTTGTGTAGTAGATAAGGAGGTGGCTCGGTTTATTTGTTCTTGGATGGATGAAAGATGAGGAAGGAATAATGTCTAAAGTGTCATTATGTCCATCCTGATCTTGTGTTCTTCATTTCTTAGGTCCAATTGTTGAGCCATGAGCTATTGTAGCTTGGTATAAAAATTCTGAACTGAATTTGGCTCTGTGGTCAACTTATTTGAGAGATCAGTGATCTCTTTCTCAATTGGCTCTATTTTATTTTTGATGTCTTTAATGAATAAAGAAAATGTACAGAGTTTCTGAAATAAATAAAGAATGTGGTTGAGTTGAGGGGTCAGCTCAACAATAAATTTGACAATTTTAAATTTACCAATAGCTATAGCTTTCTATACCTCTTCTATCATTTTTGTAGTGAGCTCCTTGTCTTTTAGCTTGCTCAAATATTTCGATGCATCTACTCTAGATGTCTCTATCTTTGTTAGGAGTTCATCCAGTTGAATGTTGATGGCTGCATCTATTGACACTGTAGCTTCAGGTAGCATATCTATTAAGAGTGCTTTAACCTTCCGAAGTACCTTATTTTTCTTTTGAATCACCATTTGCTTCTCTTGTTCGGCCTTTGCTTTGCATAGTTCACCGAAATCAATGAGTGCTTGCCCCTTTAATTTGGATATGTCTACATTGGGAAACACTATTGGTTTTGACAAATCAACTTTAAAACTATTCTTTTTCATCTTCTTTTCTTTACCTTTCACTGATTGAACTAAGATAATGGCTTGTGAGGCTTGATTACCCTTGGTAGGTTGCTCAATAGAGGCAACACTTTGGTTGGTTTCTTTAGCCTCTGTAGAGTCCTTTGGTGTCTTAGTACTTGGTGTCTCAGTTGCAACATTTTCAGTGCTAGAAGGTGCTTGAGATGTCTGTTCTTGAGTAGTACCTTCTCTTATTGTAGACTTGTGACCATCGATGCCTTGATCCATATCCTGAGGGGTTTTAGTTGAGATAGGTTGATTGACTGGTGGATAAGGCTGAACTTGTTCCAAGAATGATTCACTAGATACAAGTTTTGCATATGCATTGCCTTCTATCATTTCCTATTTTGGTGCCTCTGTATCCATGATATCTTCATCTATTTGAATGGTGTCAGTAGGGTCTTGCTCGGTAACATCAGGATCATGCTTGGTGACATCAATAATTTCAACTGTAGCTTGCTCACCAGCATCCTTGACTTTAAAGATTTCCTATCACTTTGCTTTTGTTTCATTTTCTACTTCAATATACAACCCATTCATCAATTTTAAGGCTCTTTGTTTGACGAGAAACTTTGAGTTGTAGGTTGTCAGATGTTCTTTTATTTCAGCTACTGGCATGTCAAGAAAGAGATGTACCAGACTTCTTTCTTTGATCTGTTTCTCCGAGTCCATTGCATACTTCCACCTATTGTCAATATGTAAATATAATTCATTTGGAAGTGACTTAGAGAGTTCCAATGGAGCCAACCAGAATTTTAGAAGTGTGCAGATGACAACTTCTTCAATTTGTCTCTTTTCATCATTATTTCTGGTTTCATACTTAACATATCTGAATGATCCAAATCCACCATATTCTTTCAGATTAGCACATAAATTTTCAACACTATGTATACTTACCTTCTTGCTCTTGACAATCTGAAATTTGCTAGCATCCTCCGATTTGGTGTCACTAGACTCTTTTGCCAAAATGAGTCTCCGAGTAGTTTTCTTGTAAGTTTGTGTTACCTTAGGAATAGTAACACTTTTTGTTTTCTTACTCGGTGAAGCTGCAGATGCTCTATTGTTAGGTCACTTTGCTGGTGGAGTTGGCGAGGCCTTTAATGTGTCTTGTTTCTTTCTTTTCAACACTTTTCCCTTAGGCAATTTGGTGCTCAGTGTTATAGCTGCCTCTTGGGCTTCAGATTCCTCTTCGATAATGGCTAAAGTGCCTTTGATAGGTGTGGAGGAAGAGTCTTCTCCAAATTTCTCTGATAATGCCTTTATCATCTTTGTTGCCTTTCTTGTAGCTTTGGGTACTACAATGCTCATTTTTACTTTTTCCTTCACTTCTTCATAGTTTCCATACCTTAGCTTGGTAGCATGTCTTGGCAATGTGAGAAATGCATCAATTTTCTATTGTGTGATGTCAAAATCAATCTCATATCCCATAGGTGACAAAGATTGAGTTCTTGGTTCCACAACATTCACATAACAGTAATCAGTGTCTCCTTTGAAATATATGGCATCTTTGTATTTCTCCACTAGCTTGGGTGGAATCCGGTACCTATTATGCATTTTCTCTTGAAATTTACTAAAGTAATCATCCATAATATCATTAAAATTATCACCTAACTTCTCAATGAAGTCATTGATTTGATGGGTGATTGGTCGGTGTAGTTCCCAAACAACTTTACCGACTGATGGAAAGAATTTTTCAAAATAGAAAAACATGCATACAAGTAGTGATCCTGTAAAGCGGAAAATCGCGATCGAACCCTAGTTGCTCTCCCCTCTTCCAACTCCAAGGAGAGAGAAGGGAGATTCACTAGGGTTGATGGTTTTCACTTAGGGGAGAGACTTTACATTCAAAAGAGGGGTTGAAACCCACAAGATCCAATCCCACACAATGCAAGATTGGATGCTAAATGTGTTTCAAGGGTTAAGAAAGCAAAGCTACCCTCTTTTGTAAAGAATATGCATAGAAGAATTAAGCTAGGAATGCATAGAAAGTGACAAAGATTCTCTTATAAAATGAGATAGGGATATAGGATGAAGCTGCGGACCTGGAATTAGCAATAAAATGTCGATACGGCGCTGTCCTGCAAATTTGAGCGAAAGTTGTTAGGACGATGGCGCCCGAGCGCCACGGTCCTCCGAAAAATCTGCAAAACGAAGGGGGATCTGTTCATCTCTGCACAAGGATTCCAGATCTTCAATTTCAACCGCGTACCTACAACCTACACACAGAAAAGCGAAGACGATTGGGGGGTTAGGGATTAGGGGTTTGCCTTTAGGTCAAACCCCGGTTTTGGAATTAACCAAGAAATGAGCAAGTGTTGTAAATGTAAATGTATGTAAAACAAGTACTAATACCTTGTTCTAAGGATGTTTGTATCCTTATGTGCGAAGGTATAAATGTTGTATGTTGTTGTAGTATGTTGTATGTAGTATGTGATCTCCTCTTCAATGGTTGAATCCTTGTCTTGAATGCAACACTTAGCCTTGAATGGAGACTTAGAATGATCAATTGCTTGAAAGAATGCTTGAATGCTTGAATGCTTAAGTATAGTTTCCACGCCTTTTCCCTCATGTGTGTCTCTCTATCCAAATGAGAGAGGAAAATGTAGTTTATATACTTGTCATTTAGGGCTGATAGACTGATTTTCCCGACCTTAGGCCGACCAGGAAAGATAATTTCCAAATTGCAAACAAAAAGACCCGAGACCCCTTAGGAGACCGGGCCCAAAATAGGCCCAAGGACCAGGGCGCCCTGGTCCTGAAGGACCAGGGGGCTAGGCGCTCTGGTCCCACCTCCCGGGACAGCAGGGTGCAAGGAGGTTCAGGCCAGGGTGCTTGAAAAATGCAGTTTTCAGTGTCGTGAGCAAGTTTCAGGGTCTCCATTCAGGTTGCGTGTTGCGTCGCCATCGTGAAGACCGAAATGTAGTCGAAATTGCAAGTGTCACAATTTTAGGACGCTACATTTAGCCCCCACTTTAGCGGGAGTATGTATGCTCATACTTCCGGTAAAGTACAAGGAAACAACATTGAAAGACTTTCACCACGTCAAGGAGGCAAGATACACCAAGCCCCCAATGGACTAAGGATCTTACGACTTCGATTGACAAAGTAAAAGGGAAGATCACGAGGGAGAACCATGACTGTCAGTAGTAAGGTTCCCTCACTATGAGTCATGTAAGAAAGATATCAAAAATTTTCAAGGCAAGGTTAAATTTGTCAAGAAATTTTCAAGTATCTTGAAAAGATATGAACGGGATGTATGCCCCCCTACATTAAAGCGATCGTACACGCCTCACCGGGGGTGATTGCTTTAAGGTAGTGATACATATAAGAATGAGAAAGGAAAGGAGCACGTTATCGCAAGGATTTAGCCCCCAAGTGTGAGATAAGCCCAAGGATAATAGACACAAAACACAAAGCACAAGGTGACTTCGCTTTCCTCGGGGTCAGTATGCTGTATGATAATTCATGTATATATATCATATGTATGTATGCATAATTGTTCTTCATTCCCCAATCAAGGAAGGTCACCTAGAAGAAGGGAACACATGTGTCTTTTGAGTCAACATGAGAGAGACCAAAAGAGATCTCAATGCTTTGCATCATCCTCAAGTAGACAACACTAAGGACAACAAATAGAAGAATGAGAATAACACATAGAAGAAGTAACAAAAGAGAGGGGGAGAGAATCTGCTATGCTAATGAAACTAGTCTAGCACGTCATCTACCCCCCGATCTTACTGATGAATGTTTTGGGAAGGCAAAGAACACGCTAGAGGAGGAACATTCAACACAACAGATGGAGCTATCACAAGATCCAAACAAGGGCTATGTTCATGTTCCAAGCCACGTTGTTCTTGTCTAGGAGCTAGGATAAGTGCTTTAGAAAATTCATTAGATAAATGGTTATCAATATCAACAAGTTCATATTCACTATCAGAAGCAAGAGAAGTAACATTTTCATCATGAATAACATTTTCATCTATATCATCATCAAGATTTATAAAAATAGGATCTTTAACTCGCACAGGATCAAAACCATCATGCATCTTATGTTTAGGAGATTTCGGCTCAATCATCGGCTGAGGAGAAAATGGAATAATGCTTGTTGAAGGTGTTTTTGGAGATTGCAAAGTTTGAGAAACAACTGCTTGAGCTCTAAGACGATGCTTTCGTCGGTGTTCACGTGCCAAACGATTTCGTCTAGTCTTAGTAGGAAGTGGAGAAGATTGAGGAGGAGGAATATTCTCATCCTTAGCACTTGGGTGTTTAGGTTGTGGTCTCTTAGGTTGAACAATAGGAGAAGAGGAAGGTCTCTTCTCTCTATAAAAGGAAGGAGGAGGAACTGCTCCATATAAGGGAGGAATATTTGGTTTAGGAAGGAGACCAAGTCCATCATGATGAGGAGGTATAGGTCTACTCTTAGGAAGTTTATTAGATATAGGCATAGTCACATCCATAGGAATGGGTTGGGAATCTTCTTGAGGAAAGACATTAGTTTTATCTTTCAAAGGAAGAACTTCCTTCTCAAGAATGATAGGAATGTCAAGTTTAGGTGTTCTAGGTTCACTTAGAGATAGGATCATATCTGTTTTCCACTTTTGATAAGATTTGAAAAGATGATCACTTCGCGGAGGAAGAGATTGGAATTGTTTAGGCCAAAAGTAATCAATAGGAACGCTAGAAGTTCTTTCAGCTGGTTTAAAGAGACTATGATTGACAGTAACAACTTCACCATTATGGGGAAATTTCAAACACTTATGAATAGGAGAAGCAATGGCTTTCATGGAAGATAGCCAAGGATAGCCAAGCTTCACACGAAATTGTTCGGAAGAAGGAATAATAGCAAATTTCACATCAAGAGAGTTGTTATGGACCTCAATAGGCAATGTAATAGAACCAATCACAGGAGAAGAAAATGCATCAAATAATTTCACAATCACATCTGTTTTGTCATAAATCACTTGATTCAATTGCAAAGTAAAAAGAAATTCTTCAGTAATAACATTAACCATGCACGAAGGATCAATAAGCACTCCACGGCAAGGTGTATTCTTAACTTTTGCAACTATGTATAAAGGACCATCAGGTGCCCTAATGGCTTCACTAGAATCAAATGTGATGGAAGGTTCTTTAGGATTTTCTTGCTGCTCTACGAAGTTAATCACATTCGGAGCCATAGACACAAGACCATCAGATGAGAGAGAGGAATCATTAGCCTCAATCGCATTAGAGGTATGAGAAGGTAATGGATCAGTAAAAATCTGAAGATTTTGGTTAGGAGGAGCTACAGATGTGTTGCCTTTATCATTCACTCCGGAAACAGAAATAGTATTATTATCAATCAAATCTTGAATTTTACCCTTTAAAGAAAAACATTTTTCAGTATCATGCCTAGGCTGACGATGAAATTGACAAAAGGCTTTGTTATCAAAATAAGGTGAAGTAATCTTTGCAGGATCAATTTGTCTTATAGGAGGAAGAGTAAGCACATTTTGTTCCAATAACTTATTCATAATACTATGCAATGATTCATTCAAAGGAGTATACTTTCTTTCTTTCTTGAAAAATTTAGAAATAGGAGGCACACTTGATGCTGCATTCACATTGTTGTTGATGATGTTTTCATTGAATTTGATGGAATCTCTGTTCGGTTTAAACTTCCCAAATGGTTGTTGACTGCTATCACCCTTATCACTCAGAGCCATAGGATGTGATTGTTCCATTTGACTCACAGTCAGTTGATAATTGTGAAGAGTTGCACACAACTATTGGAAAGAAGTAAACTCAGAAAATAGAAGTTTGTCTCGAATATCCTTTTGTAAATTAGAAATAAAGATTCTTTGAATATCATTGTTAGGCACTGGAAAAGAAATTTGAGCATACAAATGCTTATATCTACCAATGAAATCAGTCACTTTTTCCTTAACACCTTGTTTACAATGCATTAAATCAATCAAAGTAACTTTAGGACTTATATTGTTTTGAAATTGTTGAATGAAAGCATTTGCAAGTTGTTCAAAAGAAGTAATAGAATAGGAAGGCAACGAGCAATAACATTGTAGGGCTTTGTCTCTTAATGTTCTAGTAAACAGTTTTGCAAGCAACCTTTGGTCATAAGCAAAATCAGTACAAATTGTTTGAAAAGTCTTAACATGTGTTAGAGGATCGCCTTTACCATTATACAGTTCCAAATGCGGGATTTCAACATGTTTAGGAGGGATAGCTCGAACAATGTCAAGAGAAAGTGGGCTCGCAACATCAAATGTGGGCACACTAAACTTAGATTGATTCATAGAGGCAATTTGTTGCTGTAAAGAAGAGACAGTTTGTGCAAGATTGTTAATGGTCGCTTCAGTCGAAGAGTTCATATTAGATGTGTTAGATTGAGATGGAGGTGTTATGTTATTGAAAGAAGGTAAAGAGTAAGGTGGTGGGACTCTATGATAATTAGTCATAGGAGATGATTGGATAGGAGGAACACTACAAGGAGGAATAGAATGGTTAAATGAATTGCCCCCTTGCGTCATGTTCATTTGTGAAGATGTAATAGGAACACTCATTTAAGGAATAAATGAAGAAGTCAGATTAAATGAAGGAAGAGGGTTAATTGAAGAAGAGGGATTGCCCCCATGACTAGTGATCACAGGAGGAGTGTCTTGTGTAGAAGTACCCATTATGTTTGATGTAAAAGTAGGTATGCTAGAAATAGAAGTCATCAAAGGAATAGAATGATTGACTTGAGTAGGATGTTGTGTATAACCCAAATTTTCAGCACAACTCTTCATAGGCATCACATTCGAATTCACAATGTGTGAAATACCACGCAAAATATCAATTCCATTCTTATCACTTTGAAGCATACGTTTTAGACCCTCAATTAAAGGAAGAGCTTTACTATCAGGGTATTCTTGAGACATCCACTGTCGAAAATCGTCAAATTGGTTATCCAATTTCGAAAGTTGTTCTACAGAAACCTCATAGAGAGCTTCTTCATCATTAAGAGGATTAGAGGAATTACCCATGTCCTCGTTAAAAAGGCTATTCAAATTAGGTTCCATCTCCTCAGTAGTTAAACCTCGGAAAGACTTAATTCTATGGCTTCGTCTAACGGGAATAGTGTAAGTAGGGCTTATTGTTGTAAAACTCATGCACTAGAAAGAGAGAGAAGATTTTGAATTTAGAGGTAGCAATTTTCAGTAAAATCAGCCAATCTTCTGGATTTAAGCTGTTAAATGCAATCATGACAGTCTCCCGAAATTTCAGAAAAAATGTCTGGGACCGTGGTGCTCGGAGTGCAACACGGTCCTTGCAACTTTTTTCGAAATTTGCAGGGATGAAAGGTATGATGATTTTAAAGCTAATCTGAAAAAATTGAGTGATTTTACGATCTGTAGATAGGCCAAATTAAAGTTGCAATCTCGAAATTGAACCCTACCAAGATTGTCGAAAAATGCAAAATTTGAATTTTGAAAAAGAGAGGGAAACTGAAATTTTGAATTTTATGATTTTAGAGGGAATGTCAAGAGCAATGCAAATTTTGAAATTTGAAAATTGACTCAATTTCACGCAAAATTCAGTTTTGAAAGCGGAAATTAAAGTTGTTGTAGTTAAGCACTTAATTTCAAAAGTCACAAATTGCAAGAATTTGAATAAAGCACTGAAATTTTTAATGAATGCAAACACACTTTTCAGATTTAGGATAGTAAGAACACAATTTTGACACAAAATTTCAATTTCAATGATTTTTGAATGTTTAGAAGCCTTAATCCAAGCAATCACAAGACCAAATTTGACTGTAATTTTGAAAGTGTTAGATTTGATAAAATTAGCCAAAATTCTGGATTTTAGCAGGAAAATACAGTAAGATCTAGCTCCCGAAATTTCGGAAAAAATGTCGGGGACGATGGCGCTCGGAGTGCACACGGTCCTTGCAACTTTTTTCCAAATTTTCAGGGATGAAAGATATTGTGATTTTATTGCGGAATCCAAAGTTACAGCTGATTTGGAGATGTTTTGATCAGTGAAATTGTCGGACAAAGGTTGAATCAAGAGGGTTTCAAAAATTAGGGTTTTGACACTTAACCACTTAATTTTCAAAATTAAAGCACAAATTTGAATTGATAATTTGTAATAGAAGGGCAGATCTGAAACAAGCATTAATAATTAAACATTTCACAAGTTTAATTACTAAAAAGAAAATTTAGGGTTTTTATGCAATTACCTCTAAAATTTTGCAAAAGATCAAACATGGAAATGTAATCAAGGAATCAAATTTCAGCTCTAATCATGAATAATCAGAAAGGATGTTCACGTTGGGTTCACCAAAATGTAAAGCGGAAAATCACGATCGAACCCTAGTTGCTCTCCCCTCTTCCAACTCCAAGGAGAGAGAGGGGAGATTCACTAGGGTTGATGGTTTTCACTTAGGGGAGAGACTTTACATTCAAAAGAGGGGTTGAAACCCACAAGATCCAATCCCACACAATGCAAGATTGGATGCTAAATGTGTTTCAAGGGTTAAGAAAGCAAAGCTACCCTCTTTTGTAAAGAATATGCATAGAAGAATTAAGCTAGGAATGCATAGAAAGTGACAAAGATTCGCTTATAAACTGAGATAGGGATATAGCATGAAGCTGCGGACCTGAAATTAGCAGTAAAATGTTGATATGGTGCTGTCCTGCAAATTTGAGCGAAAGTTGTCGGGACGATGGCGCCCGAGCGCCACGGTCCTCCGAAAAATCCGCGAAACGAAGGGGGATCTGTTCGTCTCTGCACAAGGATTCCAGATCTTCAATTTCAGCCGCGTACCTGCAACCTACACACAGAAAAGCGAAGACGATTGGGGGGTTAGGGATTAGGGGTTTGCCTTTAGGTCAAACCCCAGTTTTGGAATTAACCAAGAAATGAGCAAGTGCTATAAATGTAAATGTATGTAAAACAAGTACTAATACCTTGTTCTAAGGATGTTTGTATCCTTATGTGCAAAGGTATAGATGTTGTATGTTGTTTTAGTATGTTGTATGTAGGATGTGATCTCCTCTTCAATGGTTGAATCCTTGTCTTGAATGCAACACTTAGCCTTGAATGGAGACTTAGAATGATAAATTGCTTGAAAGATTGCTTGAATGCTTGAATGCTTAAGTATAGTTTCCACGCCTTTTCCCTCATGTGTGTCTCTCTATCCAAATGAGAGAGGAAAATGTAGTTTATATACTTGTCATTTAGGGCTGATAGACTGATTTTCCCGACCTTAGGCTGACCAGGAAAGATAATTTCCAAATTGCAAACAAAAAGACCTGAGACCCCTTAGGAGACCGGGCCCAAAATAGGCCCAGGGACCAGGGCGCTGGGCGCCATGGTCCTGGGGGACTAGGGCGCTGGGCGCCATGGTCCTGGGGGACCAGGGCGCTGGGTGCCCTGGTCCTGAAGGACCAGGGCGCTAGGCGCTCTGGTCCCACCTCCCGGGACAGCAGGGTGCAAGGAGGTTCAGGCCAGGGTGCTTGAAAAATGCAGTTTTTAGTGTCGTGAGCAAGTTTCAGGGTCTCCATTCAGGTTGCATGTTGCATCGCCATCGTGAAGACTGAAATGCAGTCGAAATTGCAAGTGTCACAATTTTAGGATGCTACAGATCCAAAATTTAGTGTATTAGCCGAGTTGTTCTTCTTCAGCTTCTTGGTGGTGTTCAAATTTTCAAATAGGTTCTTCAGCAATACCTCACATAGATCAATTTTCATTCCCTTTTTCACAATTTTGTATGGTAGGTCTACTACTGCATAGGGTACACTATTTTCCCTTGCCGATTGGAAGAAACAATAACCTATTACTCTAATGGCAAATTTTAATTCTTCATCAGTGACATTGTTCAATTTCATTCATCTGCAATCCGATTCCACTCTAGTTAAGTTGATCAATTCCTTTTGTGATATCATCTTTTGGGCTTGGGCATGATCATAAATAGGGTAACTGGTAATCAGATGAATGATTTCCCTAGTAATCTTAAATGGTTGCTCTTCTAGCCACATGAAATCATAGTGAACTCTGCTTAGAACAAACTTGACCCACTAGGGTTTGGACACATGGGGATAGGTTAGGGCTTCATTTAATCCCTTGATCTTAATGTGCTCATACTTTCTATTTAATTTACCATCTATGCATAATTCATCATAGGTGTCTTTGATTTCAACGTGACCAAGTTCTTCAACACAACATCTGGTGAAGAATGTCACATCCTCAACTAATAACACTCTATCTGGGATGAGTGAAAATGCAGTTTTGTCATCCGGTTCAGATACAACTTTGGGAGTCAAAGAGTATTTTAGTGAGGGCTTCTCAACATTCTTGACAACAATGGGATCTTGGATCTTAGGTGCCATTTGTAGATTTCAGATAAAAACTAACAAAAGATCCTTAGGGTTTGAGGATTTTCAAGCGACTGATGCTTCACACTTAGCAGATAATGATAACTTGATAAGATTGATAAACCTGCTTAACAATGCATTGAGATTGATGTAAATACCTTGAATTTTCTTTGTAGGAGGTTTGATCACCCTAGATTCACTTTTCTCTACTCTCTCGAAAACTTGGTAAGTAAAAATGATGGCGAAAATGCTTTTAAGTACACAATATACCTTATCGGGCTCCATGCGGGTTAGGTCGAAAACATTAAATGCACTTGGTTCCACTAAACCTTCTTTCCTTTTTCTGCTTTAACCAGGTAACCAAACTTCCTTCATTTACCGACTTGACAGGTTTCCTGTATTCACCAACTTGACAGGCTTCCTATAAAGTGCTCCAAAAGACTTGATAGAATTTCAAACTTACTATTACATCTTACTTATGCAGATTTTGAAATAAGTACATAATAAAATAGGAACTGTTAAGATTTAACCTTGAGAGAATGCAGTCCCTTCATACCTTTACTGATTAATTTGGAATAGGAGCACCTAACTTCGTGCTTTCTTTATTTGACACAATTTCCTTCTTTTTCCAAATCATCTGTAATTTTTCTTTTATTTCTTCAATGTCTTTTCTAGGTTGATCTCTGCAATCTCCAACCAAGTGTCCAACTTTGTGACAATGAAAACATGCCATACCAGGATTTCTCCATGATCTTCGGTTGTTCATCCCAAACCTTATAAAGCAGTTGGCACTTATATGTCCATATCTTCCACAACATTCACACCATATCCTTGTATTATAATCCCATGGTACTGCAGAATACTGTCGGTAAGGATTTCTGTGAGTTCGGTAACCTCTAGCATTTGCTTAGTGTGCATACCACATATAGTTCTTTTGCTTAAACCAACACTTCTCAGTACTATGTCCATATCTATTGCAGTTTTTACAAAGCCCTTTGAATTTTACCTTCTGATAATTGTTAACAGACTTTGTCCTACACTAATTAGATGTGTGACCATATTTATTGCAATTGTAACAATAACCATTGGACTTAGTGACATTCGGTTGCTTACCTTTTCTGATTTGACACATGTTGGCAGTGTGACCTTGATTTCCATAGTAGTTGCAAATAGGCTTCTTTCTTTTGATGTTCTTCTTGATTCCAGCTTGCTTTGATGATTCTCCTCTCTCGGTAGTATGGATTCCCTTCTCGGTAGAGTCTTTTCCTTTGTAACCGAGTCCTGCATCTTTGTTGGGTCTTCTTGTATTCAATTTCTCATCCAACATCTTTGATGCTTCATAACTCTTCTTCAGTTTTTCTTTTGATTTATTCTCTGTTTCAAGTTCATCGGTCAACCTTGATACTTCAAGTTTCAATGCTTGATTCTCACCATCTTTCAGATTTGCTTCATGATGTGCATAACCTAGTTGATCTGACAAGTTTTGTTGAATTCCAGTCAACCTTGTGATTTCATCATCCTTATCAGATACTAAGACTTCAAGTTGTTGTTTCTCTCTTTCTAGATCTCTTACTTTATTCTCGGCTATCCTCAATGCATCAATATTTTCAGTCATCTGTGTGCTGAAATGTTCATGTTCTCTTTTCATTGCTTTTAGTTGATCAACCAGTGCTTTGTTCTTTTCTTTCAATAATCCAATCATTTCTTTAGTCTCTTCAGATATATTGTTCTCAGATGATGTCTCAATTTGTTCCACTAACTCTTGAGAGTCCCGCAAAATATTAGATAATCTTCTTCTCACTTTCAGAGATTTTTGCATTTGCCTTTGCATGTCTGCAATCACTTGATTAGCATGATCTAGCTCTTCTTGCAGATACACAATCCTCCAAGATTGTTTATAGCCTTCCATTGATAAGATCTTTCTCTTTAGGCAGTTAAACTCTTTTCCAAGATTGAAGCTCTGATACCAATTATTAGGCCCAATATGGAAAGCTAATGTATTGAGAGGGGAGGGTGAATCAGTACTTCAAAAAATTTCTTCAACAATAACTTTACTGTTATGCATAAACCGAATAGTGCAGTAACATAATATAAAGATAAAACAAAATAGATAACAATCATACATGATTCACTCCATAACACATATATTTTGGTTACGCAAAAACTCTTGGTTAGAGAGAAAAACTACAGTGGGTATGGCACCCACAACTCCACTACTGCAATAATAAAGGTTGCTCGGTTAGAGCTACATGTTTAGCTATTTCTAATAGCTTACCCTATTAGTAGTATCAAGATCTATTAGATCTACCTTGCTAAAGGATTTTACAACACTTAATCTAAATGCTACACCTAGTTAGAGGCTTTACAATTTATAGACTTGACTAGAGTCTTTAACCCTGTTAAAGGTTTCTCTTACAACTTCAAAATATCACAATAAAATCATTACAAATATCTACAACTTTACATCTGGAATGTTATAGTAGATTCTATGTGCTCAGAATAAGATTACCTTGCTTATAGCATACCTTGGTAACCCATATAGTAACTTGGTAAACCCTTCTATTTACTTTGTTCTTTAACCGTTCTCTGAAATCCTTCTCGGTGACCTCTGTGTCTCTATAACAATCATAACACTTAGTGCTTTCACATGTCTTGCTTCATATGTTTCTATATCTTCCTTTCTGTCATGCTACATGTATATATCTAATCTTAATCCATGTTGTATAAATAGATCTCTTATGTCGGTGATCCATTCATTGCTTCGATCTTACAAATATGTTTTATGGAATGAATAACCATGAAAAATATTTCATTGGTTAGATGACCTCAAAATCATACACAATCTTTAAGTGCAATTTCCAATATGATAACGGTTCTATGTGCCTCGATCTTGTAACACCTTTTTATATGTATGTCCAGGTTCAATGAATCTGGTAACACGTTTCACTCAGTGTATATCAACTCGGTGTGTCATCTTTGCTGCTCGGTAGAGATGGAATGATACTAGGTAGACAACTTGGTGTATACTACGCTCTGAGACTACTTTCTTCTATAACCGACTGGACTGTGCATACCAACTGAATATTTCGGTAGAGATAACCGAGTAGAGTATATAGAATAACTTTGAACATAAAACTAATGGCAACTTGATAAGTAGTAACAGTTATTGGATATACAAAAATGGTTTTGATATGATATGCTTATGGGAATGCAGGATGCATTTCTAATGTGATGCAAAACCTGATATGATTTAATGATGCGACTATATGCCATGATGTGATAATGATGTGAGATCTATCTTGAGAATGAGATGTAGTGCAATGATATGATAATGATATGAACATGATAATGATAATGCCAACTAATCCAACAAATTTAACTATATGCAAGACAAATGTAACTATATGCAAGATTTTAACATGGTCTAAATGATAATGATAATACAAACTTAATATGATAATGAGAATGCAACTAATGATCATATGCAACCTGATGCAAGGCTAAAATGATACTGATATGCAATCTAATGTAAGATTAAAATTATATTCATGTTAATGTAGAGTTAACATGAAATGCAATCTAATATGCAACCCTAATGATAATGCATTCTCACTCTCCAAATGTTTCCATTTGTTTGGATCATAGTGCCTGGGCTTCCTCTATTTCATCATCGAGCCTTGATATGTTGAAAGTTAATACGAGCATAATGGTATAATTGAACCATAATGACCTGAGTATAACTTACATGGGTTTTGATATTGCAAGATGACACAAGAATCGAGATATACTTGAACCAAGATGACCCGAGTGTTGCTTGAGTAACCAAACAAGATCAAACAAGAATTAAGCTTGGTCCAATTCAAATCCAAAATATCCTCAACGATATGCCACCTGATTGCTTCGTAGGACAAATTTGCATGGTAAAAGGCTTCACTCACATATAGTAGACAAATAAAACATCACATTGCTTCCTTGCTTCTCTAGTCGTGAGACATCCTGAAAGTGCTTAGGACATATGATAAGCAAAAGATCAAAAACCATAAGTAAACATGCATACCATTTGGAATATATTTTTGTCACATAAAACATCTTGCAATTATGATTGTTGTTTAGTTGTAATTAGTTCAAAGAGACTTGATGTTTTCCTTCTTACATTGATATGTTCCTTGTTGATTTGTCATGATCCTTGTTTTCTCTTGATGCATGTTTGATCTAATTTTGAAACCCAAAGACGAGATGCCCCCAATGAGGTCACAAACTTGCCTCCACTCTAGATACTACTCGATATATATATATACATTGATCACTAAGCCATGGTGGGATATGATTCAAATAAATGATCAGATAAGAAAGGACAATGACTATGCTAAGTATGTACAGGATAAATGTTGTAGGATAAAGTGTTCTTGGATTGCCTTTGGTCAAGATCAGATTGTGTCGACATATGTACAAGTACTTATAGATGAAGGAGCTACTTATCATAAGTAGCGATCCTGTTTGTAGGTGTTCACCACTTTCTTCTTATTGCACAATTTGATTTATTTTCAAATATTTGAAACATGAACTGCCATCAATTGATACAGATTTGACTAGCTAGAACAAAATCTAGTATTCATACCAATCTATGTCATTTTTTTATTTGATCGATTATTGATAAGAATTTCTGGTTTAAAAGAGTGAGTACCCCCTATAAGACCAAGCTGTCTAGTTTTGAGTGTACCTATCCATGTATAAGACATGTTGATGTTAATGTTGAAAGATTGATTGATTAACAAGACTCGATGATTGATAGGAATGCATGGTTTCAAAGAGTGAGTACCTCATATAAGATCGATTTGTTTGGTTTCGAGTGTACCTACCCCCGTATAAGACATGTTGATGTTAATAGATTTCAAGCGATGAATTGATTAACAAGGCATGCGATCATATTGATTGCAGACTTCAAGAGTTTTCCTATTGTTGATTTGATTTGATGGACCATGCGTTCATGCTTTGATTTTCAAATTTTTATTTGATTTTGTTGATTTTTAGTTTTTAGTTTTTGGATATTTTGATTTTGTAGAATTTTTGGATTAGAAGAAAGATGTATTTGGTTTCCCCAATGTATAGAAAGACAAGGAATACTATGAATGGATGGCTAAACCATTGAGGTAGAAATGGATAGGAGAAAGACGAAGGTAGCTTATTATGGAACATGAAGGGACATGCCAAGAGATTTTTCAAATCATGTTTTTGTCCTTAGTTTTGATCAAGATCAAGGATGGAAAAGGGGATATGAATGGAGATAGGATATGGATAGGAGAAACAATATCATAGATAGTGATAGATGATGGAAGAAATGAATAGATAGGATAAGGGATATGGACTAGAGGGTATGGATAAGGTAAAGCAAGATCATAGATAGCACTAGATGATGGAAGTAATGAATAGATAGGATAAGTGGTATGGATAAAGTGAAGAAGATCATAGATAATGATGAATTTAGCTATGGTAATGGATATTGAAGGAAGGATAATGGTATATATGGATAGGAAAAATAGAGTGGATGAATGTTGTCCCCAAGCATAGAGGTTTCCATTTGCAAAGAGGTGATATGCAATATTTTTATAGTATTTAGGACCACTTGAATAAGTGTTTTTGAACTTTTCGAAGATAGAGAAACAACCCACACTTAGAACCTCCGAAAAAATTCAACCGAACATATCTAGCAACTAGGAAGGATACTCAAAAGGGAAGAAGAATCCCGAATTGGATCAAGGTATTTAATATTTGATTACCCATGTGTGTGCAAGTGGGTTCATTCCAGCTCATATGAGCATTGTAATCTTTAGAATCCAACATGGCTAGCTACATGAGTTACCCTGACTTCAAATGCATCATGGATAGAGCCTCGCTGCCAGTGAGCATCGATAGCCCCGATGAGGTTATCATTGTAATCTCACAAATATTTCTCCATTGCTAGCCAGGCGTCCATAGCCTAGATGGAGTTACTTGCATGTTCCCATAGCCAAACATTTAGATATTGCATTTCATTGCATGTTTTTTTTTATATTTATTTTCTTGCTCATGCTTTTGATCTTTTGATATTGTCTTTTTTCTCTTTATTTTTCTTGCATTGTCTTGTAAGTGATGAAACTTACATGGGTCTTTTAATTACAGTGGGGCTGAAGCAAGATTTTAGATTTTTCACTAGCCATGTCTTCAACTAAGAGATCACAATGCTTTAGAGCAATTGATTAAGTGTATGAGATGTAGTAATCAAAAGATGTCGATACCAAGATACGATAAGTGGTTCTTTTCTAGATTGAGTGTGTATCCCAACCAAAAGAAAATGTTAAAGAGGAACAACCTCAGATTCTGAAGCATTTCATGAATAGATATCTAGGAAAAGGACTGAATATGAGATTCAAGCATGAGCAAGCATGTGACAAAATGACACAAACACCTATTTCACAGATGAAGGATTTATGCAAAGGATTGAATGAAAGGAATGGAAGATTAGAAAAGAGGTGTTGGATAATAGATAGAATGTTTGAAGATTTGTGCAAGGATAGATGAAAATGCATTCAAGATGAGTGTTGGTATACAACTCGAGAAGTGATGAAGAGATGGAGGAAAATTGAATTTTGGGACATAAGGACCCAAAATAGATAAAGGAAATGATGGAGGAATAGTTTTGGAAAGATGTTTACATAGATGGTTGAAAGAAGTTTAGAGATGTGTGCCTTTATTGATCTTTCTTATGGATAATTTGAGGTGATGGATTGGTGGATGGAGAGAACTAAGTACCCAAGATGGATGGAAGGGATGGAGAATTTGAATTTGGAATGAAAGGACCTAAGATAGATTTGGAGGATGAAGAGTTTGACTTTGGAATGAAAGGACCTAAAATGGATTTGGAATATGAAGAGTTTGAATTTGGAATGAAAGGACCTAAACCGGATTTGGAGGATGAAAGGTTTGAATTTGGAATGAAAGGATCTAAAATGGATTTGGAAGATGAAGAGTTTGAATTTGGAATGAAAGGACCTAAAATAGATTTGGAGGACGAAAGGTTTGACTTTGGAATGAAAGGACCTAAAATTGATTTGGAGGATGAAAGGATTCCTTGATCTTGATCTTGACTTGGAGTAGAATCATTTGAGTTTGTTCTTTCCTCTTGATTTTGAATTAGATTAGTGACAGAGATGGAAGGGATATCATGCTCTTTCTTAGAAGGTGGATGTTAAATTGGACTTTGCTCTTGAGATAAAAGGGGACCATCATGGATGAAATACCAAAATATTAGGGGATCATCATATAAGATTCTTGATAGGCGGGATCTTGATAACAAATGGGATTAGATTGGAGAGCCATGATATCTTGATCTTGATTTAGGATATGAGTCATTTCCTTTGAATAAGCTTCTTCTTTTCAAGTGACAAGGGATGGTCACATGAGTGATCAAAGTTTTAGTTTGGATAGGTTGATGTTGTTAACTTGATGGATAATTCCTTTTGATACTCAAGTTTACTTGTCAAGTAGAGATTTAGTTTGATTCGCCCCCATGACAAAGTGTGTCAAATGATATGAGTCAAGCTTCACGATATAGAAACTTAATTTGACAACTTGATGTGAGGCCTCACCTCAACTTAGTCTGACATTTCAGTGATTTTGAAATTGAGACTATAATGGATACTTTATTTTGATGCATTTTGGAATTTAGAACTTATATGATTTCAGGATTTGCATAACATTGATATATATTGATGATTTATTTATATGGTTTATGAGATAGAACACTACATGATTGTTGAATAAGATGAAATTGCGGTGATATATGTCGATATTGAATTTGCAGGACTTTACTATGATAATAGAACTATGATGTATGTTTAAGTTTTGTGAATTAGGATGAATTGCTTAGGTGAAATTGCTTGGATAAAAGATGTAATTTAATTTGTTTAGATGTAAATTGTATGCAAGTGATGATGTGTATTATTATTCCTTGGAATTATATTATATGTGGATATTTGAAAGTACTAATGTGTGAATTGAGATGTGCAGGAAGTTAACCATGTGACCATGGAAAATTTGCAGAGAACCAAACCTAGACCAATGTATGTTCGTAAGCCAGGGGTTGTCTATTTGGAGAAACAGCACCCCGTTTGTGTTGTATTTTATTCGTAACAGTATATGATGCATGTGTGTTAAGTGTTATTTAATTGTTTTGTGTAAAATCCATAAGAGACGATTTCATGTATTAAAATTCAAAAGTGTTTTCTTTGTGTCACTTGACACGTGTGGATTTAAGTTTAAATTTTATTTGTCTCTTGGTGGGAAAGTGTTCAACTATAGTTTTTTCAATTAATATAACGTGATGTCATAAATACCTTGGGTAAAGAACCTTTGGGGTGGTCAACATAGGTTTGACCCGAAAATAAACTTCAAAGGGGTTTAAAATGGGTTAAATGAACACCTAGGGGTAGTTTAATAGGGTTTCCTAAAGCCCATAAGGTATACCTAAGGGTTAGGGGTAATTTTAGGCAAGTTTCTACTCCTAAGTGACCTTTTTGACATTCTAAAATTTGACTTTTCTGAGTTGTGCGAAAATTGAAATTAGAAGTTTGAACCTAGTTGTAAACTTTCCTATTCGAATGGGAGTTCTCTTTCCCATTCTGTCTTACCTTCCTCTTTAGTTTTTAGAAACTTGTCAGAACTGAGGGAATGAGCTTCTTAAGCAAGAATTTGAAAATTTGAGGGTAATCACCCACTCTCCATTTTTGGAGACAAGAGAAATTTTGAAAAAAAAGAAGAAAAGAATAGTTTGAATAGTAAAATTTGGCTAAGGGTAAAAGGAGAAGATCCGTGGATTTGGGCAACTCTTCCTCAACTATACTATCCTACCTTGGGCAGATTAAGGTTGGTTACATTCTTCTTAAAATGAATTCTTTTTGCATGTGTTTGAAGGTATGTTGGTGTAAGAAAACTATTTCCTTGTATGTTCTATTTTGGGTATCTCATTTGGTATTTGTATTTTGTTTTGTAAATGTTTTTGGGAGTCTTCAAGACCTCTTACTCTTGGGAGAGAGGAGGATCTTGTGGGTGGTAGCAGTGACAACCCTCGAGTGAGAGACTCTCGTTATGAGAGCAATTATGAGAGCGATCACAAGGGATTTTTGTGTGACCCTTACTGCATGGCCTGTTTGTGCAATGGGGGTCATAAGGAGGGATATAAGGCTAGAATGCCTTGGGGGGCATAAGGAATAAGGGGTTGAAAATTCTTGATGTATTTGTTGTACCATGAGGTGGCTACATGTTTTTCCATACTTGCATGTTTTTATCCTGTCTAGGGCTTGGTTCTCTGAGCTCGAGGGTGGGTACCAGTTAGCCTAGGCTGGGAGGTGAGCACTCCATGTTCATAGTTGTGATTTAATATGCATGATTGTCGAGAGTAAAGAATAGGACAAGTGGAAGGTTGCAGGAATTATTGTTGCAGAAATTTATGTGCAATTGTAATTATTAGTTTTAAAAGGAGAAATATACCCTCATTCGTTGAGATGAGAGGCAATTTGTAAATTTGAAATATAGACATGAGATTTGTTATTGTATTTAAATAAAGAAACATCTTGTAAAATTTGCAGAATATCTTTAGGATTATAAAAAGCTAGATATGTTCATATTTTCTATTTGAAAAGAAATACTTTTGAAATGCATGCAATAGTCATTGTAATATGAAAATCAGTTTTATCTAATTCTGTGTTTTTCTTTTTATCTATGAATTTGTCTTCATTTTAATTGCAGAAAGTATGAGTTGTAGTTGTTGTTAGATTTTAAATAAAAATCTCTATTCAGTTGCAATAGTAATTGCAGAATCAATAAATGTATTTATTGCAGAAAAGAATAATGTATTCCTAAATTAGTATTCCCTAAGTTAAAAAAAAAAGTATATCTGATGTGTTATGATAAATAGTTTAGCAGGAAATTTATTCCATTCTTATGCATTAAAAAAAAAAAAAATTAAATAGGAAAGGCATAAATTAGATTTGCATGCATATTGTAGATTAAAAATAAATTTTATATTTCTGTTTTCTATAAAAGAAATAAAGTACAATATAGTTCTGGAAAATATTCTTCCATTTACTTCAGAAAGTTAGACATTTATTTTAAATACTGGCAATATTTAGTTTTAGAAATTGATATCTACAGTAAACAGATTTATTACTTTACTTCCTTTCCTACAATTGAAAATCAAAATCTTCCATGATTTCAGTTTTATTTTAAGAAAAGAAATAGTAATATAAGTTATATATAAATATATATAATTATATACATATAGATTTCATGTATATATTTATATATACTTATATATAAAACATATCATAAAAATTACCTGCGAAACAAATGTAGATATAAACCTAAATTTATATATATATATATATATATAAATATAAATATATATATAGATTTATTAAACTTAATGGGTTTCTTCTTTAAAAAAAATAAAAATGAATGCATACATATGTAAATATATATGAAACTATATATATATATATAACAAAAAAAAATAAAAAATAAAAAAAAAGGGGAAGGGGCCGAGCACTATGCATCGTACAGTGATCGGCAGGGAAAGCCGCGCACTGTGCAATGCACAGTGGATGGTGGAACCGCACACTGTGCAATGCATAGTGGATGGTGCTGCCGCACACTGTGCACTGCACAATAGATGATGGGGCCGCACACTGTGCACTGCATAGTGGGCGGCAAGGCCGAACATTGTGCAATGCATAGTGGGTGGCCATGGCCGTGCCGCCTTCAAAAAACCCGTGCCTCCCATTTATCGGCCTCTGCGCCGCTGGATCTCCCCCAATTCGGCCCTGCATCAAAGTGCTAAGCAAAAAAAATAAAAATAAAAATATATTAAACCCTAGCCCGGGTAGGGCTAGGGTAATAAATAAATAAAATAAAATGGTAACTCATTTAGAAGGGCTTATTTGCTATTAAGTTGGGAAAATCTTTTAAGAAGGCTATATATATATATATTTGGGTATGTATTTATATGTAGATACAAATATTTAAATACCCATATATGATATACAAATAGGAAGTTAAAAAAAAATTTAACGAGTAAAGCCTAACCTTATATTTTAAAATTTATTTAGTTTGGTAAATACTTAATTGTACCTTAGTTAATTTAATTAGAGTATTTAATTTTAAGTTTGGATTTAAAAAGGATTAATTTAAGCACCTTTAATTTTGAGGTTAGAATGGATGCTAGAAAAATAATTTTAATTAGCTTTCTAAAATCGATTAATAGCTACCCGTAATTAATTTTGCCCGCGTAAATTAATTATCTAAATTAATTGACACTTTAATCCATTATTTTAATTATTGATTTAAAAAAAAGAATTTTAGACAATATAGTCTTATTGGAGATTAATTTTATCATCATCTACTATTTTTAATGAATTTGATTTAATTAAACTATTGACTATGTTTGATGAGAAAATAAACTAAATCCTTTATTTTTCTGCAAATAAATTTTAATTAATTTCATTGCTTAGTTTAGTATCAGAGTTAGCTTGAACATAGATATGGAAAACATGTTATGCATGCCGAGTTAGCAAACTTTGTTAATTAGTTAGTATTTAAAAAAAAAAAAATCATCTCGTTTTTGCCCTAAATTTTGGGCTTGACACTTGAGATCTAACTAGGTATTGATTTTGATATGATTGGTTTAATATTGGAACACTTGATCACTCTATTTGATACTCCTTAGCCTTGTTGGATGAAGTCTTGTTTAAGATAGTTGAAATGTTGATAACCACCTCCAAGGGTGTCTTTTTGGATTTGAAAATCTCCTCCACTTATGATTTCTCTTTGCTTGAACTCATTTTGAGTTGATTGATTGATATTTTTGCAAGATGTTTTAACATTTGTGACAAGAATACATAGCACACATGAAGAAAATGGTCATCCTAATGCTAAAAATTGAGTGTATGTCCTTTGGCTTGAACGTTTTCAAATCCCTAATTTTTTCACTCATTTGGATCACAATAAATATACATCAAATAGACTATTTATTCAAGGGTCATAAACAATATCATAGCCCATTATTCTCGACACTCCATCAGCTAAAACAACCTTGTCACCCCCTAGAGGGCGCCCATTTTTTTGCCTTTTTTCTAGAAATTAATCCAAAGTGAATTGCTTCACAATTGGATACTTACCTTAGGAAATATATGGTGAGTAATCTTGGGGCCAGAGTCTTCCCCACCTTTGCACTATGATATTGCCAATGTTTGGAAACTTACTTGGCTCATGTCTAATGCTAAGGTTCGTAGTAAGGATTTTGTTTGGTGCAGAAAATGATAAACTCAATTAAGATGCTTTCCAACCTTTAGAACAAAGGCTTTTCGCATCACGAGGATACTAGGGGAAGACTATGAAATACACACTTTCATTAGAGGGGATTTTCACCAGCCTCCACATTTGATTATAGTGGGTTGGTAAATTTAGTGATAAAGTCATTGCACACTTAGGTCATTCCTCTCTCACTGGCCTTAATGGCGCCCTAAGGGAAACTTGGGAGGGCAGGCCTTCTAAAGGATTTAAATTCTTGAAGTAAAAGAAAGCATGAATGAGTGGGTTTGACTTTTTGATCACCCAATTAAGGGGAGAGCATATACCTACCACTTTTGAGACAAGACAAACAAAGTTCCTTTTATCCTTTTCAAAGAAATGATTGGATAAAACCTATTTGGAGATTTTTCTACAATAAGTATGGTGTTATTTTTATCCCACAAAGCAATTTCTTGTCTAATCTAGGTAATGAAATCGTGGTCAACTTAAAATAATGTACCTTGCTTTGAGATAGAAATCGCTTTGCAAAAGGAAATGTGGATTGTTCTTTTTAATCTTGCGAACAAGTATTGATTGTGAATTTTAACCTTTGCAAGAAAATAAAAGATTGTTGTTCTTTCTATAACCCCAAAATTTAGAGTATGAACCTAACTTGCAAGAAGGAACATGTTAAGTTGTTGTTCTTTTTAACCTTGCAAATTTGATTCTTTTTAAGCCCCAAATTGAAAGATGTGGTTGACTTTTAAACCCAAAATGAAGATGAGGTTCTTTTTAAACCAAAGGAAAATGAATTCTTTTTACCCAATTTGAAAAGATAGAAAGAAATAAAACTCCTAATCTAACCTCTCCAATCCTGCAAGAAATTGTTAGTATCCTGCAAGAAGAAAAGTTAGTGAAATGTCAAATCATTTGGTGGGCTTACACAAGCCTAATATTTTTCTTGATGGTATAATTTTTGGCTCTTTGTCAAATACATGATCCTGTAAAAAACGTGACAGGAAGTTGCTAATTTTTTGATTTTGTCAAAAATGTGACAGGAAATTATAGATTTTGTCAAAACTATGATAGGAACCTACTGATTATATCAAAAACACGACATGAAACTACAAATTCTCGATCCTGTCAAAAAAGTGATAGGAAGTTGCTAATTTTTTTATTCTGTAAAAAATGTGATAGGAAGTTTTTTAATTTTTGATCCTATAAAAAATGTGACTGGAAGCTAAAGATTCTGTCAAAACTATGACAAGAACCTACTGATTCTGTCAAAAACATGACAGGAACTTGCAAACATTAGAAATAAAAGGAACAAACCCCACGATGGGCACCATTTTAATGTCTGTTGAAAATGTGGTCTTCAACCTACAAGAAGAAAAACACTTCACACACACATGAAACATTGCATTAGAGTTAGAAATCACAAAAACAAGTTAGTGAACCAAAACCTCCCAAAATCATTCCATGCTCCTCTATCTCTAAAGATCTCTAAGATTAAAGTTGGCCCTCACTTGGGAGAGTAGCTTGATCCTCAATATGACAACCTTGAGAATGAGTTATAGTGATATGCTAAGATCAAAATGGATGCAGCTAAGATTCTAGTTAAAATGAAATGATGGATGAAGATAGGATGGAAGATGCTAGATGAGAAAATAAAGCTAAAACGCTAATGCTAATGCTAAATGGCTTGGATTCTTGATGTTGATGCTTGAAGATGATTTTGATTCTTGGTTATGAAAAAGAGAGCTCCTTAACCTGTAATGTGACTATAATTTTGATTCACAAAAGACTTGATTAATTGAGAGAGAAATGGGCTCTATTTATAGGGAAATTGGAGAAATGGATTTTTGAGATTGAATAATCTCAAAAAGGGCTAGGATTGAAAGTTATGAATCCATGGGAGGAATTCAATTCAATCCAAAGTTGACAAATGTCACCTTGAGATGTCTTGAGGGGATGCTAAGTAAGCATTATATGCTAATTTGTCATTAGGGAAGGCTTCAAGGGGTGACATCATTGGATAATACTTTTATCTAAAGAAGCAGTTTATTGTCCAAGAGGTAAATTCTTGTGCAAGGATAAAAGATGGTCAAAGGGACAACCATCATGGGTTAGGGGTGTGGGATTGCAAGAGGCATTAAATGCCTTGGGAAGGATTTTGTAAGGTCACTTGACCAAAGAGGGAAACCTCTAGTGGTTTCGTCATAGCCTTACAAACTTGGAATACTCAACAAGTTAACTTGTTGAAAAAGGTCGAGTCTTCCACACATTTGGAAGACTTTCCCCATTTCTAGGGAAATGACTTCCCTTAATTTAGGGATGTGACAATATTAAGGGATAAAACATGATTAGAAAGGGATTAGAAGACTTCTAGAAGGGGATTTAGAAGAATAATGGAAAATGTAGGATTTTGCAAGTCGGTGAGGGAAAATTGGAATTTTTGGTAAATAAAATGAAAATTTCTAACCAAAAGGGATGCAACTTGCATTTTTAGGATTTTGCAAGTGGGGTTACTATTCACAAATAAAGATGGATTTATTTATTTGTAAAGAGGATTTTTAATTAAATGTGAATTTAATCAAAAGCGGAAAATGTATTTTAATTAAATAAATAGAATTTATTCAATTAAATTGATAAGGGTACTTAATTGAACCTTAGTTCAATCAATAGGCTAGGCTAGAAGAACAAGGTTTAATCAAATAAATATGGATTTATTTATTTGTAAAGGGAATTTTTAATTAAATGTGAATTTAATCAAAAGGTGAAAAGGGATTTTAATTAAATAAATAGAATTCAATTAAATGGCTAAGGGTACTTAATTGAACCTTAGTTCAATCAATAGGCTAGGCTAGAAGAATAGGGTTGAATCAAATATTTAATTTGATTAATGGGATAGTTAGAGGAATAAGGATATTAATTAAACCTTAATTTAATTAATTGGAGGAATTAGAAATGAAGAAAATTTACTTAATTGATTGTGCAACTTTTAGGTCTCTACAATTATCAATGATGTGTTTTCTAAATTTTTCAATGACCCTAACTAGTAGTTTAAGTATATAAATAAAAAAAAACATTTCCACATAACAAAGTGACTATTATCAGCCACATTAAAGAGAGTAGCCATTGCACAACACCTAAGGATACAATAGCCTGGGTAAATTAGATAATGTACCCAAACGCAAAAGACAATAGAGTCATTTCCATTTCACTACTCCACAACTTAAATATGTAATGATATATATGAAATTATTATTTTTGTTTACTTGTAGTCATTTATTACTTCAATATAATGCAATTCCCTTTCAAGGTATTAAGGCATACAATCCATTTATTTATGAAGAAGACATATGCAAGTAATATTAGGATCACATCCACATGAAGTACATTAAATGTACGATCTAAGTTCTCTTGCAAACTTGCATTCATGAGGTAATTACAATAACAAGGATCCATTACACAAGATCCACCTTAATCACATATTCAGGACACAAGACCACTCTAGGGCATGTCGCGATTTCAATATAGAGGGCACTCTACTTATTTACACTAGGAGGGTCGTATTCACTACATGAACGTCATTACAATACTTTATTGAGATACATAATTACTACACCAAATAAGTACTTTACACATTTACATATACAATGGTAACTAACAATGAATCACATAGGGATTGCCCCCATTAGGGTATGCATAGTGTCACAACACAACACTATCACAAACATGATATATTAAGATTCCCATACTTACAAAAACAAATCAACAAGAGCACCTTTCCATACTAACACTAAGGTATCACAATACAAATTTTATATTAAAAAAATAGGTTTCTCACTAAGAAATTAAGGCCCACTCAAATACTAGGTCAATAATGCCAAATGCCCTACAAATACCCTATGGTGAAACTATACAAGATAGAAGAAAAACAATACCAGGGTCATAATGCAAGATGTGCATGATGAAGATGAATCAATGAACTTTCTGATGTTACTACAATATTGTCCACATAAATATTCATACAAATGTAGTAGACAATGCAAATTGGGGACATAGGTCCTTAACCAAATTAATCTATCATGAAGATTTGCATGTTTATCACTTATGATCATTCATTTAATTATGGAATGATACATTACTTTCAAAATGAATGCACAATGCACTTCAATGAAAACAAGATGATATTAATGCACATCTCCTTAATGAATCAATTTAGTCCACTTCACAAATACAATAGTGCATTCTTATGAAACATGATGAAAAATACACAAAAGGCTTGATACCATGGTTGTTAACATATTTTATGTAAGAGTTAATTCTATCTCTATCACATCTAAATGAAACAATTCATAATGAGCTACATAATGCTCAATCAAGAGCCAATCATAAGAATCCAAGTCAAATCAAATAATAAAACAATCACAACATCCCATTATGGATAAAAAAGCAATTGGACCACTTAAGGACCTTTAATCATCCATAAAAAAAAAGAATCAATTATTGAGGAGATTGTAATCCAAGAGGGATACTCCTCAGCACAGACATGGGTCAATTCAAGCTTAAACATAAACACTCATTACATATTATGCTAAGTCAAGGAAGGCAACCCAACCATTGTTGCAAAAAGAATTCACAACACACAAACATCACAAAGACCAAACAAAAGATATTCTCATATAGAAACAAAGCAAACAACTAATCCTTAACTCACTCAAGGAGCTCTTGCATAAGGGTATCTTACCATCCCTAAAAGGTACAAAAGATCCAAGAGGTACTCTTCCTCCATCACATTCTAGTTGGGTCCTTTCATCATGAACTCTTGAAAATTCCCAATAAGGATGCTAGGAAACAATATAAAGGCTAATCATAATAAAAATACCCATGTAACTAAGCACCAACAACATCAACTTTATGGTAAACAACATAACTAGAGATCCCAATGATACAACATTGGTGTTGATACTAGATGTAATGCTCTACCAAAGAACCTTAGAAGATAAGAGATAATTACATGTGGAATGCATGGAAATATTTTTTTGAATTAATAAAGTTTCAGCGTGCATAAAATCAAAAATATAACACCCAAGCTTCAATATAAGATCAAAATATAAATAATCAACAACGCACTTGTGAAAGACTAAACACTCAAGACTACAAATAGATAAAGGGAAAGGTCACAAAAAACTTAGGATAAGTTCTAAGAGGTTTTTAGGATCACTCATGATCATTCCTCGAGTTTCTAAGCTCAATGTGTCATATAGGAAAAACTACTAACTCCTAGGTGTCACAAATGGGCTCTAGTGAAACCCTAACTGCAAATGGACACCCTTGAAACCAATCAGACTCACTAAAAACCTACTCAAACCACCTCTAAGTGTTTCCTAACATCACTACTTTCATAATTCAACTGAAATAAATTCAAATGGGAAAGACACTTGCATGTTCAAGGACACTTGAGCTAGACTACACAAGTGTCTCAGACATTGGAGCTAGACTACATAAGTGTCTCAAACATTTGAGCTAGACTACATAAGTTTCACGAATGCTAAATATAGACTACACAAGTATCTTGAGAGGACACTGACATGAATTGAGGATACTATTGTGGTGCACAAGTTTCCTTGACTTGTGCATGTGTCCTTGGGACGCATTGGCATCCTCTAGATTGGTGAAATTGCACTAACGTTCATGGTATAAATATTTTTCAAAAACTACTGATCTTATTAGGTGGGATGAATGAATCCTTGGACACCCTAAATTCCTCGGTGAACTCAAAATATGAAAAAATTTTAGGCTTGAGAGAAAATGGTGAAACGATGAGAAAATGGGTTAGGTTGAATAACATTGTATCGTCGGTTAGCTCCTACAAGACAAGGTGGAGTTTCATTAAACTCATTTTTCCACAAATAAACCCTCAACACCTACAACTAGTACATAATGATATATAATAGCCCAATACAACTAAAATCACAATAGGGCTCCAAGACACAATTGTCAAATGGTTCTGTTTAACCAAAATTTGGCTCAAAAGGGCTCAATCCTACAAGGCATAGATCAAAGGATTATGATCACAATTGGACATAACTTGATCAATATTTGGAGCTGTAATAATCAAATATATGTTCATTTTGGAGTACCTAATGAAGGTTTCTAGTGATAACATAGTAATATATTTAAGATTGAAGTTTATTGTTGTGCTAGGGGTTTCCTTTTGCTGCTTTTGAATCTAACGATGATAGGGCCTGAGTTCATGAAGGTGACATTTGTTTGTGGTATAAGAACTCACTTTCTCTCAAGCCTTGGCTCCCTTCCATAACCCTCTTTCTGAATCAATTAAAGTTTTTTGTAATTGGGTCAAACTTCCTAATCCACCTCTCTAGTTTTGGGATAAGTCTTGCTTTGAATCTATTGAAAATTCTATTGGTAGGTTTGTTATGGTTGATGATTATTTTGTAAGCTATGATAATCCTACTTTTATTTGAATTTTTGTGCACATTGATACCTCAAAAGATTTGCTTCGAGGGATCTTCTTGATGGTTGGGGATAAATGATGGTCTTAGATTATTGATTATGAGGGTATTCCTTTTTATTGAAGGAGATGTTTTTGTATTGGTCAGCTAGCCCCAAATTTTTAGAACTCTCCAAGTGGTGCAACATGGTGGATAAATTCTCTTTGGGAGAATCTTATTGTGGGAGGGTTTTAATGATTTTCTTTCAAAATTTTCTGCTACTTCTATGATTCCTTGTGGTCCTATTGAGCAATGGGTGAGTTTGACTTCACCTCAAGAACCTATTGATGTCATCAAGCATGAAGGTTTGGTTATGGTTGTTTCTTTGGTGTCTCTACCTTATGAGTATTTGGCGACTTGTCCCCTTGATTCCCCCTTTCTCTATTTCTTCAGAGGATGATCTTTCTTGGATGGTTGTACAAGGAAGGAACATACATCTTCCTCAACATAATGATGTCTTTCAATCCCTAGTTGAGAGTGCTTATGGAGATTATAGGGCTCCGAGGGTGGTACAATTTTCTTGTATTTGATTTGTCCTTTGGTTGTTTGCATAAAGTTCTAAGTTCCCTTCAAAACCCATGTGTGCTACATTGATTGTTAGTTTGTGGAAATTGGGTTTGTAGTGTGTGGTTCATGGTAGTCATTTGGAAATGGTTATCTTATTTATTAGTTGCTTGTTTTTTTTTTTTTCTATTTTCTTGTGGGTCAAGATTATTTTGGCCTATTTTTGGCCTCTGGGTCTATTGCTTTTCCTTTCTTATTTCTTGTAGATAGATCATTGTAAAGGGTTTTGAGGTCCCTTCAAAACCTTCTTTTTCCTTTAATAAAAAATTGATCATTAAGGTATTAATACAAAATTCCTTCATTAAATGTTCATACTATAAATCCACTATAGTACAATCATCCTATAAAATGGATAAGATGTTTCCATTTTAGGATACCATCTAATTTGTAATCAATACAAGGATCATTTGGGAAATGCCCATAACGTTGTTTACAATGTTCCTCCAACTTTCATCGCCTCTTGACATTGATCTTAATCTCAAGGATGTTGTCAAGGACAAAGCCATTCAACCTATGCTACTTGAGAGGCCCACTCTCAAGCTTTCCCTCATTCCCTCATCCTATAAAATAGGACTATGCTCAACAAGGTTGGTCATAATTTACTACTCACTAATTTTCGTCTAAACCACATTCTACTGGTGGAAATATAAGTTAGACCACCTCTAAGAAAGTTTCCTTAGTGGCTCTTGCTATTTCTAATATTCTTGTGGCTATTAAAGAAACTCAACTCAAGATGAGAATGCAAAAAATGGTATTGATGGATGTGGATTCAAAGACAATAATTGCGGATTCATGAACATTAAATAAAATAGAGTAGCATCATGACTGAGTTGTTCTCAGTCATCCTCTAATCAACACCTGCTCAGATAGTGAAGCGACATTATCGGAATGAATCATTCAATCAACGCCGCCAAATGAGAAAGTGCAGGTTGTAAAACAATTGATTCAAACAACTCTACACAGATCTGGAATAAGGAATTGAAAATTATACACACCATTCATTATTACTCATTTTGCAGATGAATACGTAGGATGAGAAAAGTTTTCCTACCATTCCAAAGAATTCTATATAAATTAGGTATATTTTCACTGTGCTCTTAAACAAATTTAAGATGACTGTTTAATAATAATTGAAAAATTAAATATTCATTGGATCATTATTTTCACAAATAATTTGGTATTCTTCTCAGTATTGATTAAATAATGTTGTTGTTATGACCATCAAAATTTAGACCACTTTCTTAAATCATTACGATCCAATGTACTAATGAGCTTTTCAAAAATATTTCATATAAATCTACAATAAGAAAAAATTACAAAATAATTTGCCAAAATGTGGAACAATAGCTATTTGACATTGAATATCTTGAAAACTATTAGAATGAATTCCAACGTAAGGAACGTCATGGCTTACGACAGAAGACAACAATTTTCTAATTTACCATATATCCGTGGAAAATGTAGAACTTAGTGTAGGGTTGTTCAGTTTAATCGTCCCAAAAAAAGACACATAACTACCAGATTGACTGATATATAAAAATAACTGGTTTCAAATTTAAATGCTATTTAATTATTTCTAAAATGCAGTAGCCCATATTTATAACAGTCGCATCCAATTTCTTTTATATCAACAATTTTAATTCTAATTTGAATATTATGTGTGATTTATAATTTTTTTCTATATAATTTTTAGTAAAAATATTCAAATATATTTAATGAATTATTAGTGTTTTTATTATTTATTTCATTAAAAAGCGATCTTTGTAACTGTATTAATATAAAAAAGGAGTTAATAGCTCCAATACAGCAGAAAGTGAAGCTATAATTTCATAAAGACAGCTCAAGAACTATAATATTAGATAGTAAAGAAATATACAAATATCTAATAAGCCTCATATAGCTAAAAATTGAGTCCGAAGTGTCTAAATTAAACAAGAGCTGCAAGCAACGAAGTTCCTGCCGAGCATGTGGTTGGCAGGAAATGAGTGGTTGTATAGTGGCAGGAAGTGAGTGTGGTTGTATGGTGTTGTGAAGCAGTCGAGGGCAGATAAGGTTAGAAATGCTTCCAAAATTTATCAAAGAACGACATGAAATAGATAGTTGTACAATCTCTCAAAGGTTAATACAGTGCAGTAGTGAGCAAAGAATAAGTTCTCTGCCGATTTAAAGACAGTCATGCCATAATCATGTCTTAAGGACAACAAAAGATGATCTTTAAAGCGATAATCATGTCTTAAGGACAATAAAAGATGATATTTAAAACGGTCAAGTGGATGGCAAATGGAGATAGACATGAAAGATATGACAATAATAATGCAAAAGTTAGGTTTGTAAAAGGCGGACTAGTATGGGCAGTGAAGACAGAGTCAGGGATTACTAGTGAGAATACTAGAAGAGGGAGATAAACAACAATGGATTGTACTAAGGAATGACTATTTTAGACAGCCGACTAAATAAAATACATCATAAATTCTAATTGAAAACATTTTTGTTTATTATTATAAACAAAACATAGTTGATCAGTAAATTGCATTCATAATACATTAAAAAAGGTAAAGAACATAAAAAGTTCTGACATTAAACAAACAAACATAGCTAACGACTACTTTCCAAGGAACCAAATATTACGTAGTTTTAGCTCCTTATTAGAGGGATTAATGTCAATATTGGTGTTTCATTTTCTGTACTGGATGATGTAAAGTGTGACTTGACTGCACCTATAGATTTCAAAGCTAGGACTATGCTTTAAGTCAAATTAGATCAATCTCAGAGTGTTCTCCTTGTAGCCTAATAAAACCACTCCTGAGACTACTGTCTAGCAATTTTACCATGAGTTTAGCTTACTATATAAGAGGATGACATCCCTTGAAAAAGCATAATACGCAATTACAAGTGCAAGAGTAAGAAATTTAAAGAAATTTGAAAAAATGGAAGCACATAGGACACTGTTTGCCTTTTAAATGTGACAAGAAACATAACATTGACATTGTCTATGGGGCTTTATTACATAGTTGTCCTAGCATTTGACTCAAAATTGCCACGCACTTCAAAGCCTTGAGCACTCCTGCAGGGTACGTGGACATGCCAGTTAGAAGTTGCACATAAAAAGTAATTTTTGATAATATACCAATAAATATTATCCAAGTATGTGTTCAGTAACTGAAAAACTCAACATAGATAGTTGCCTTTAGCATTTGAGTGAAAATATTTCCTAGTCCTCCAAACAACTCTTGTAGACTCAAAATCACCACGCACTTCAAAGCCTTGAGCACTCATGTAGGATACGTGGACATGCCAGTTAGAAGTTGCAAATAAAAATTATTTTTTGATAATATACCAATAAATAGTATCCAAGTATGTGTTCAGTAACTGAAAAACTCAACATAGATGTGCTTTATCTCATGTTTAGAAGACTTAAAATAAGGTCAAATCCCACCACAATTTTTTTTACTTCTAGATACATTTGGTTTCGTGGAGCCAGGTTTAAAATTTCCTCATTAATGCATCAGTTAACGGTAAGTTCAAAATCCAATAAGTCAATAACTGCAATTCAAACATAATTCCGATTCTCTTATCCATATTTGGTATGTCTTTAAAGAACTACGATAATTAGGTAATAAATTTTGGATCATTACTAAAGTAGATCCCAACTTGTTACTGGTTATTTATTTCTCCTTTCTGCTTGAGAGTATTATTTTATGTGAATAAAAACATGTTGCCACAAAAAGACCCTGAGATCTGTTAGATTTCTAATGTTTCATGGATATTGTTCATATTTAAGGCAAAATCTTCCAAAAGAGCAGAAAAGATACAACTTTGGTTTAGCAGAAAGTCTTTCTTTCAGGTCCTTGCAACCGCATCAATAAATTCTTCAGTATTGAGGTATTTGTCCCTTGAGAGCCTTCATTGCATATTTCCAACAAATTATTAATTTCCAAATGACTAGAATTCTTACAATTGAAAATCATAAAACATGAAACAGAGGCCTACTTAGATCCATGAATGATAAGTACATGATTTAGAGATATTGCAGACAGGGAAGAAAGATGCTGACAAAAAATTTGGCCATTTTCTTGAAAATTTCTAAAGCCTTCTCAAAAAATTAGTTTTTACATATCTTTCAATCATTGCATTCCATGAGATGACACCTCTTTGAGGCATTATGTCAAACAATCCACATGCCTTGTCCGTCCTTCCACATTTTGCATACATATCTACCAGAGCACTTCCAAGTATACCGGACAAAAACCCACCTTCCATAATGCTTTGATGGATATATATACCCCGTTCCAAAGCTCCCATTTTATTGGGAGTAGGGAGGATGCAAGCAAACGTTGTGGAATCTGACTTTACACCTGCTAATTGCATTCGATTGAAATTTGACGAAAATCCTCTATCCTTCATGCTTTGATGGATGTCCATACCTTGTTTCAAAGCTGTCATTTTGGCATGAACATGGAGGTTGCCTGAAAAGCTTGTGGAAATGTATGTATATATGTACGTACATACTAAATAAAATTGCTTCTAACAAACATTCGATATTCCCGTGCAAATGTATGTATGTATATATGTACGTACATACTAAATAAAACTGTTTCTAACAAACATCCAAAGGGAATATTGAGGTAATAGATTATGTACTTTCTCACTTTTCTCTCAAAGTGAAAGAAAACTAAATAAAATTGCTTCTAACAAACATTATGCAGACATATGTACTCATTAAGACAGAATTATTTTACAATTTTCAACTGGTTGAAGCCTCAGTCCTGTATTGATGATATGGAAATGGATTATGAGGTAATTATGAGGTAATTATGAAGTTGTTTTAAAAGGTTTCAGGAGAAAGACGTTTAAATTCAATGTTCATTGATAAACAAAAAGCTATTGTGAAGCATTTAGGCTCAAAATCACTGGGGACAACAATGTCCTAATGCAATTAAGGATGATATATGAACTAGATACAGATCTTGAGTTGAACGTAAATTGCACTATACAAATGTTTCTAATTAACTACTATAGCAATGGAATATTAAGACTTTCAAGCGTGACATTGTTTATATTAAGATTGAAATAAGATAATAGTCCTATTGAGCTTCAGAGACCTATCTAAGGTTTGAATTTTGACAACCAACTTCAAGCTTTTTCTCAATAACAGAAAACTAGAATAAATACCATTTTTTTAGATGCTTATGATAATTATTAAAGCTTATCATTTTTTTAAGTGGTTCAGCTTTCAATGGAGTAGAAATGTCATCATAAGCAATACCATTAACTCTGCATTCATAGACAGTATTAGGAACAACATTGCCTGTCCTTTGTCCTATTGTAGCCTCTAAAGTACCTTGGTATAACTGCTCTTGAGAATTATCATTTTTGATTCCGATTGAAAGTTTTCTTTGAATATTGTTGAATTGACGGCTAATTTGGTCCAAGTAAATAATCAACAATAACAGAATGTAGAAACACAAATGATTTACCATATCATGCACAATATACATACCCCACAATGGAAATACTAAACTATTCCTTCTACTTTCTTGGGAAAAACATGTTGCCCTAACAAGGTCCTTGGTCTTCCATGTATATTTCTTAACCTACTAGACGTACAATGAGTCAAGGATAATAAATTCAATAGCCCTATACAAAATATTCCAAAAAGGAGGAACTAAAAGAGAGGTCCTTGTAAAGTTGTTTAGATTAGGAGAAACAATTTCAGTACAATCCACAGAGCTCATCATTGACCATTCCAATCATGCATGTTTTTGCATTGGTTCCTTTCTAGTTTCTATATGCATTAATACTCTATCCCACTTGATTAAGAAAATACAATGAAACTCATCGAAGATAATTTATTACCGAGTTGCTACAACTCCCTTTCTTTCAGACAGCTTCAGATTCAACTTCCCCCTAAAGTGTGTGCGCACAATGAAATCAACTTGGGGATCTCCAATTTGAATGTTACATATGTACAATTTGAACACCAGTCATTTACTTGATAATCAAAAAACACGCAGGCATGCAACTCTTGATGAGAGTATCCCAACATTAGATAGGAAAGAATGGTGAATGACATTAAGTCTCAGCCTCCAACAAACAGACAAAAGTACACGTTTCTAAGAGAACATATCATTTTATGTCAATATGCGGGCATTGCAAGGCAACTGTGCTGATGCTTGATCCAACAAAGGGATTTTAGTACCAGCAACTTTCAAGCTCAATTCGCTCCAATTTGAACTGTGTTTACATATGCTGGGTTTTCTTGCTTTTCATTTATTGGGTATATAAGTATTGACAATAAATTGTTGCTATGCTTGAAATTTTATTTTATTGGGTATGTAAGTATTGACGATAATTTGATTTTATGCCTGCAATTTGTCTTTTGTTGAGTATGCGAGAATTGAAGATAAATTGTTTTCATGCCTGCAATTGTCTTTTATTGGGTATATAAGTATTGACAATAAAATGCTTTCATGCCTGCAATTATCTCGACATGCCACATCCAGTCCCTTCATAGAATAGAGGAAAGTAGAATTGATATTGTTTTTTAAGAAATGTAAAAAGAGAAAGATCTAGTTAAAAATGGTGTGGTATCAAGATGGAACTATTGCCTTGATGTTAATTTGGTTTCAATCCTATGTGGGTTACTCATCAGACAACTCACATGACATTTAGGCTTTGGCGGGTTTATGTTGAAATAGGGGGAAGCCACACTGGGGGTCTAGATGGACCTGGAAGGTGGGGGTGTTGGCATAGGGGAGATTACTAGTGATAGTTGCAGAATTTGGCTTTACACTTGCCAATTCCATTTCCTTGTAGATTTCTTAAACATTCTATACATCATAATTTGTACATGTCATGCAATCGTTGCATTCTATGAGACCATATTCTTAAGGACACATCTAGTCGGTAAAATGCAAGAGCCAGTAAAATAGGACACATGTTTGCCTTAACCATTCCAATCTAAAGAATTAAAAGCACAGTCAAATAGCTAAATGTTTGTTTTGTAGGGTTTTTTAAGGTTTATCCCAAGTGGGTATTTGAGAACGCAATTTGGGTGAACACATATCAAGCTGAGGTCAAGTACAAGAAGATTTTTTTTAAGAATTAAAAGCACATACAAATAGCTAAATGCTTGTTTTGTAGTGTTTTTTAAGGTTTACCCCAAGTGGGCATTTGGGAACGTAATTTGGATGAACACATATCAAGCTGAGGTCAAGTACAAGAAGATTTTGTTTTTTTATTGTAAACTTTGCCTAGGCACTTTAGTGTCATTTAAAAAATTTAATCTTGGCATCAACCCTCTCTTTTGCAACCAAAATATTGCACAGAAGATACAAAACAAACCTAACAAATGTAATCAAAAGAGTCAACAAAACCACCTGTCATAGAAAAAAATACACTCTACATAGGCAAATGCTAGAATTCTTTCAGAAAAACTTTTAGAGCTGCCAAAGAAATTCATTGTAAGAATGACTACCACTTTAAAAAAACAAAAAACAAAAACAAAAAACACAGTGGATCTACATAATCGCCTCTCAATCCATTCAAGAGCCTAATATGCTTTCCTTGTCACACAAGGAATAGTTTCAATGACATTGAACAAATGGGTTTTCTCCTATGACAATCAAAATGTTGTCTTGTACCTGTAAAATGAGCTAGTTCGTTATGGATTTGTTTTGTTAAATGCTTTTATGGCTACTTTTTATGGTTAGAAAATACAAACGGATGAGCCAGCCCCTCTAAAATTCTAACCCATAGAGAATGATGACTATTCATATTATTTGGAAAATCCTTGCAAGATAGAAGAAAGCCTAAAATTCAATGATAAATGGAGCAATAACTTTTTAATGCAGTAAAAGAATAGAGAATTAATAGAAAATGCTTGAATCATTTCTCAAAAGGTGACCAATTGACAAGTGTACAGCCAAATGCCACAACCTTTGCCATCATTTTCCAGCATGTGCCAAAAGAAGGGTGACATAAAAATAGTAAAAAGACAACTATTTATTTTCTTTAAGTGCATCATTAAATTCACTAGCAAAAGAAGAGAGCTATTATAATTAACAGAACTAGTCTTCACAATTGCCCTCGAAACTAAGAATATCCTTAGACTAAACACTCAAAGGGAACACCCAAGTTCAAAGCCTATCCTAGCTAAAACACAAAACCCTAAAAAATACAATGCATGAAAGTAAAAGCACTATTGAGTGACTATTACATGTTATCTGTAATACTGGTTGCAAACATCTGAAACTGGATGCGATGGGTTTGTTTTCCCAGACTTATTTCACACCCGTAGAGATCTTGAATGCCTAGTTGTTAAATTAGGATTTTATATTATATTAAACCTAGATTTTGGTATATGGGACTATTACTAATCAAATTGCCATTATTTTTTATATTCAAAGTCATACTATATACTCTACTCGGTTAACACTACTGAATCATGCAGTTGGTATACACAGAGAAGTCGGTATGCACAGTCTAGTCGGTTAAAGAGGAAAGTAGTCACAGAACGCAGTATACACCAAGCTGTCTACCGAGTATCTTTTTATGTCTACCGAGCAGAAAAGATGACACACCGAGTTGATATACACCGAGTGAAACATGTTACCAGATACATTGAACTTGGACATGCATATGAAAACGTGTTACAAGATCAAGGCACATCTAACTGTTATTACATTGGAAATTGCACTAGAAGATTATGTATGATTTCGAGATCAATCTAACCATTGAAATATTTTGTATAGTTATTCATTTGATAAATCATGTTTGTAAGATCGAAGCAATGAACTGGATCACCGTCTTAAGAGATCTAATTATACAACATGAGTTAAGGGTGTGTACAAGAGTGTAAGAAGACTGTTAAGAGACAAATAGGTCACCGAGAAGGTTTTCAGAGAATAGTCGAAGAATAGAGTAAACAGAAGGGTTTATCGAGTTACTATATGGGTTACCGAGGTATGCTATAAGCAAGGTAATCTATTTTGAGCACATAGAATCTGCTATAACATTTCAGATGTAAATTTGCAGATATTTGTAATGATTTTATTGTAATATTGTGAAGTTGTAAGAGAAACCTTTAATAGGGTAAAAGACTCTAATCAAGTCTATAAATTGTAAAGCCTCTAACCAGGTGCATCATTTAGATTAAGTGTTGTCAAAATCCTTTAGCAAGGTAGATCTAATAGATCTTGTTACTCCTAACAGGGTAAGCTATAAAAAATAGCTAAAATGTAGCTCTAACCGAGCACTCTTTATTATTGCAGTAGTGAAGTTGTGGGTGCCATCCCCACTGCAGTTTTTCTCTCTAACCAAGAGTTTCTGCGTGACCAAAATATATGTGTTATGGAGTGAATCATGTATGATTGTTATCTATTTATTTTAGCTTTATTTTATGTTACTGCACTATTCTGTTTATGCATAACAGTAAAGTTATTATTCAAGAAAAGTTTTGGAGTACTGATTCACCCATCCCCTCTCAGTACATTAGCTTTCCATATTGGGCCTAACAATTGGTATCAGAGCTATAATCTTGGAAAAGGGTTTAACTACCTAAAGAGAAATATCTTATCAATGGAAGAATACAAACAATCTCAGAGGATTGTGTATCTACAAGAAGAGATGGATCATGCTAATCAAATGATTGCAGACATGCAAAGGCAAATGCAAACATCTCTGAAAGTAAGAAGAAGATTATCTGATGATTTGCAGGACTCTCAAGAATTAGTGAAACAAATCGAGACATCATCTGAGAATAGTATATCTAAAGAGACTGAAGAAATGATTGGAGTATTGAAAGAAAAGAACAAAGCATTGGTTGATCAACTAAAAGCAATGAAAAGAGAACATGAACATTTCAACACACAAATGATTGAAAATCGAGATGCATTAAGGATAGCTAAGGATAAAGCAAGAGATCTAGAAAGAGAGAAACAACAACTTGAAGTCTTAGTATCTGATAAAAATGATGAAATCATAAGGTTGACTGGGATTCAACAAAATATGACAGATCAACTAGGTTATGCACATCATGAAGCAATTATGAAGAATGATGAAAATCAAGCATTAAAACTTGAAGTATCAAGGTTGACCGATGAACTTGAAACAGAGAAGAAATCCAAAAAAACACTGAAGAAGAGTTATGAAGCATCAAAGATTTTGGATGAGCAATTGAATACAAGAAGACCCAACAAAGATGCAGGACTCGGTTACAAAGGAAAAGACTCTACTGAGAAATGAATTCATACTACCGAGAGAGGAGAATCATCAAAGCAAGCTGGAAACAGGAATAACATCAAAAGAAAGAAGCCTATTTGCTACTACTATGGAAATCAAGGTCATACTACCAACATATGCCAAATCAAAAAAGGTAAGCAATCGAATATCACTAAGTCCAATGGTTATTGTTACAATTGCAATAAATATGGTCACACATTTAACCAATGTAGGACAAAGTCTATTAACAATTATCAGAAGGCAAAATACAAAGGGTTTTGTAGAAACTGCAATAGATATGGACATAGTACTGAGAAGTGCTGGATTAAGCAAAAGAAGTACATGTGGTCTGCACACCGAGCAAACACTAGAGGTTACAAAACTCACACAGATCCTTACTGACAATATGCAGCAGTACCATGGAATTACAATACAAGGATATGATATGAATGTTGTGGAAGATATGGACATATTAGCGCTAATTGTTTTATAAGGTTTGGAATGAACAACTGAAGATCATGGAGAAATCCTGGTATGGCATGTTTTCATTGTCATAAAGTTGGACACTTCGCTGGAGATTGCAGAGATCAACCTAGAAAAGACAGTGAAGAAATCAAAGAAAAATTAAAGATGAATTGGAAAAAGAAGGAAATTGTGTCAAATGAAGAAATCACCTTACCTACCGAGTTAGGTGCACCTATTCCAAATTAATTAGTAAAGGTATTAAGGGACTGCATTCTCTGAAGGTTAAAATCATAACAGTTCCTATTCTATTATGTACTAAATTCAAAATCTGCATAGTTAAGATGCATTAGCAAGTTTGAAGTTCTATCAAAAGTACTTTACAGGAAACCTATCAAGTCAGTGAATACAGGAAGCCTATCAAGTCAGTAAATGAAGGAAATTTGGTTACTCGGTTAAAACAAAAAGGAGAGTAAATCAGTTAAAAAGGAACTGAGTGCATTTAATGTTTTTGACCTAACCCACACGGAGCCCAATAAGGTATTTTGTGTACTTAAAAGTATTTTTGTGGTCATTTACACTTACCAAGTTTTTGAAAGAGCAGAGCAAAGTGGTTCCAAGGTGATCAAACCTCATTCAAAGAGAATTCAAGGTATTTACATCAAATCTCATCGCACTATTAAGCTGGTTTATCGATCTTATCTTGTTGATTTATCTGCTGAGTATGAAGTGTCTATTGTTTGTAAACTGTCAAACCCTAAGGATAGTTTGCTAAGTTTTTACCTGAAATCCTAAATGGTGCCCAAGATCTAAGATCCCATTATTATCAAGAATGTAGAGAAGCCCTCACCGAAATACTCATTGACTCTTAAAGTCACTTCCGAATCGGATGACAAAACTGCCTTTTCACTCATCCCGGGTCGAGTCTTGTTAGTCAAAGATGTGAGATTCTTCACCAAATGTCATGTTGAAGAACTCGGTCATGTTGAAATAAGAGACACCTATGATGAGCTATGTACTGATGGTGTATTAAACAACAAGTATGAACACATCAGAATCAAAGGATTGACTAAAGCCCTAACCCATCCTCGTGTGTTCAAGCCCCAATGGGTCAAGTTTGTTTTGAGTAGAGTTCACGATGATTTCATGTGGCTAGAAGAGAAACCATTCAAAATCACCAAGGAAATCATTCATGTGATCACCGATTACCCTATCTATGATCATGCACGAGCTCAAAAGATGATATCACAGAAGGAATTGATCAGTTTAATCGGAGTAGAATCTGATTACAGAGGACTGAAATTGAACAATGTCATTGATACAGAACTTAAGTTTGCCATTAGAGTAATTGGTTACTGTTTCTTCGAATCAGCAAGGGAAAATAGTGTACTCTGTGCAGCAGTTGACTTAGCTTATAAAATTGTGAAAAAGGGAACGAAAGTTGACTTATGTGAAGTGTTACTAAAGAACCTATTTGAGAATCTAAACACAATAAGGAAGCCAAAGAAGAACAACTCAGCAAATACTCTAAAGTTTGGTTCACTTCTTGTATGCATGTTTTTCTACTTTGAAAAATTCTTTCTATCAATCTGTAAAGTAGTTTGGGAGCTACACTGACCAATCATCCATCAAATTAATGACTTTATCAAGAAGCTAGGTGATAACTTCAATGATATAATGGATGATTACTTTAATAAATTTCAAGAGAAAATGCACAACAGGTATTGAATTCCACCCCAGCTAGTGAAGAAATATAAAGATGATATATGCTTTGAGGTAGACACTGACTACTATTATGTGAATGTTGTGGAACCAAGAACTTAATCTTTGCCACCTATGGGTTACGAGATTGACTTTGACATCACACAACAACAAATTGATGCATTTCTTACATTACCAAGGCATGCTACCAAGCTGAGGTATGGAACCTATGAAGAAGTGAATGGAAAAGTAAAAATGAGCATTGTAGTACCCAAAGCTACAAGGAAAGCAACAAAGATGATAAAGGTTTTAATGGAGAAATTTAGAGAAGATTCTTCCTCCACACCTGTCAAAGGCACTCTTGCCATCACCAAAGAGGAATCAAAAGCTCAAGAGGTAGCTATAACACTGAGCACTGAATTGCCTAAGGGTAAAGTGTTTAAAAGAAAGAAATAGGACACTTCAAAGGCCCTACCAACACCTCCAACAAAGAGACCTAACACTAGAGCATTAGCTGCATCACCGAGTAAGAAACAAAAGAGTGTTACTACTCCAAAGGTAACCAAGACCTACAAGAAATCTACTCAGAGACTCATTTTGGCAAAAGAGTCTAGTGACACAGAATTTGAAGATGCAAACAAATTCTAGATTGTCAAGAGCAAGAAGGTAAATATACATAGTGTTGAAAACTTTTGTGCCAATCTGAAAGAATATGGTAGATTTTGTTCCTTTAGATATGTCAAGTATGAAACTAGAAATAATGATGAGAAGAGACAAATTGAAGAAGCTGTCATCTGCACACTTCTAAAGTTCCGGTTAGCTCCATTGGAACTAGTAAAGTCACTTCCAAATGAACTTTACTTACATATTGATAATAGGTGGAAATATGCAATGGACTTAGAGAAACAAATGAGAGAAAGAAGTCTAGTCCATATATTTCCTGATATGTCTGTAGCAGAAATAAAGGAACACTCAGTGACAACCTACAATTCAAAATTTCTTGTCAAACAAAGAGCCTTACAATTGATGAATGGGCTATATATTGATGTAGAAAATGAGACAAAAGCAAAATGGCAGGAAATATTCAAAATAAAGGATGCCGGTGAACAATCTACAGTTGAAATTGTTGATGTCACCAAGCACGATCCTAATGTCACCAAGCATGATCCTGATGTTACCGAACAAGACCCGACTGACACTATTCAAATAGATGAAGATGTCATGGATATAGAGGAACTAGAGCAGGAGATGATAGAAGGCACTACTTATGCAAAACTTGTATCTAGTGAATCCATTTTAGAACAAGTTCAACCTTATCCACTGATCACTCAACTTGTCTCTACCGAAGCTCCTCAGGATACAACACAAGGTAGCGAAGGTCACAAGTATACAACAGGAGAAGATACTACTCTAGAACAGACCTCTCAAGCACCTTTGAGCACCGAAAATGTAGCAGCTAAGACACCTAGTGCCGAGACACCAAAAGACACCATAGCGGCTATAGGAACCAACCAAAGTGTTGCCTCTACCGAGCAACCTACCGAGGGTCAGCAAACCTCTCAAGCTATTTTCTTGGTCCAACTGACCAAAGGTAAAGAGACGAAGGTGAAAAAGCATAGTTTCAAAGTTGATTTATCTAAACCAATAGTGTTGCCCAATGTGGATATATCAAAATTAAAGGGGCAAGTACTCATTGATTTCGATGAACTATGCAAAGAAAAGGCCGAACAAGAAAAATAGATGGCCATACAAAAGAAGAATAAAGTACTTCAGAAGGTGAAGACACTGCTATCAAATATGCTACCTACAGCTACAGTGTCAACCGATGTAGCCATCCACATTGAACTGGATGAACTCCTTAATCAAATAGAAACATCCGGAGTTGATGCATATGAGTATTTGAGCAAGCTAAAAGATAAGGAGCTTACTGCAAAAATGATAGAAGAGGTACAGTGATGCAGGGGAATCTACACATCAACCACCAAGTGATCTTGAGGAGAAAACATAGGTGAAGGAGTTTAGTAGGGTTTATGTCTTATTTGCATATTTGATGTTTTTCTTTATTGTAATAATCATACCCTACCTTGTAAGCCAATACCTTAGGTAGGTGTGTTATAAACCACCTTGGGTATATGGAATTTGGGGTTATTCATGCCTTGAAGGAATTTTTAGTGAATTTTAAGAGTTTTAAGTGTCTTAGGGGTCAATTAGTGTCTTGGTGTGTTTAGGAGGACAAAACGTCAAAAATTGTCAAAAGTTGTCAAGCAACTATGTCAACTTTTAACCCAAATTTGTAACTTCCTCCAAACCACCATGTTGGTTTCCAAAATCAGTTGGTAACTGTTTTAAGAATCATAAAAGGTCAAAATACAACCTTTGGTGGGGTTGTTGAAGGTGGAAGGTAAAAGTTGGTATTCAAAAACTCAATAAAACTATGATTTTTCCTGCAATTCGCTGCTATTTTCCATTTTCCGTACAGTACGGATTTATTTGGGGCATAAAACTAGTGGGATGTTTTAGATAATTGAATCACCTTTCAAATTTGTCTAATTTTAGGTCTTGATTCATTCTGGAAGTGGAGATATCTGCATTTTACTGCAAGTAACCCGGATTTGACAATTTTGCCTAGGTTTTGAAGGAAAAAATGAAGTTTTCTTGCTGATACCTCATTGGTTTTGAATGGCCTTTGGGGTGAAGCAAGGTAAGACCATGTAAATTAATATTTTAATGTCCTTTTTTAGGAAAGAAGCAGGTAAAGGTGAGGGTTTTCTGTGTTAGGGTGGACATCTCTATGTGGTCACCTAGTCTCATTGTGCAACCGATTCCATGAATGAAGTTAGAAGTGTAACTAGGGTTTGAAAATTTGTGATTTATGTTATTTCCATTCCCTCTACATGTTAAAAGTATTAATTTGTTGGGGCAGCACTTTTATAGTACACTTCCTTTGTTAGGGTGGCCTAATTAGAGCTATTTGGCCTAGGAGTGAAATTGGGTTTATAACCCTTAGACATTGGATCTGCCCAAACCCTTTTGGAATCCTTTGGAACTCACTTGAATTAAACAAAATCAACTCTTAGTTGTAGAGGTCATTTGGGAAATTAGGAAGAAATCTTAATTTTTCAGTCTGGCTGGGCTACTAGGCATGACAGTCCCATTTATAGCAGCAGCACTAAACTTTGTTAGTGACTCAATTCCAATGATTGGATAGTGGTTTGTTGGCTTAGGGGATGGTAGAACAAAACCATAGAAGTCATATTTACCTTGGGAAGAGTCTCAACCCTTATTGGGTGGTGTGGCCCTAAAGAGTCTTGGATGATCATTGGAGAAGGGTGTGGGGTTTGAGTATTGTCAAAGATGATTAAGAGAAGAAATGGTATGTAACCAAAGAAACCTATTCTAAACCACCCCTTAGAGTCTTGGTATGATTTCTGGAGTCCTTGTTTGTATCCCAAGTTGAAGGGACTATCTTAGTGGTCACAAGGGCTTTGCATCAGATTGGTATCAGAGCTTAGGAGTATCCTAAGAGTGAAGACAAATTGTGAAGATGGCAGAAGAAGATGAAGAAATTCTAGGAAGGATGACCAATGTGGAATTGGCCAAGGTTGTGAGAGAACAATTGGTAGAAAATAGAGCCATGAAAAGGGAGATAGAAAGGTTGAAGGGCAGAATGGATAGGAGGGAAGTGGAAGACTCTGGAGATGGAGATGATGGGGATGAGGATGAGACCCCAAGGTAGGAAGAAGAAGAGGTTCTTGTAGACCAGAGACCCCTCTTGAATTCTCTTAGATCCATGGAGAGGAGAACCATGGATGGAAAACTAGACCTACCTATTTTCAGTGGCAAGATGGATCCAGACTTGGTCATGGATTGGATAGAGGCTTTAACTAGCTTCTTTGAATGTGAGGAGATCCCTGAGCACCAAAGGGTAAAGATAGCAAAGTCCAAGTTGAAAGGAGTAGCCTTGACTTGGTGGAACTTTATCCAGATAGAGAAGGTGAGGAATGGTAAGAACATGATCAATTCATGGAATAAGATGATTGCTTTGGTTAAGGAAACCTATGTACCTGAGGACTATGGAGTGCAACTTCATAGAAGAAAACAAAATCTTAAACAAAAAGACATGGATGTAAGCACATATACTGAAGAATTCTTGAAGTTGTGCATAAAGGCCAAGACCATAGAGACTGAGGAAGAGAAGTTGGCAAGATACATCAATGGTCTGAAATTTTCCATACAAGATGAGTTGAATCTTCACACCCCTGGAAGTGTACACAAATGCTATCAAATGGCATTGAAGGTGGAAGAAAAATTCAAGAAGAAACAAGATCAAAATAGCAGGGGTAGAGGTAGATTCCAAAAAGGAAGAGGTTCCTTTGGAGGAAGAGGAAACAATGGTGGTCCACAAGGAGACACAAATCAAGAGGACAACAAAGGTGAAGGCAGCAGTAGAGGAAATTTCAGAGGTAGAAGACCAAACTTCAGAGGTAGGTCACAAGGGCTCTGCATCAGATTGGTATCAGAGCCCCCATAAGATGTTACAATTGCAACCAAGAAGGTCACATTGCTAGTAGGTGTCCTGAGAAGGCAAACCACAACACCATGGGAGAAAGGAGGAGAAATCTGATCCAAGAATCTGATTGCCAAAGTGTGAACAGCAGCAACACTTTTCAAAGTGCGAATGCACCTGATTCTTATGGATATCCAGAAAGAGGTGAAGCCTTGATGATGAGGAGAGCACTCCTAAAGGTTCCTATCACAAAAGAACCCCTACAAAGGAAGGCAATATTCAAGACAACTTGCAAATCAGGAGGTAAAGTCTGCAAGGTTATAATAGACTCAGGTTCAACTGAAAACTTTGTGTCCATGGAGATGGTGGAGAAGCTTAAGCTTAAGAGGATACCACATCCTTATTCATACAAGGTGTCATGGCTCACTCAAGGGCAGCAAGCTCTTGTAGAAGAACAATCTTGGGTTGAATTTCAGATTGGCACCTACAAGGACAAACTTCTTTTTGATATAGCTAAGATGGATGCTTGTCATTTATTGTTTGGTAGGCCTTGGCAATATGACTTGAAGGCACATCATGATGGTTTTAGGAACACCTATTCTATCACCAAAGATGGGAAGGTCATAGAATTGCTACCTTTGATGGAGAATGAGGAAGAACATAAAGAGAAAGAGGCTAAGGTGATGCTGATGGAAAGTAAGGAGTTCATGAAGGAGGTAAAAGAGGAAGGAGGAGTATGTTTTGCATTGATACCTATTCCTAAGAAGGAGGTTGCAGATGTAGGAGCAACAGATCAACAAGGAAGACCTAGGATGGTTCCTTATGAAGTGCAAGAGCTTCTTGACAAGTATAAGGGTGTGATTTCAGAGGGTATGCCTAAGACCCTCCCTCCTATTAGAGAAATCAGTCATTGCATTGACTTTATACCAGGAGCAACATTGCCCAACAAGGCTGCATACAAACTAACCCCTCAACAAAATGAAGAGATGGCCAGGCAGATTGCTGATTTACTTGATGTAGGTCTGATTGGAAAAAGTCTTAGTCCTTGTGCTGTACCAACAGTACTTGCACCCAAAAAGGAAGGTACTTGGAGGCTTTGCACGGACTCAAGAGCCATCAACAAGATAACTATAAGGTATAGATCCCCTATGCCTAGAATTGAAGACCTATTTGATTGTCTAGGAGGGGCAAAATATTTTTCTAAAATAGATCTTAAAAGTGGATATCATCAAATTAGGATAAGGCTAGGAGATGAATGGAAAACAACCTTCAAGACTAATGAGGGTTTATATGAATGGAAAGTGATGCCATTTGGCTTATCCAATGCTCCTAGCACTTTTATGAGGCTAATGAATGAAGTGTTGAGTGATTTTATCAGCAAGTTTGTGATTGTCTACCTAGATGATATTATGATTTTTAGCAACACCAAGGAAGAGCACATGCAGCACCTAGAATTGGTTTTGAGGAGGTTACATAATGAGCAACTAATGATCAATTTGGACAAGTGTTTGTTCATGCAGGAGGAGATCATTTACCTTGGTTTTGTCATCTCACAAGGTGAACTCAAAATGGATCAGGATAAGGTAAAAGCTATACTCACTTGGCCTACTCCTAGAGGTTTGAATGATGTTAGGAGTTTTCATGGTCTTGCAACATTTTATAGAAAGTTTATAAAAGGTTTCAGTTAGATTTGTGCACCTATGCTTGAAACCATAAAAGGGGGGCAAAAATGTAAATTTGTGTGGACCTAAGCAGCAGATGACTCTTTTGAACTTCTTAAGAAGAAGGTAGCAGCACAACCAGTCCTAGCCCTCCCTGATTTTAACAAGGTTTTTCAGATTGAGTGTGATGCTAGCCATGTAGCTATAGGGGCTGTCTTGAGCCAAGAAGGGAGACCTATTGCTTTATATAGTGAAAAACTAAATGATGCTAAGAAGAGGTATTCCTCATATGACCTTGAGATGTATGCATTGGTCCAGTCCATAAAGAAATGGAGACACTACTTGTTGCCCAAAGAATTTGTGGTTTTCACTTATAACAAGACCTTAAGTTTCATCAATAGTCAAGAGAAATTGAATCATCGGCATATGAAGTGGGTAGAGACCCTACAAGCCTTTACATTTTCCTTGAAGCATAAGAAAGGAGTCACCAATAAGGTTGCTGATGCCTTAAGCCGTAGGGTATTGACATTGTCTCATATTCAGTTGGAAAGTGTTGGAATTGATTCTTTAAAGAACATGTATGAACATGATGCAAATTTTGGTGAGATCTATGCCTCTTATACTCATTTGGATGACAGATATAATGTGGAATTTTCTGAGTTTTTGCTATAGGAAGGATTGTTGTTCAAAGGAGGTCAACTATGCATCCCTAGATGCTCAATGAGGTTGAATATTATCAAGGAGAAACACAATGGGGCAATGGCAGGTCATTTTGGGTTAGATAAGACCCTAGAACTTGTGAGGAGACACTACTTTTGGCCAAGGATGTAGACTGAAATCAGAAAATATGTGGAATCTTGTGTAGTATGTCAAAAGGCTAAAGGGAGGTCTACTAATGCAGGCTTGTATCAACCACTCCCTATTCCATCTAGACCATGGGAGAGTGTAAGCATGGATTTTGTCATGGGGTTACCTAGAACTCAAAGAGGATTTGACAGTGTTTTTGTTGTTGTGGATAGATTTAGCAAGATGGCACACTTCCTCCCTTGCAAGTCAACAAATGATGCTTCCTATATTGCAGCAATCTTCTTCAAAGAGGTGGTAAGAATCCATGGATTACCTCTCAACATTGTTTCAGATAGAGATGTGAAGTTTGTAGGTCATTTTTGGCATACTCTATGGAGAAAGCTAGGTACAAACTTGTCTTTTTCATCTGCATACCATCCCCAAATAGATGGACAAACTGAAGTTGTCAATAGGACCCTTGGAATTCTTCTTAGGTGTTTGACAAGAGAGCATGGAGAGAAGTGGGATATTATCCTACCATAGGCTGAGTTCTCATACAATGATACCATCAATAGGAGTACTAGTAAGTCCCCTTTTCAGATTGTGTATGGTTTGAATCCAAGAGGTGTTTTGGAACTTAGAAATCTACCTTCTAATAGTCCAATCAATGCTGATGGAGAAGCTTTTGCTGAAGCAATCAAGGAAGTTCATGAACAAGTTAGGTTGAGTCTTCAAAAATCTAGTGAACAATATAAAAAACATGTAGATCAGAAAAGAAGAGATTTGAGTTTTGATGTTGGAGACCTTGTATGGGTCTATCTTAGGAAGGAGAGGTTACCAAAAGGAAAATATACAAAGTTGATGCAAAAGAAGATAGGTCCTTGTGCTGTTTTGAAGAAATGTGGACTTAATGCCTATGAAGTCCAATTACCCAATGGGTTGGGGTTGTCACCCATCTTTAATATTTGTGATCTAACACCATATAAAAGTTCTGATGTTGTAGTTGTAGGTGATGATGTTTTGGAGCAGCAGGCTGATGACAACTTTCCCAAGCATGAACCACCTACTTTTGAGAAGGTGTTGGATACTAGAGTGGTTAAGAAGACAAGGAACAAAGAATACAAACAATATTTGGTCAAGTGGAGAGGCAAACCTGATACTGAGGCTATATGGATGGATGAACAACAGATTCAAACTCATGGCACCACCTTGCAACAGCTCGTCTCAAGTGGACTTGAGATTTCTTATCCCCGAGAGTATGATGCAGGGGAATCTACAAATCAACCACCAAGTGATCTTGAGGAGAAAACATAGGTGAAGGAGTTTAGTAGGGTTTATGTCTTATTTGCATATTTGATGTTTTTCTTTATTGTAATAATCATACCCTACCTTGTAAGCCAATACCTTAGGTAGGTGTGTTATAAACCACCTTGGGTATATGGAATTTGGGGTTATTCATGCCTTGAAGGAATTTTTAGTGAATTTTAAGAGTTTTAAGTGTCTTAGGGGTCAATTAGTGTCTTGGTGTGTTTAGGAGGACAAAATGTCAAAAATTGTCAAAAGTTGTCAAGCAACTATGTCAACTTTTAACCCAAATTTGTAACTTCCTCCAAACCACCATGTTGGTTTCCAAAATCAGTTGGTAACTATTTTAAGAATAATAAAAGGTCTAAATACAACATTTGGTGGGGTTTTTGAAGGTGGAAGGTAAAATTTGGTATTCAAAAACTCAATAAAACTGTGATTTTTCCTGCAATTTGCTGCTATTTTCCATTTTCTGTATAGTACGGATTTCTTGGGGGCATAAAACTAGTGGCATGTTTTAGATAATTGAATCAATTTTCAAATGAGTCTAATTTGAGGTCTTGATTCATTCTGGAAGTGGAGATATCTGCATTTTACTGGAAGTAACCTGGATTTGACAGTTTTGCCTAGGTTTTGAAGGAAAAAATGAAGTTTTCTTGCTGATACCTCATTGGTTTTGAATGGCCTTTGGGGTGAAGAAAGGTAAGACCATGTAAATTAATATTTTCATGGCCTTTTTCAGGAAAGAAGTAGGTAAAGGTGAGGGTTTTCTGTGTTAGGGTGGACATCTCTATGTGGCCACCTAGTCTCATTGTGCAACCGATTCCATGAATGAAGTTAGAAGTGTAACTAGGGTCTGAAACTTTTTGATTTATGTTATTTCCATGCCCTCTACATGTTACAAGTATTAATTTGTTGGGGCAGCACTTTTATAGTACACTTCCTTTGTTAGGGTGGCCTAATTAGAGCTATTTGGCCTAGGAGTGAAATTGGGTTTATAACCCTTAGACATTGGATCTGCCCAAACCCTTTTGGAATCCTTTGGAACTCACTTAAATTAAACAAAATCAACTCTTATTTGTAGAGATCATTTGGGAAATTAGGAAGAAATCTTAATTTTTCAATCTGGTTGGGCTACTAGGCATGACAGTCCCATTTATAGCAGCAGCACTAAACTTTGTTAGTGACTCAATTCCAATGATTGTATAGTGGTTTGTTGGCTTAGGGGATGGTAGAAAAAAACCATAGAAGTCATATTTACCTTGGGAAGAGTCTCAACCCTTGTTGGGTGGTGTGGCCCTAAAGAGTCTTGGATGATCATTGGAGAAGGGTGTGGGGTTTGAGTATTGTCAAAGATGATTAAGAGAAGAAATGGTATGTAACCAAAGAAACCTAGTCTAAACCACCCCTTAGAGTCTTGGTATGATTTCTGGAGTCCTTGTTTGTATCCCAAGTTGAAGGGATTATCTCAGTGGTCACAAGGGCTCTACATCATATAGAAAGCTCTAGCTATTAGCAATGTCAAACTTGTCAAATTCATTGCTGAGTTGTCCCCTCAACTCAAGAACATTCTTTATTTATTTCAGAAACTTTGTATATTTTCTATATTCATTAAAGACATTAATAATAAAACTGATGCAATTAAGGAAGAGATCACCGATCTCTCAAATAAGTTGACCGCAGAGCCCAATTCAGTTCAGAATTTTTATACCAAGCTTCAACAGCTCATGGCTCAACAATTGGAACTAAGAAATGAAGAACATAAGATCAAGATGGATATAATGACACTCCAGACATTATTCCTTCCTCATCTTTCATCAGTTCAAGAATAGATTAACCTAGCCACACGCCTATCTACTACACAAGAGGGTGTTACTACTTATTAAATTGCCATTAGTTTCATATCCAAAGTCATACTATATATTCTAGTCGGTTAGTATTACCAAATCATGCAGTCGATACACATAGAGAAGTCGGTATGAACATTCTAGTCAGTTACAGAAGAAAGTAGTCACAGAGCGTAGTATTCACCAAGCTGTTTACCAAGTAATGTTTCATGGCTACCGAGCAGTAAAGTTAACTCACTGAGTTGATATTCACCGAGTGAAATGTTTTACCAGATACATTGAACCTGGACATGCACATGAAAATGTGTTACAAGATCGAGGCACATCTAACCGTTTTTGCATTGGAAATTGCATTAGGAGATTGTGTATGATTACAAGGTCAATTTAACCAATGAAATATTTTGTTTAGTTATTCATTCAAAGAATCTTTTGTAAGATCGAAGAAATGAATTAGATCACCGCTGTAAGAGATCTATTTATACAGCATGATTCTAGGGTTAGAAAAAGATATAAACAAGAGATGTGAGATATGTGTGTGTATGCATGAAGGAAGACTGTTATAGAGACACAGAGAGGTCACTGAGAAGGTTATCAGTGAACAGTCGAAGAACAGAGTAAACAGAAGGGTTTACCGAGTTTCATTATGGGTTATCGAGGTATGCTACAAGCTAGGTAATCTTATTCTGAGCACATAGAATCTGCTATAACATTTCAGATGTAAAGTTGTAGATATTTGTAATGATTCTATTGTAGTATTTTGAAGTTGTAAGAGAAACCTTTAACAAGGTAAAAGACTCTAACCAATTCTATAAATTGTAAATCCTTTTACCAGGTGCAACATTTATATAGTGTTCTAAAATCCTTTAGTAAGGTAGATCTAACCGATCTTGATACTCCTAACAAGGTAAGCTATCAGAAATAGCTAAATGTAGCTCTAACCAAGCATTCTTTATTATTGTAGTAGTGAAGTTGTGGGTGCCATCCCCACCATAGGGTTTCTCTCTAACCAAGTGTTTTTGCATGACCAAAATATATGTGTTATGGAGTGAATCATGTATGATTGTTATCTGTTTATTTTAGCTTTATTTTATGTTATTGCACTATTCTGTTTATGCATAATAGTAAGGTTATTATTGAAGAAAAGTTTTGGAGTACTGATTCACCCCTCCCCGCTCAGTACATTAGCTTTCCATATTGGGCCTAACAATTGGTATCAGAGCTTGAATCTTGGAAAAGCGTTTAACTACCTAAAGAGAAAGATCTTAGCAATGGAAGGCTACAAACAATCTTGGAGGATTGTGCATCTTCAAGAAGAGCTAGATAATGCAAATCAAGTGATTGTAGACATGCAAAGGTAAATGCAAAAATCTTTGAAAGTAAGGAGAAGATTATCTAATGACTTCTAGGATTCTCAAGAGCTAGTGGAACAAATCAAGACATCATCTGAGAACAGTATATCTGAAGAGACTGAAGAAATGATTGGAATGTTGAAAGAAAAGAACAAAGCATTGGCTGATCAACTAAAAACAATGAAAAGAGAACATGAACATTTCAGTACACAGATGATTGAAAATCTAAGTGCATTAAGGATAGCTAAGGATAAAGCAAGAGATCTACAAAGAGAGAAACAACAACTTGAAGCTCTAGTATTTGATAAGGATGAAGAAATCATAAGGTTAACTGGTATTCAACAAAATATGGCAGATCAACTAGGTTATGCACATCATGAAGCAATTCTAAAGAATTATGAAAATCAATCATTGAAACTTGAAGTATCAAGGTTGACTGGTGAACTTGAAATAGAGAAGAAATCCAAAGAAACATTGGAGAAAAGATATGAAGCATCAAAGATGTTGGATGAGCAACTGAATACAAGAAGACCTTACAAAGATGGAGGACTCGGTTACAAAGGAAAAGAATCAACTGAGAAAGGAATTCATACTACTGAGAGAGGAGAATCATCAAAACAAGCTGGAAACAGGATTAACATCAAAAGGAAGAAGCCTATTTGCTACTACTATGGAAATCAAGGTCATACTGCCAACATATGCTAGATCAGAAAAGGTAAGCAATCGAATATCTCTAAGTCCAATGGATATTGTTACAATTGCAATAAATATGGTCACACACCTAATCAATGTAGGACAAAGTTTGTTAACAACTATCAGAAGGCAAAATTCAAAGGGTTTTGTAGAAACTGCAATAGATATGGACATAGTACCGAGAAGTGTTGGTTTAAGCAAAAGAACTACATGAAGTATCCACACCGAGCAAACACTGGAGGTTATCGCACTCACATAGATCCTTACCAACAATATGCAACAGTACCATGGGATTACAATATAAGGATATGGTGTGAATGTTGTGGAAGATATGGACATATAAGTGCTAACTATTTTATAAGATTTGGAATGAACAATCGAAGATCATGGAGAAATCCTGGTATGGCATGTTTTCATTGTCACAAAGTTGGACATTTAGCTGGAGATTGCAGAGATCAACTAAGAAGAGGCACTGAAGAGATAAAAGTAAAATTCAAGATGATTTGGAAAAAGAAGGAAATTATGTCTGGTGAAGAAAGCACCTTACCTACCGAGTTAGGTGCACCTATTTCAAATTAGTGAAGAAAAGGTATGAAGGGACTACATTCTCTAAAAGTTAAATCATAATAGTTCCTATTCTATTGTGTACAAAAATTCAAAATTTGCATAGTTAAGATGTAATTAGTCAGTTCATATACTATACAGGAAACCTGTCAAGTCGGTGTATATAGGAAACCTGTCAAGTCGGTTAATAAAGGAAAGTTGGTTACTCAGTGAAAACAAAAAAAGGAGTAAATCGGTAAAAGGTGAACTGAGTGCATTTAATATTTTGACCTAACTTGCACGGAGCCCGATGATGTATTTTTGAGTACTTAAAAGTGTTTTCGTGGTCATTTTCATTCACCCAAGTTTTTGAGAAGCAGAGCAGAGCAAATCAAAGTGATCAAACTTCATTCAGAGTGAATTTCAAGGTATTTACATCAATCTATTCACTGTTAAGCTGGTTTTCGATCTAGTCAAATTGCTATTGTCTATCGAGTGTGAAGTGTCAGTCACTTGTAAACCCTAAGGATAACTTGTCAAATCTTACCCAAAACCTACCAAGGTGCCCAAGATCCAAGACCTTGAAGCTGTCCAAAATGTGGAGAAGCCCTTGCTGAAATATTCTCTAACTCCTAAAGTTGCCTTAGAACTGGGTGACAAAACTACATTTTCACTCATCCCAGAATGAGTCTTGTTAGTGGAAGATGTTAGATTCTTTACCAAATTTTGTGTTGAGGAACTCGGTCATGTAGAGATTAGTGACACATATGATGAACTTTGCACTGATGGCAAACTAGATAGCAAATTTGAGCATATCAAAATCAAGGGATTAACTGAAGCCCTAGTCTATCCCCATGTGTTCAAACCCCAGTGGGTTAAGTTTGTCTTGAGCAGAGTACATGATGATTTCATGTGGCTACAAGAGAAATCATTCAAGATCATGAAGGAAGTCATTCACCTGATCACCGACTATCCCATCTACGATCATGCTTGTGCACATAAAATTATATCATAGAAGGAGCTAATCAGTCTAACCGGAGTAGAATCTGATTACTGAGGACTGAAACTGAATAATGTCACTGATGCAAAACTAAAGTTTGCAATTAGAGTTATTGGTTACTGTTTCTTCCAATCTGCAAGGGAAAATAGTGTACCATGTGCTGCAGTGGACTTGGCCTACAAAATACTAAAGAAGGGAATGAAAGTAGACTTATGTGAAGTGCTACTAAAGAACTTGTTTGAGAACCTAAACATAATAAGGAAGCCAAAGAAGAAGAACTCAGCAAACACACTAAAGTTTGGTTCACTACTTGTATGTATGTTTTTCTATTTTGAGAAGTTCTTTCCCTCAATCGGTAAAGTAGTATGGGAGCTACACCAACCTATCACCCATCAGATCAATGACTACATCAAGAAGTTAGGAGATAACTTTACAGATATCATGGATGATTACTTCAGCAAATTCCAAGAATAAATGCACAACAGGTACAAGATTCCACCATAATTGGTCAAAAAATACAAGGACAATATATGTTTTGAAGTCGACACTGATTATTGCTATGTAAATGGTATTGAACTGAGGACTCAATCATTGCAACCAATGGGTTATGAGATTGATTATGATATTACACAACAACAAATTGATGCCTATTTATCACTGCCAAGGCATGCAACTGAACTAAGGTATGGAACCTATGAAGAGGTGAAGGAGAAAGTAAAAATGAGCATTGTAGTACCTAAGGCTACAAGAAAAGCTACAAAAATGATAAAGGTTTTATCTGAGATATTCAAAGAAGAATCCTCCTCTACACCTGTCAAAGGCAATCTTGCCATTACCAAAGAGGAATCAGAAGCATAGGAGGCTGCAATAACATTGAGCACAAAGTTGCCAAAGGGTAAAATTCTGAAAAGAAAGAAACAAGACATCACAAAGACCCTTCCGACTCCACCAACAAAGAGACCCAACACCAAAGCATCAGCTACATCACCAAGTAAGAAGCAAAAGAGTGTTACTACACCAAAGGTAACCAAGACCTATAAGAAATCTACTCGGAGACTCATTTTGGCAAAAGAGTCAAGTGATATAGAGTTTGATGATGCAAACAAATTCCAAATTGTGAAAAGCAAAAAGGTAAACATTCACAGTGTTGAAAATTTTTGTGCCAATCTTAAAGAATATGGTGGATTTGCAGGATTTAGATATGTTAAGTATGAGACTAGGAATAATGATGAGAAGTGACAGATTGAAGAAGCTGTCATCTGTACACTTCTGAAGTTTCGGTTAGCACCATTAGAACTAACAAAGTCACTTTCGAGTGAACTCTACTAACAAATTGATAACAGATGGAAATATGCAATGGACTCAAAGAGACAAATAAGAGAAAGAAGTCTAGTCCATCTATTTCTTGACATGTCCGTAGCTGAAATCAAGGAGCATTTGACCACATAAAATTCTAAATTTCTTGTGAAATAGAGAGCCTTAAAATTTATGAATGGGCTATACATTGATGTGGAGAATGAGACAAAAGCCAAGTGGCAGGAGATCTTCAAACAAAAGGATGTTGGTGAATAATCTCAAATTGAAATTGTTGATGTCACCGAGCAAGATCCAGATGTCACCGAGCAAGGTCAAGACCCGGTTGACACTATACAAATTGATGAAGATGTAATAGATGAAGTAGCACTGGAGCAGGAAATGATTGAAAGCACTACTTATGCAAAACTTGTCTCTAGTGAATCTGTCTTAGAACAAGTTCAACCTTATCCGTCGGTGAAGCCACCTGTCTCAACTGAAGCTCCCAAGGACATAGAGCAAGGCACTAAACTTACCAAATCTGAAGCTGTAGGTGATACAACCAAAGATTAGACATCTCAAGCACAGACAAGCACTAAAAATGTTACAGCTAAGATCCCTAGCACCGAGACACCCAAGGACACTACAATGGCTATAGGAACTGACCAAAGTGTTGCATCTACTGAGCAACCTACCGAGGGTTAGCAATCCTCACAAGCACTTGTCTTAGTGCCACAAACCAAAGGAAAAGAGAAGAAGGTGAGAAAGCATGGTTTCAAATTTGACTTATCTAAACCGATCATGTTGCCCAATGTAGACATCTCCAAATTGAAAGGGCAAGCACTCACTAAATTCGGTGAACTATGCAAAGAAAAGGCCGAACAGGAGAAGTGATTGGCCATACAGAAGAAGAATAAAGTACTTTAGAAGGTTAGGACACTACTAACAGAAATGCTACCTTCAGCAACAGTGTCAACTAATGCAGCCATCCATATTCAATTGGATGAACTCCTCAATTAGATTGAAACATTTGGAGTTGATGCATCTAAGTACTTAAGCAAGCTCATGGATAAAGAGCTTACAACAAAAATGATAGAGGAAGTACATAAATCAATTGCTGTTGGCAAGGTAAAACTTGTCAAATTCATTGCTGAGTTGTCCCTTCAACTCAAGCATATTGTTTATTTATTCCAGAAATTGTGTACATTTTCCTTATTTATTAAAGATGTCAAAAATAAAACTGATGCAATTGAGAAAGAGATCACTGATCTCTAATCTAAGTTGACCACCGAGCCAAATTCAGTTCAGAATTTTTATACAAAGCTACAATAGCTCATGGCTCAATAGTTAGAACTGAGGAATGAAGAGCATAAAATCAGGATGGATATAATGACCCTTAAGACATTATTCCTTCCTCATCTCTCATCAGTACAGGAACAGATCAACCGAGCTACGTGCTTATCAACTACACAAGAGGGAAGCACTCTTGATGGCTTAATATCACTCTTATATGATATTCAAGCACAAAATTTGTTAATGGAAAGTGTCAAGGACTCACTCTTAGTCACCCTCACTAATGCCCAGACCAAGTATAAGACTATTTTTGATCAGTTACCATCTCCGGATGGAAATTAAGTTTTTAATGTTTGTCAAAAAGGGGGAGTAATATTATGATACCACATAGAGGAAAGTAATACCCAGCAAAGGGGGAGTAATTCCATATTTGGAGAGTAATATAGTTTTGATAACACAATTTTGAGTATTGTATACAAGGGGAGTATACCGAGTAGAATATACAAAGCATTTAGAGCACACAAGTATAGAACAGAACTGAACATGCAAAATTCAGAGTTATGTATAGAATAATGATAAGGGGAGTATATCTGCATATACTATTTTATTGACTATTGTATATATTGTCAAGTATAGTCATTTTGCAAGTATATAGTTTTTGAGTTATGACTTTGAAAGTAGTTTTTGTCAAACATCTCAACTAATGTCAAAAGGGGAGATTGTTACTACTTATCAAATTGCCATTAGTTTCATATCCAAAGTCATACTATATATTCTAGTCGATTAGTATTACCGAATCATGCAGTCGGTACACACAGAGAAGTCGGTATGAATAGTCTAATCGGTTACAGAAGAAAGCAGTCACAGAACGTAGTATTCACTGAGCTATTTACCGAGTAATGTTTCATGGCTACTGAGCAGTAAAGTTAACTCACCGAGTTGATATTCACCGAGTGAAATGTTTTACCAGATACATTGAACCTGGACATGCACATGAAAACGTGTAACAAGATCGAGGCACATCTAACCGTTTTTGCATTGGAAATTGCATTAGGAGATTGTGTATGATTACAAGGTCAATATAACCAATGAAATATTTTGTTTAGTTATTCATTCGAAGAATCTTTTGTAAGATCAAAGCAATGAATTAGATCACCGCTGTAAGAGATCTACTTATATAGCACGATTCTAGGGTTAGAAAAAGATATAAACAAGAGATGTGATATATGTGTGTGTGTGCATGAAGGAAGACTGTTACAGAGACATAGAAAGGTCACCAAGAAGGTTATCAGTGAATAGTCAACGAATAGAGTAAACAAAAGGGTTTTTCGAGTTTCATTATGGGTTACCGAGGTATGCTACAAGCTAGGTAATCTTATTCTGAGCACATAGAATCTGCTATAACATTTCAGATGTAAAGTTGTAGATATTTGTAATGATTCTATTGTAATATTTTGAAGTTGTAAGAGAAACCTTTAACAGGGTAAAAGACTCTAACCAAGTCTATAAATTGTAAATCCTTTAACCAGGTGCAACATTTATATAGTGTTGTAAAATCCTTTAGTAAGGTAGATCTAACTAATCTTGATACTCCTAACAAGGTAAGCTATCAGAAATAGATAAATTTAGCTCTAACCGAGCATTCTTTATTATTGCAGTAGTGAAGTTGTGGGTGCCATCCCCACCACAATTTTTCTCTCTAACCAAGAGTTTCTGCGTGACCAAAATATATGTGTTATGGAGTGAATCATGTATGATTGTTATCTATTTATTTTAGCTTTATTTTATGTTACTGCACTATTCTGTTTATGCATAACAGTAAGATTATTATTGAAGAAAAGTTTTGGAGTATTGATTCACCCCTCCCCTCTCAGTACATTAGCTTTCCATATTGGGCCTAGTAGAGGGAAGCACTCTTGATGGCTTAATATCACTATTGGCTGATATTCAAGCACAAAATTCTTTAATGGAAAGTTTAAAGGATGCACTCTCTGTCGCTCTCACCAAGGCCCGAAAAAAGTACAAATCCATTTTTGACTAGTTACCACCCCCAAATGGAAATTAAGTTTTTGATGTTTGTCAAAAAGGGGGAGTAATACTATATATTTGGGGAGTAATACAGTTTTGGTGATATAGTATTTAGAGTATTGTATACAGGGGGCGTATACTAAGCAGAGTATGCAGAGTATCCAAGGACAATAAGCAGAGCACACAAGCACAAAATCGAGCATGCAAAATTAGAGTTATGTATAGTATAATGATAAGGGGAGTATATCTGACTATACTATTTCATTGACTATTGTATATACTGTCAAGTATAGTCATTTTGCAAAGTATATAGATTTTTTTTGTTATGACTTTGAAAGTAGTTTTTGTCAAACATCTCAACTAATGTCAAAAGGGGAGATTGTTACTACTTATCAAATTGCCATTAGTTTTTATATTCAAAGTCATACTATATACTCTAGTCGGTTAACACTACCAAATCATGCAGTCGGTATACACATAGAAGTCGTTATGCACAATCTAGTCGGTTACAGAGGAAAGTAGTCACAAAATGCAGTATACACCAAACTATCTACTAAGTATCTGTTTATGTCTACCGAGCAGCAAAGATGACACACCGAGTTGATATACACCGAGTGAAATGTGTTACTAGATACATTGAACCTAGACATGCATATGAAAACGTGTTACAAGATCGATGCACATCTAACCATTATTACATTGGAAATTGCACCAGAAGATTGTGTATGATTTCAAGATCAATCTAACCAATGAAATATTTTGGATAGTAATTCATTCGATAAATCATGTTTGTAAGACCGAAGCAATGAATTGGATCACCATCTTAAGAGATCTATTTATACAACATGAGTTAAGGGTGTGTACAAGAGTGTAAGAAGACTGTTATAGAGACACAGATGTCATCGAGAAGTTTTTCAAAGAACAGTCAAAGAATAGAGTAAACAAAAGGGTTTACCGAGTTACTATATGGGTTATCGAGGCATGATATAAGAAAGGTAATCTATTTTGAGTACATAGAATCTGCTATAACATTTCAGATGTAAAGTTGTAGATATTTGTAATGATTTTATTGTAATATTGTGAAGTTGTAAGAGAAACCTTTAACAGGGTAAAAGACTCTAATCAAGTCTATAAATTGTAAAGCCTCTAACCAGGTGCAGCATTTAGATTAAGTGTTGTAAAATCCTTTAGCAAGGTAGATCTAATAGATCTTGTTACTCCTAACAGGGTAAGCTATCAAAAATAGCTAAAATGTAGCTCTAACCAAGCACTCTTTATTATTGCAGTAGTGAAGTTGTGGGTGCCATCCCCACTGCAGTTTTTCTCTCTAACCAAAAGTTTCTTCATGACCAAAATATATGTGTTATGGAGTGAATCATGTATGATTGTTATCTATTTGTTTTAGCTTTATTTTATGTTACAACACTATTTTGTTTATGCATAACAGTAAAGTTATTATTCAAGAAAAGTTTTGGAGTACTGATTCACCCCTCCCCTCTCAGTACATTAGCTTTCCATATTGGGCCTAACAGGAACAATCGTATGAATAAACAAACAAACAACAGAAAAAAAATTGCATGAGTAAAACTAAAATCTATGGAAAAGCCAAACTTACAGCAAAGCCATGAAATACATGGAAGCACAAATCCAAATTTTGCATTGTTTATTATCTATGTGCTTATTTAATAAGAAGCACCACACAGATTGATGCCCCATAGGACAACCCACAAGTGTCCAACATGCAGACCAATGCATTATTTTATTTGCATCCTACATTCAACAACATTCCCTAGATCTTAGCTCTGCGAGTTTTTTTGGATTTCCATATGTTCCAAGCTATCGTCGGGAACCCTACTTTGACGGTCCTGGTTTGAAGATGTAAGTTTTCCATAGATCTGACCTCTGCAAGTTTTTCCCTGATGGCCATCTGTTTCAAACCACCATCAAAGACTCTGCTTTGGTGACCCTGCACCTGCCTCTAGAGACATGCGTTCTCTCTTGTTGAGAACCACAAAAACCCATGTAAACCCCTGCAAACTCTCTAAATATCTAATACGTATATGCCAAAAATCTCTAGCATAATAATTGACATAAATAATACGTATCTTTACCAGATAGAAACTAAGGAAATAGGGAAAATTTTACAACAAAACAATGTTTGATTGGTTGGGTGTGCACAAATTAATAACGGGTTAAGTAAAATAGCCTCCGCTATATTTTCTTGCGGGTAGGAACTAATAACAAAAGAGAATCATGCATTTGAAGGTTCTTGCATTATTAATGAACTATAAAAATATTATGGATATTTTAATTCATATTAAATTATATTGCAACTTTCAAAATTTAAGAATATTTGTAAATAATAAAGAATTAAATTTGTAAATAATATAGTATTATAAGTAACATAAGTTATATAATTCTCTGTAGGTCTTTGTTGGTTTTTTGTCTGTCTGTTCTTTTTCTTGCTGACATTTTGTACACCAACTGTCTTTCCTTATGATGCTGATGGGGATGACGACGAACTGGATGAAGATGATGATCGACTTCCTTTGGTGGAGACAAGTTCAATTCTTCCTTTTCGGTCTGGATTTGATATGTATGGAGACAAGATTTAGAACCACATGAGTGCTATAACTGGCTGGGTTTTTGTTGGCGATGGAGCTGTCTTAGATGACATAGGTGGCAATGGAAAAGCTGATATCTTGCCTTCTTCTATGGCTATGGTAGTTTCTAGCTATGTAGTATGCAGGAATGGGGTTTTCCCCATTTTGTGGTTGTTTGCCCTTCTTCCCATTTCGGTCTGTGCTTTGGCATGTGCATGGTGGTGCATGCACTTAGTGGAAAGGCTTGAGATTATGGTAGAGAGGTTATTGCTAGGGATGATGGTGTCCCAAATAGAGTTGATGAGGTGTGGCCTTCTCCTACGGTTGTGGGCTCTATTTTCCCTCCAAACTTTGTGATGGGTAATGGCCCTTTGTTCTTCATTTGGGATGTGATTTTATCAGAGGTTATTTGGAAGTGTCAGTTGTAGATCTTAGTGTGGGGGTTGGTTGGGCCCTCCTTTTTGTGCTTTAAGGTATCTTCAAGGAGGTGGTTATAAAAATAGGGCATACAACTAAGAGGGGGTGAATCAATTGTCACAAACTTACACATTTTAAACTTATTATCATATTTGATATTTACACATGAAAGCATGAATCAACAACACATCATGAATACAAATAACACGAAGATTTTTGACATGGAAAAACTAGTCAAGGAAAAAACAATAGTGGGAACCTACCAACAATATGATTATACTATATCAAAAGTATTAGAAATATTACTACCTAGAGCTCACTCCTCAAAAACAAGGGCTACAACCCAAGGAAGAATCACTATCTTAAAAAAAAATTTGGATCACATCTAGAAGATCATGAACTGGAAAATAACATCTCCTAATGTTGAGTAAAAAGCTTCAGTTAATAACAACTTTCCTCTTCACACTTCCCTTCTTATGAAAGATTAATACATTATTTGCACATATGCTTACTCACTCATCCACAACACACTCAATTACAAAGACATTACATTTAGTTATACATGACATCAACCTTGAAAAAGATCAACAAGATCGGCTCAACACACAACACCTAATTACAACAATATAACCACACACACTACAATATCACATGCGGAACAAACAACGTCAGCCAAGACATAACACAAACCCATATCATATACCTCGAATGTGAAACCCCTCCAAGAATTATGCATCAAACATATGGAACATGCTACAAGCATCCGGTCCATCCAAAAGCATGAAGAACACTAACACAACAGAGAAAATCATCGATTACAAGCACAATGATCAATGCAGAACACAAACACAAAATGTACATGATCTAGAAACATCCACAAGCATCATGAAATTTTACCACTGCAACATCTGCATTAACACTAATTACTATCATCATCAACATCATTATATTGAACCTCAAGAACACTAATTACAATTACTGTCAACCTTAAAAAATAACTTGTGGAATACCAAACCACAAGCCACTTGAATTGTGGATACACATCAACATCCCAAAAATATCTCCAAATCCACAAATCAAGATATAATAATGTGGAGCAATGTAGATCAAATTACTGGCACAATCACCACTAAACAACTAAAAAATCAATCACAACACAAATATCCATAACTTACTCAAATCTTCATGCAGACCTCTGAAAATTGCACTGAATCATCTACAAACAATCCTCTACAAACCCTTTAATTCGTAAACTCTAATCATCAACATGCTGAACAAACTAACTCACTGATCTTCACTACAATATTTTCAATGATAAAAAAATATGTTGACATCAATGACAACACATCCCTCAAATACCTCTTGAGAACATATTTGCAACATACTTACAACAATCTCCAACAATCTCCCCCTTTGGCATTGATGGAAACATATGATGTGAAAAACAATCAATGAAAAAGAAATCAATAGATCTCTTATATTACTCCCTCCCTTTGAATCACTTCATAATTTTTCACATGAATCTCCACCCCTTTGACATCAATGGCAAAGACACATATTTGCAATCAAAACACAAAATTGACTTACTAACTACTCCCCCTGAGTAGCAACCTTCACTCATCAATCTAGATCACAAGATATGACTATGAAATGCACCAGATGCACATTTTGTCATTTTCTCTTGCAATTGTAGTGAGAAAAGGAGATCAACAACGAGCCCCCGTGTTGTGGACTCCATTTCAAGCCTCCACTACTATCCTAGGTACATGTGCCCATTCTGTGGGAGTTGATTCCACAACCCGCCACTTGCCTCGGGATTAGGTCTGGGATGGCTACACCTGAGACATGGACCTACAAATTCAAATCTCCATGAACGAAAACATAAATATGAACTTCTAAAATAGTTTACGTGCCTCTAATTAGATAATTTTTATACGAAATTAAAACCCATTTCAGATTATACTGTCTAGATTTTAAATACGTAAAAAAAATTAAATTTATTATTTTAACTATTTTTCATTTATTTTATACTAAATAGGGTCCATAAACTTGAAATATTAACTAATTTTGTTAATTTAATAACTTTTTTAATTTTTAATGAATTTTGAAAAAAAAATTGTATGTCATCAATCTACCCCAAATTCTTTTCTATTTAAAAAAAATGAAAAAAATGTTAAGTTTACATCAAATAATGTGGGCCATACATGTCAAATTTTTAAAAAGATAATTACAGTATTTAAAAAATTAATTAAAATTTATTTTAAAAAAAACCAAAAAATATGCTCATCAATCTTCAGCGTGTTACAAACAATTTCCTGAAACGGTTTGAGAAAATAATTTTAATTGTGTCAAAAAGTGTGGGTCATGCACATGCTTGGTATGGTCTTGAAACAAACATTTTTAAAACATAGTTTTTAGAACTCCATTCAAAAAGTTATTTTTTCTTATGTGGGTATTAAAATAAATTACATATTTCGAAAGTAGACTCAAAGGGATATCTTTTATATTAGTGAATTTTTCCAAGGTTCAATCTCCAAGTGTTTCAAAATTTAAGCTCAAATGAGACAAAACCTGAAAAATCAAGGAAAACACTTCCACTTTTTGGCCAAAAAGTGGAATCAATTTCTTGCATTGACCCACCATTGACATTGCGAGATATAAAAAAGTGCATCCCATATATGGAGATTGATTGGGAAAAAAAAATTCCTTTATTTTGAAATATAAAAATTGAAAAACTATGGAAAAAAAACGAGTCATTAATCAAGAAAAAGGAAAAGTTAAGTAAAATTTAGATATGAAAAGTGAGAGTGGTGCAAACCCAAGGATTTATATTTCATTTCTTTGTTTCGATGAAAGGGGAAAAACATGTTTTGAGGGGACCCAAAACTACTTACAACGTGTTTTGAAGGGACCCAAAACCCTTGGGTTTTACAAGGATCCAAAACCCAAAATAGATAGTTGCAAAAAGATACATCAAGGAAAAATAGTAGCCCAAACACGGTCTAACAACAAAGAAATCTCAATGAACCAAGATGAAAAAAATAAGAATGTCAAAGCCTTCCACTAGCACAAGGGTTTTATCAAGACTCGCTTAACCTTCACCAGATACCAAGCATTTTTCTGAGTTCCCTCAACCATGAGAATGGGTTTTACAAGGCTCCCACAACTTGAGTTGTGTTTTGAAATGGCCCCCAACACCAACCAAAAATTAGGTGTTGAAGTGACTCTGAAAACCAAAAAGATGAGACTAGCATAAACAATCTAGCTAAAAGATTGCTCCCAACTAGCAAAGCACATAAAGTTGGGAATTGCTAGGATATGTTGTTGTCATTAATGTCAACATATTCCTATGATTTTTTCTAGTGTTTTCAAATTAGGAAGATCTTATGATTTGGTTTGTAGTTTTGTTTTGCTGATCACTATTTTGCAGAGCTCGGTATTTTTGCCGGTATATTCCGGTGTGATCAAATCTTGTGCTGAGACTTTGGGATATTGTTTGGAATGGTTATATTGCGTATCATTAATTTAGATGGATCATGATTTGGTTCTCTGTAGGTTAACTTTCTTCATGAGAGTTATTGATTGGTTGTATTCTTAAACTTCCAGATGTTGATAGATGCAGATTTGATAAGTGGTGTTGGCACAACTATTTCTAATGATCCTAACATGGTTGTTGATGTTTCCTAGTCATGTCCTATTTTTGTGGTGATCTATATTGATTGTTGTGCAAGTTTTTGATGGTTACTATGAATCAATGATGATTTTTGTGCTATGCAGTATTTCTTGTGGTGTAGCGTGTTGCAGTTGATTTTGGCATGATTTTCGATGGAGCTGTATGTTTGGTAATTTGAATTAGGCCTATGTTATGTCATCTAAATCATTATGTTGGTCCAGTTGTCGATCTTTGTATCGTCTGATGTAATTTCTTAATTGTGAGTTGAGGGTTTAGTCGACCTTGTTGTCAAGGTTGATTATTTGTATATATAGGTGATATATGAAAGGAAACTTGAAGCCAACTTTATGACAATTTCCACATAACCCTTTACAATCTCCAAAATTATGGCTAAAAGCCCCCTCTACATACTGTACATTATTTTGATACAAAATGAGATGACACACCAAAGAATAGCGCTTGAAGTTCTGTGTAGTTGTTTCATCCTTAGCCTTCACTAGGCTCTCATATAACTTGGCCTGGAGAATTATAGAAAAGTAAAAAATTTCATTGGTGGACGAGTGTTGAATAGACACTGCTAGCATCATGTAATCAACTGGCAATAAAGTAAGCCCACAATCTTATCCTAAGACCTAGCATAGGGCATAGTAGGTCCTTACAAAATAAGTTTCAAACTTATCCAATGCAAAAGGCTCAGTCTTGAAGGATAGAATATAGCTTGGGCAAAACTTGGAAAGCCTTCTAAAAAACATAGGCATATACTCCCTCCTGAGTCTCCCCTTATTTTTCTCATACATCCTCAACAAGGATTTCTTTTTGATCCCCTTAATGGATGACCCATCTAACCCAAAGAAATCAGTGATATCCTTCTGAGAGATATCCAAAATAACTTATCCTTGAAAGTTTCTGACAACAAGGCTTGTGGGGTCAAATTTCTTAGCCAATTCTCTGATTAATATTGGCTCAATAAATACATTTGGAACCACTAGCTTTCCTAGGTTCAACTTCCAGGGGTTGGAGACTGGGCTAGGTTGGTGCCTATTTCCATAAAAGGCATGGAAGACATTCCACCCCCTAAATCCCATAATGGCATTCCTGCATCCATCCTTTTTGTCTCCCTACCAGGCCTTGGATGATTCCAATAAACTAGAGTCAAGGAATAGGTCTAGCAAATCCTAGCTCAGGACCCGGGTTGATCTAGTTTGTCTCCTTGCCAATTCTTTGAATTTGATCACTATTTCTCTTTCCACTTCAACAACTATTTTGGGAGGCTCAAGTGGTGCTATATGTTCCTCTTGGGGTTATGGGATTTCTTATGCATCAGGGGCAGATTCAACCTTCTTTTTAGGAGGGGATCTCTTCTTTGTTTCCTTCTTCTTTGGTGGTTCCTTTGTCGTCTTCTCTGCAACCTCCTCCTATTAAATTACTGGAGTAGTCTGTTGAGTAGGTATTTCTTCTGTAGAAGCTCTAAACTCTCCATGCTTCTTTGATTTCCTTTTCTTAGGAGTGGGATTCCTTTCTTTTGGGCCAAGGCTTCCTCCTCTATTTCCTCCTCTAAAACCATAATTGACTCCTTCTTTGCTTCCCTCTTCCTCTTTTCTTTCTTGGGGGGAGCACTGGCTTCAATCTCCTCAACTTGTGCAGGTGTTGGTTCAGGGTTTGGCCCAATAGTGGGGGTGACTTGCAATTCTTGCAATGGGGCAATTATTCTCAAAGGAATGGCATGGGTAACACTAGGGACACTTGAGATGGCTCCAAAATTTTGGGATTTCTTAGTAGTAGAGCTTTTGGTTTCTCAGCGAAGGAGGCCATAGCTATCTTACAACTCACATGAACAATTCAACCAAATTCACATAGAGAACGCTTGAATTTTACTTATTGGTTAGCTTCTTGTGTTTGGATGCCTAAAGATTGCTTGAACTTGCTTTCTTTTTGCTTTGCAATTTCTCTTCGATCACCTAAATGCTTGGTGAAGACAAATGTAGCAGAGTTTTCTCTTTTATTTCTCCATCATTAATTCCTTCGTGCAAAGAAAAGTTTTTCATTGGCTTCAAAAATTTGAATTTCCACCGTGGATGATCCTTTGGATAGCCATAATCAATCCTTGACTTTCTCTGACCATTGAGTTGGCACCCTTGTATTTCCTCTTTGACCACCTTTTCCTTTTATGTTATGTCAATCATCACACAAGGCAATAAATACCATGAGTTCACCGTATTCTCTTTTCTCAGTGATCCATTTGCAACCTCACTTACCACTGTAGGATAAAATATTCACTATCTTCAGTTTTGTTTCTTATCCTGGGGCCCATTTCTCTAATTATTTTATCTCTTTGGGATAACAATCACTTTAAACTTCATCCCCTTCTTATCCTAGAGAAAAGATTTATCTCTCTTTATTTATTCTCATTGAAACCCAAAATCAAATCCCCACCACACCTTGTGTTTTCCCGGGATAGATTTTCACTTTGTCTTCCTTTGCTATTTTTATCCCGAAGCTTCGATGGATGCATTTCCCTATCACCCGGGATAAGCCTTCTATTGTATATCATTTTTCCTTTTATCCTATGCCTCTTTTCTTTGACCTTCATGACCCTCCAGGATAAAGATTTCATTGCTCATTTACTAGTCTTCTTATCCTGGAGCCCAAGTATCTATGTGCATATTCTCACTGGAACCCAAAGCATCACTTCGCATATGCCCTCTATTCCTCTGGGATAACTTTTACTTTTTTCCATCCTCCCTCCTTCTCCCAACGCCACAAGGAATTCTTTTCTAACCACCGTGGGATAATATTTTCCTTGTCCATGACCTTATATTATTATCATGGGACCCATTTCTCTGATTCTTGATAAGTCACCCGTGGTAGAGAAAACCTTCTCTGTTTCTTTGTAAAATTATCCTGGGGCCCTTCAAAACTAACCAAAAACTTCCCCGAGGCAACCTTTCTATAGTAATTTTACTCTTAGGAGTTACCCCAGGATAAAACTCTATCCCTTTGCAACTCTTTGTTAAGAGTTATTCCGAGTGGTCTTTGGATGATGCCTTATGCTCCCTAGGATAACTTTCTTCATTTGTTTCAACTGTTTTTGTTATCCAGGGTAATTCTTTGATAACCCTAATGGTGTCGCAAGGCACTTTTCTATGACTAGCCTCTTTGAGATTTTATCCTAGAGAACAAACCACCAATGCTACTTCACTTAAGACTTGAAATAAGAATGTGGGGAAACCTTTAGGGTTTAAGACCATGACGCGAGACCACTCCTTAGGACCCAATAAATACTTAGACATTAATAAAAGACCATAACCAAGACACAGGGTTTTCAAGGGAAACTAGCTCGACAAAAGGATCTAACACTCGAGGCTAGTAAAAGAATGACATAGACCCCTCAACATGGCAACTTAAAAACCAGGAACCTTCAACAGTCAATCAACTTAAAATTAAAACAACACCCAAAGGGAAAATAAAAACTTTGAAACAAGGAAAAACCTACATCCTTAAAACCTAAACCCTAGGATTTTTCAAAGGTCTTTCATGCTATTCAAGGAAGGAAAAAGCCATTCCAACACAGACTTGGAGTAAACTCTAGAACATTAATTAAAGAAACAAAGACAAGATGATCCTGATGCGAGGAAACATTAAAATATGATGAAGCAATAGAAATTATTGGATTTCCATTTGCCAAGGAACATTGGAAAACCCTTTATGTAGCAATTGTAAAATCTTATTTAAGAAACAAGAGATTAGTAGATGGTATGAAATTAATATGAAGTTATTTGGTCAAAACAACACCTTCCTAGATAATAGGGTGTCCAAGTAATCCTCTAGGATACCTTAAGGAAAGAATAAAAATATAATATACTTGGGACTAATACTAGAAAAAGTGCATGGATTACTTGAAATGACTCTTCAATACCTTTCCAACACTACAAGAATAATGAAAATCAAATATTGTGGCAAAAATTATGATCTCGAGAGGAGAAAATGAAGATCTAACTCAAAATACAAAATATTAGTACCAAACAACAAAATCTAGAAAAATTATCTTCTCCACTAGAAAGTACACAAAACCAACTTTTTGATGATATCTCTATTTCAAAAAATGGATATTGTGGTGAAAAGTTACAATGATTTTTTCAGTCTTTGTAAAATTGCCAAAAAATAAAAAGAAACACCAAAGGGCCAAGCCCCTAGGCACCCATGTGAGGCTAAGGGTTAGGCAGAAAACTTGCCCCATTGAATTTCCACCAACAAAGCAATGTGTAGGTGGTAGGGCCCTATCGACAGAATTCCCACATCGCTCAAGGGATAAGTCCCATTGTAGAGTATGTTTAGAGGGTGATCCCACAATAATGGGTTACACTTTTTGGCTAAAGTTGACATTGAAATCAACATTTTGAACTAAACATTCACTTTCTGACACCTATAGTAGCAAAACCATTAGGAATTTGAAGATGATGTGAATTAGTAATTTATGAGATTTTAAATGTATTTTAAAAATTAGTGGAATTATTTTTTACATAACTTTTAATAACTTATTTTCTTACGATAAGAAACAACATTTATGATGTTGCACATAACTTTTGTCTACAAAGATAAATTTTATTTTATTTTTATTTAGATTTATAATACCAATATCTAATGCTTGTATTTTGTTTCATAATATTTTGCTGAATATGTTTTTAATTATGTTTTAAAGTCGAACCAATTATAATTTAGACAAAGGTGTATGACGCCACACATAACTTATTTTGTATGTATCAATTTTATTTTACTTTTTGTTGGAACAGGAATATCAATACATAACATGCACATATTTCTCAAATTATTTTTCATTGCTTTACTATTTTTCAATATTGTGTAGAACAAAGAAGTTGATGTTTGGTGAAAACCCTATGTTCAGTAAAGAAAAAACATATGTATAATAAAACCAAAATTAATTACAATAATAATTTTTGGAAAGATTGTTTCGAGGGTTACTATCCTACAAACTGAATATTTATTTGATTCCATTTGGACCTTCAACCAAGCTTTGAAAGTCAAAATTTTGAGAAAAATTGAAGAGGTTGGGGGGAGAGGTCTAGCCAAGGATGTTCCCGTGAAGGTAAATAAAGAAAACATATTGTGTAGGTTTGAACAAAGGTACCTTTATTCAAAAGGAATCTTTACAATCTTAAAATGCATTAAAATCTTTGAGTGAAGGTAATACCTTCACTGAAAGGTCCACCTTCAAACGAAGGTCCTTACCTTCAGTCAAAGGTTTTAATGGACCTTTGAGAAAAATTTCTTGTTAAAAATTTCATCTTTGCTTGGAAGAAGTTTGTGTAATAAGTTTTTAACCCATTATTGTGGGATTACCCATGAGTAAGGGCTTTGTTTAACCAAATCAAGGGCATAAATCAAATATCAATGGTTTAAATATTTTAATAATAATAAAATTAAAATTAAATTTTTCATATTGATTTACCAAGTATAACTAAAGAAGCCATGTACGTGAATCTAACTACTTGTGTAAATAGTGACACAAGGGTGATCCCACAACAATGACTTACAAACCAAGGACACCCAAAAAAGCCCAAGCAGCCCCCCAATAAATTACAACCACCTTCAATTAGAGGTAAATCTTTGAATGAAGGTAGTTCTCTTGCCTCCATTCAAATGTACTACCTTAATTTGAAAGTACATCTTCAAGTGAAGGTAATTCACATGTCACCTTCAAGCAAAAGGTCCAAATAAAAATATTTTATTAAATAAAACAATAATTTCACTTGAAGGTAACTTTCGAGTAAAGGTTTGCTTTACTTTTTTTTTTGGAAAATTTATATATGTTGAAAATTATAGCTAACTTCTCAATTTTAGCTGCAACACTTTGAAGGTTCATGTTCAATGGTAGTGAAGAATTTGTGCCTCATGAAAGTGACCCATAGAAAGAACCAATAGGCTTCAAGGAATGTCACCTCATGCCACCTCATTCCACCTAAGTTGCCCAATAGACTCAAGCAAACATCTTGTGTTAGGTTGGTAGTTTTTTCTTTCTTTATGCTATCAAACCATCAAACCCTACTTCATTGCTAATTATTCTTGTAAAATAGGGATCTTGATTATTCTTTGTAAAATAGAATGGAAAATAGGGATTTTGATGATTCTTTGCATTCCAATTGGCAATTTTAAAATGGGAGTTTTGGATATTGAATAAATTTATATAGAATGAATGAATAGGAATTTATCTTCACTTAGAAATGAACTTCCAAGATTGGTCATTGCTAAGAATGAAAAATTATTGTATATATGACCTCAATAATTTTAAGATATTTGCAACATTAAAAAATGTATGGATCCTCGAAACAAACTCAAAACTCTAACCATTGATGATCCATATTGCCAACTCAAAAAATATTTTCCTATGGTAATGTCAAGATTGAAGATAATATTAAATCTTTGAATGAAGATATGATAAGTAATTTGACACAAAAATAATCGTCCACAAGGTTTTCCTTTCGAGTAATATTGACAAACAATAGCTACCATGAAACCCTTAGATTTCTCCTCAAATTTGTGTCACCAACTTTACTATAAACATGTTGTTTCCTTTGTTGGTCTAGGAACTCATTTACACTTTGAAGAACAAGATTTGATAAAGTGTATAAATGAATCCCACTATTAGTCGAGGAGTTGTTAAAATTTGCAATCTAAAAAATTCTAGTTATCAGTAACAAATATTCAAAAACCTACTAAAATAGAGTCAACAAACCTTTTTTACTATAACAACCACTTAAAAGACCCTTCTTCACTTGATATGTGCCTTTTTTACTTCATATTTTCCACTTATATTGTTAGTCATTTCCTCTAAGCATGCCTCATTACCTTCCTTGTCAATTTTTTACATGGGAAAAAATTTTCATGTGGTGTGACCACTTTTTTCGTACTAGGCAATATTTTGGTGCCTTTGTCATATTCATGAGTTGAGGAAATTTTTTCAAGTAACCTTACCAAACCATTCAAATGCTTGGTAATTTTTTTTAGTGTCTTTTCCAATTTTAAAATGGGGTAAATTTCTATGCTAACTTAACCATGGTGGGCATGCATTGGTTTTTCAATATTAACATCCATAAAATCATGTCAAGTACTATGATCTTCTCTCTAATCATTGTTGACATATTATATTCTTTAACGACCTTGATCCTCTCCTCTATATAGTCACAATAATTTCTAGCCTCATTTTAATGGTACTTAGAATGCTTTCTAGATAAGAGATGTAGGCTAGACTTACACATTTCATCTCTCATATAATCTGTGGGATTGTGAACTCATAGGTTCCACTTTAAACACTTTAAAAATTTACTTTAATATCTATTCAAAGTGTAATTGTTTTGAACAGTAAAGTTGAATAAATAAGTTACGAGATATGATTGGCAATTTGTCTATTCCTACAACTTAATTTTTCTTTAAACTATTTATGAACTACCAATTCTCTTTACATCAATGTCTTGAACCTTGAGAAGTTTAATTACAAAACTTATATGTATGCATGATGTATGTATGTATGTGTGTATCAAGAAGGTTTCACTATTTTGTGCATGTGTTAAATGTATATATTTAGAAGTATTGTTCTTTATTTTTAATGAAATCATCATGAATAGGTAGAGAAAGTCTAACAAGTTTATTAATTTCCACCATGCAAGGTGTATCACAAAACTAAAATATTAATAGGTGAGAATTCATTAGTATTAGAAAACATAGAGCCAATATCATTGAACCTCATGGATAAGTTAAGTGTTTCTAAGAGGAAATGATGATGGATAGCCAATTCAATGAAACAAGGGAAAGTGAAGTATATACCGATGTGAAAAATGCATCCACATCCAAATAATAATTGTAAAGTGGAAAAATATCGCGATCGAACCCTAGTTGCTCTCCCCTCTTCCAACTCCGAGGAGAGAGAAGGGAGGTTCGCTAGGATTCGATGGTTTTTTTCACTTAAGGGAGAGACTTTACATTCAAAAGAGGGGTTGAAACTCATAAGATCCAATCCCACACAATGTAAGATTGGATGCTAAATGAATTTCAAGGGTTAGGAAAGCAAGGCTACCCTCTTTTGTAAAGAATGTTGTTAAGGAAATTAAGCTAGGAATGCATAGAAAGTCATAAAGATTCGCTTATAAACTGAGTTCAGGTTATAGGATGAAGCTGCAGACCTGGAATTAGCAGTAAAATGTCGATACGGCGCTGTCCTACAAATTTGAGCAAAATTTGTCAGGATGATGACGCCCGGCACCACGGTCCTCCGAAAAATCTGTGAAACGAAGGGGGATCTGTTCGTCTCTGCACAAGGATTCCAGATCTTCAATCTCAGCCGCGTACCTACAACCTACACACAAAAAAGCGAAGACGATTGGGGGGTTAGGGATTAGGGGTTTGCCTTTAGGTCAAACCCCGATTTTGGAATTAACCAAGAAATGAGCAAGTGCTGTAAATGTAAATGACTGTAATGTAAAACAAGTACTAATACCTTGTTCTAAGGATGTTTGTATCCTTATGTGCGAAGGTTTAGATGTTGTTGTTTGTTGTATGTTGTAGTAGTATGTAGTAAGTGATCTCCTCTTCAATGGTTGAATCCTTGACTTGAATGCAACACTTAGCCTTGAATGGAGACTTGAAATGATCAATTGCTTGAATGCTTGAATGCTTGAGTATAGTTTCCACGCTTTTGTGTACATATCCTCTTCATCCCAAATGAGAGAGAAAAATGTAGTTTATATACTTGTCAATTAGGGCTGATAGACTGATTTTCCTGACCTTAGGCCGACCAGGAAATATAATTTCCAAATTGCAAACAAAAAGACCCGCAATCTCCTTAGGAGACCGGGCCCAAAATAGGACCCAGGGACCAGGGCGCTGGGCGCTCTGGTCCCACCTCCCGGGACAGCAAGGTGCAAGGAGGTTCAGGCCAGGGTGCTTGAAAAATGCAGTTTTTGGTGTCGTGAGCAAGTTTTGGGGTCTCCATTCAGGTTGCGTGTTGCGTCACCATCATGAAGACCGAAATGCAGTCGAAATTGCAAGTGTCGCAATTTTAGGACGCTACATTTAGCCCCCACTTTAGCGGGAGTATGTATGCTCATACTTCCGGTAAAGTACAAGGAAACAACATTGAAAGACTTTCACCATGTCAAGGAGGCAAGATACACCAAGCCCCCAGTGGACTAAGGATCTTACGACTTCGATTGACAAAGTAAAAGGGAAGATCACGAGGGAGAACCATGACTGTCAGTAGTAAGGTTCCCTCACTATGAGACATGCAAAAGAAATACCAAAAATTTTCAAGGCAAAGCTAAGTTCGCCAAGAAATTTTCAAGTATCTTGAAAGGATAGACAGGGTGTATGCCCCCCTACGTTAAAGCGATCGCACATGCCTCAACGGGGGTGATTGTTTTAACGTAGTGATACACATAAGAAATGAGAAAGGAAAGGAGCACGTTATCACAAAGATTTAGCCCCCAAGTGTGAGATAAACCCAAGGATAATAAACACAAACACAAAGCACAAGGTGACTTCGCTTTCCTCGGGGTCAGTATGCTGTATGATAATTCATGTATATATATCATATGTATGTATGCATAATTGTTCTTCATTCCCCAATCAAGGAAGGTCACCTAGAAGAAGGGAACACATGTGTCTTTTGAGTCAACATGAGAGAGACCAAAGAGATCTCAATGCTTTGCATCGTCCTCAAGTAGACAACACTAAGGACGACAAATAGAAGAATGAGAATAACATATAGAAGAAGCAACAAAAGAGAGGGGGGAGAGAATCTACTATGCTAATGTAACTAGTCTAGCATGTCATCTACCCCCCGATCTTGCTGATCAATGTTTCAGGAAGGCAGGGAACACGCTAGAGGAGGAACATCCAACACAGCAGATGGAGCTATCACAAGATCCAAACAAGGGCTATGTTCATGTTCCAAGCCACATTGTTCTTGTCTAGGAGCTAGGATAAGTGCTTTAGAAAATTCATTAGATAAATGGTTATCAACATCAACAAGTTCATATTCACTATCAGAAGCAAGAGGAGTAACATGTTCATCATGAATAACATTTTCATCTATATCACCATCAAGATTTATAAAAATAGGATCTTTAACTCGCACAGGATCGAGACCATCATGCATCTTATGTTTAGGAGATTTAGGCTCAATATCCGGCTGAGGAGAAAATGGAATAATACTTGTTGAAGGTGTTTTTGGAGATTGTAAATTTTGAGAAGCAGCTGCTTGAGCCCTAAGACGATGCTTTCGTCGGCGTTCACGTGTAGAACGATTTCGTCTAGTCTTAGTAGGAAGTGTAGAAGATAGAGGAGGAGGAATGTTCTCATCCTTATCACTTGGGTGTTTAGGTTGTGGTCTCTTAGGCTGGATAATAGGAGAAGAAGAAGGTCTCTTCTCTCTATAAAAGGCAGGAGGAGGAACTGCTCCATATAAAGGAGGAATTTTTGGTTTAGGAAGAAGACCAAGTCCATCATGACGAGGAGGGATAGGTCTACTCTTAGAAGGTTTATTAGGCATAGACATAGCCACATCCATAGGAATAGGTTGGGAATCTTCTTGAGGAAAGACATTAGTTTTATCTTTCAAAGGAAGAATTTCCTTCTCAAGAATGATAGGAATATCAAGTTTAGGTGTTCTAGGTTCACTTAGAGATAGGATCATATCTGTTTTCCACTTTTGATAAGATTTGAAAAGATGGTCACTTCGCGGAGGAAGAGATTGGAATTGTTTAGGCCAAAAGTAATCAATAGGAACACTAGAGGTTCTTTCAGTTGGTTTAAAGAGACTATGATTGATAGTAACAACTTCACCATTATGGGGAAATTTTAAACACTTGTGAATAGGAGAAGCAATAGCCTTCATGGAAGATAGCCAAGGATAGCCAAGCTTCACATGAAATTGTTCAGAAGATGGAATAATAGCAAAGTTCACATCAAGAGATTTATTATGGACCTCAATAGGCAATGTAATAGAACCAATTGCAGGAGAAGAAAATGCATCAAATAATTTCACAACCACATCTATTTTGTCATAGATCACTTGATTCAATTGCAAAGTAAAAATAAATTCTTCAGTAATAACATTAACCATGCATGAAGGATCAATAAGCACTCCATGGCAAGGTGTATTCTTGACTTTTGCAACTATGTATAAAGGACCATCAGGTGCTCTAATGGTTTCACTAGAATAAAATGTGATGGAAGGTTCTTTAGGGATTTCTTGCTGCTCTACAAAGTTAATCACACTCGGAGTTATAGACACAAGACCATCAGATGAGAGAGAGGAATCATTAGCCTCAATCACATTAGAGGTATGAGAAGTATGAGAAGGTAATGGATTAGTAAAAATCTGAAGATTTTGGTTAGGAGGAGCTACAGATGTGTTGCCTTTATCATTCACTCCAGAAACAGAAATAGTATTATTATCAATCAAATCTTGAATTTTACCCTTTAAAGAAAAACATTTTTCAGTATCATGACCAGGTTGACGATGAAAATGACAAAAAGCTTTATGATCAAAATAAGGTGAAGTAATCTTTGCAGGATCAATTTGTCTTATAGGAGGAAGAGTAAGCACATTTTGTTCCAATAACTTATTCATAATACCATGCAATGATTCATTCAAAGGAGTATATTTTCTTTCTTTCTTGAAAAATTTAGAAATAAGAGGCACACCTGATGCTACATTCACATTGTTGTTGATGATGTTTTCATTGAATTTGATGGAATCTCTGTTCGGTTTAATCTTCCCAAATGGTTGTTGACTGCTATCACCCTTATCACTCGGAGCCATAGGATGTGATTGTTCCATTTGACTCACAGTCAGTTGATAATTGTGAAGAGTGGCACACAACTGTTGGAAAGAAGTAAACTCAGAAAATAGAAGTTTGTCTCGAATATATTTTTGCAAATTAGAAATAAAGATTCTTTGAATATCATTATCAGGCACTGGAAAAGAAATTTGAGCATACAAATGCTTATATCTACCAATGAAATCAGTCACTTTTTCTTTAACACCTTGTTTACATGCATTAAATCAATCAAAGTAACTTTAGGACTTATATTGTTTTGAAATTGTTGAATGAAAGCATTTGCAAGTTGTTCGAAAGAAGTAATAGAATAAGAAGGCAACGAGCAATACCATTGTAGGGCTTTGTCTCTTAATGTTCTAGTAAACAGTTTCGCAAGCAACCTTGGGTCATAAGCAAAATCAGTAGAAATTGTTTGAAAAGTCTTAACATGTGTTAGAGGATCTCCTTTACCATTATAAAGCTCCAAATGCGGGATTTCAACATGTTTAGGAGGGATAGCTCAAACAATGTCAAGATAAAGTGGGCTCGCAACATCAAATGTGGGCACACTAAACTTAGATTGATTCATAGAGGCAATTTGTTGCTGTAAAGAAGAGACAGTTTGTGCAAGATTATTAATGGTCGCTTCAGTCGAAGAGTTCATATTAGGTGTGTTAGATTGAGATGGAGGTGTTATGTTATTGAAAGAAGGTAAAGAGTAAGGTGGTGGGACCCTATGATAGTCAACCATAGGGGATGATTGGATAGGAGGAACACTACAAGGAGGAATGAAATGGTTAAATGAATTGCCCCCTTGCGTCATGTTCATTTGTGAAGATGTAATAGGAACACTCATTGAAGGAATGTATGAAGGAGTCGGATTAAATGAAGGAAGAGGATTAACTAAAGAAGAGGGATTGCCCCCATGACTGGTAATCACAGGAGGAATGTCTTGTATAGAAGTAGCCATGATGTTTGATGTAAAGGTAGGTATGCTAGCAATAGAAGTTGTCAAAGGACTAGAATGATTGACTTGTGTAGGAGGTTGTGTATAACCTAAAGTTTCAGCACAACTCTTCATAGGCATCACATTCGAATCCACAATGTGTGCAATACCGCACAAAATATCAAATCCATTCTTATCACTTTGAAGCATGCGTTTTAGACCCTCAATTAAAGGAAGAGCTTGACTATCGGGATACTCATGAGACATCCATTGGTGAAAATCATCAAATTGGTTATCCAATTTTGAAAGTTGTTCAACAGAAACCTCATGGAGAGCTTCTTCATCATTAGGAGGATTAGAGGAATTACCCATGTCCTCATTAAAAAGGCTATTCAAATTAGGTTCCATCTCCTCAATAGTTAAACCTCGGAAAGACTTAATTCTACAGCTTCGTCTAACGGGAATAGTATAAGTAGGGCTTATTGTTGTAAAACTCATGCACTAGAGAGAGAGAAAAGATTTTGATTTTAGAGGTAGCAATTTTCAGTAAAACCAGCCAATCTTCCAGATTTAAGCTGTTAAATGCAATCACGACAGTCTCCCGAAATTTCAGAAAAAATGTTTGGGACCGTGGTGCTCGGAGTGCAACACGGTCCTTGCAACTTTTTTCGAAATTTGTAGGGATGAAAGGTATGATGATTTTAGAGCTAATCTGAAAAAATTGAGGGATTTTACGATCTGTAGATAGGCCAAATTAAATTTGCAATCTCAAAATTGAATCCTATCAAGATTGTCGAAAAATGCAAAATTTGAATTTTGAAAAAGAGAGGGAAACTAAAATTTTGAATTTTATGATTTTAGAGGGAATGTCAAAAGCAATGCAAGTTTTGAAATTTAAAAATTGACTCAATTTCACACAAAATTCAATTTTGAAAGTGGAAATCAAAGTTGTTGTAATTAAGCACTTAATTTCAAAGATCACAAATTGCAAGAATTTGAATAAAGCACTGAAATTTCGAATGAATGCAAACACAATTTTCAGATTTATGACAGTAAGAACACAATTTTGACACAAAATTTCAATTTCAATAATTTTTGAATGATTAGGAGCCTTAAACCAAGCAATCACAAGACCAACTTTGACTGTAATTTTGAAAGTGTTATAATTGATAAAATCGGCCAAAATTCTGGATTTTAGCAGGAAAATACAGTAAGATATCGCTCCCGAAATTTCGGAAAAAATGTCAGGGACGATGGCGCTCGGCGCCACGGTCCTCGCAACTTTTTTCCAAATTTTCAGGGATGAAAGATATTGTGATTTTATTGCAGAATCCAAAGTTACAGCTGATTTGGAGATGTTTTGATTAGTGAAATTGTCGGACAAAGATTGAATTAAGAGGGTTTCAAAAATTAGGGTTTTGACATTTAACCACTTAATTTTCAAAATTAAAGCACATATATGAATTGATAATTTGTAATAGAAGGGCAGATCTGAAACAAGCATTAACAATTAAATATTTCAAAAGTTCAATTACTAAAAAGAAATTTTAGGGTTTTTATGCAATCACCTCTAAAATTTTGCAAAAGATCAAACATGAAAATGTAATCAAGGAAGCCACTTTTTAGATCTAATCATGAATAATCAAAAAGGATGTTCATGTCGGGTTCACCAAAATGTAAAGCGGAAAAATATCGCGATCGAACCCTAGTTGCTCTCCCCTCTTCCAACTCCGAGGAGAGAGAAGGGAGGTTCGCTAGGATTTGATGGTTTTTTTCACTTAAGGGAGAGACTTTACATTCAAAAGAGGGATTGAAACTCATAAGATCCAATCCCACACAATGTAAGATTGGATGCTAAATGAATTTCAAGGGTTAGGAAAGCAAGGCTACCCTCTTTTGTAAAGAATGTTGTTAAGGAAATTAAGCTAGGAATGCATAGAAAGTCATAAAGATTCGCTTATAAACTGAGTTCGGGTTATAGGATGAAGCTACGGACCTGGAATTAGTAGTAAAATGTCGATATGGCGCTGTCCTGCAAATTTGAGCAAAAGTTGTCGGGACGATGGCGCCCGGTGCCACGGTCCTCCGAAAAATCCGCGAAACGAAGGGGGATCTGTTCGTCTCTGCACAAGGATTCCAGATCTTCAATCTCAGCCGCGTACCTACAACCTACACACAAAAAAGCGAAGACGATTGGGGGGTTAGGGATTAGGGGTTTGCCTTTAGGTCAAACCCCGATTTTGGAATTAACCAAGAAATGAGCAAGTGCTATAAATGTAAATGACTGTAATGTAAAACAAGTACTAATACCTTGTTCTAAGGATGTTTGTATCCTTATGTGCGAAGGTTTAGATGTTGTTGTTTGTTGTATGTTGTAGTAGCATGTAGTAAGTGATCTCCTCTTCAATGGTTGAATCCTTGACTTGAATGCAACACTTAGCCTTGAATGGAGACTTGAAATGATCAATTGCTTGAATGCTTGAATGCTTGAGTATAGTTTCCACACTTTTGTGTACATATCCTCTTCATCCCAAATGAGAGAGAAAAATGTAGTTTATATACTTGTCAATTAGGGCTGATAGACTGATTTTCCCGACCTTAGGCCGACCAGGAAATATAATTTCCAAATTGCAAACAAAAAGACCCGCAATCTCCTTAGGAGACCGGGCCCAAAATAGGACCCAGGGACTAGGGCGCTGGGCGCCATGGTCCTGGGGACCAGGGCGTTGGGCACCCTGGTCCTGAGGGACTAGGGCACTGGGTGCTCTAGTCCCACCTCCCGGGACAGCAGGGTGCAAGGAGGTTCAGGCCAGGGTGCTTGAAAAATGCAGTTTTTGGTGTCGTGAGCAAGTTTCGGGGTCTCCATTCAGGTTGCGTGTTGTGTCACCATCGTGAAGACCGAAATGCAGTCGAAATTGCAAGTGTCGCAATTTTAGGACGCTACAATAATATATCACAAGGGTATCAATGATGGAAGGATGATGTGTCATAAAGGATAAAAACATTTAAAAATTAAATATATATGCATGCAAATAGTATGCAAGGAAAATTTCATAGGATATTCTATTATGATAACAATCCATAAATGAGAGGGTGTAATAACAAATTTATATCACTATGTAAGAACAAACCCCAATAAAGTTTTACCAAGCATGTGCAACAAAGGTATATCTAAAACCTTAGGAAAATTAAATTGAAATCGTAAAATCATATTTGAAAACCCTAATCAAATTAGGGTGAAATCCTAAGACAATAACCTATATATTGTAAGAGAATCTCATGTTCTCCACATATATAAGGAATTAAAATCCATTTTATTTATTAAGTCTAACTAAAGAAATGTAAATTCTTTGACATAATTAAATCCTATTTAATTAAGGAGTTGAGATTTGATTAAATATTTTCCTAATTTTACAAATAAAATGAAAAAGGATAGAGTACTTAGTTTTGGGAATAATGATTCAAATAAATAATGTTCATGTCCTATAATATCTAATTATCCAAACATAAAAATTTAATGCTCTTTGATTGATGAATAAAAACTTGTTACAATAAGATTAGAATTGAATGTTGTGGATCAAGTTAATCCTCTTTAAAACTAAACTTAAGCTACAACATGGAATTTATCATATATAAATTCCTAAAATGTTGTTTCATCATGATATCTAGTATTTAAATACTCACAAGGTAGGAAATATACAAAAGTTCCTATAGGTAATTAGCCATATCACAAAGGTCATGCTTACCTAGGTTAACCCACCTTCTAGATCAAATTTATGAATTTAATTGGCTAATTAAATATAATATTATCAATCATGTAGATATCCTAGATATTTGAATGCACATGTTCACATGTGTAAATTGATAAATTAAATTGAACTTGAATTGAGTGAACATTTTAAAATTTGCAATAGTAAAACACTAATCTTTATGTAATAAAACTAGATAAGGAGCTCAAAGAAAGTGCATCTCTGGTATATTGAAGATTTATGATAGGTAAAGGAGAGTGGAAAGGATAATAGAAGGAAATGTACATAGAATGTTTTAGGGTCTTATGGGTTGCTTAATAAAAACTACATATGAGCAATTGTGTAGAATTCATATGTGTCAAGTTCTGGCTATGGGTCCCTTTGGATAATTTATAGCTCAAGTTGTCTATGGTTGGGAAAGTTAGTGTAAATAATACTTGTTATGAATGCTAAATCATGATCTTATTGTAAACACCTAATTAGCCCAACCAGAAGCCTATAATCTACAAAATCATTCGACAACACTAGTGGTTCTCTAAATAAAATGAATGTAACAAAATAAAACAACATTATACCTCATTCAAATGATAAGAATGACTCCAATGTTCTCCTATCCTTCAATAAAATGATGTATTTGATCTTAGCAAATGTAAATACCAACACAAGAAGGCATAAATAAATTGAGTGTAGCTACTTGATGATGCAAGCTATAATAGAATGATAATGAAAGCTCTAAAGATATTTTGTAATAATAGAATTAGACACTAATTATTGATGATGGAAATGAGAAGAATAACCTCTTTTGTAGAAATCTCTAAGAGAATCAAGGGCTTAGATTAAAAAGGTTAAAAGATGAATGACCATGATTAATAGGTTAAGGGAGAATCAATAGGATTAAGAGATTTAAATGAGATGGAGGGATAATATTAAGAGGTGGAAGAGGATGAATAAGATTGAGAGGATAATTTGAATGAAGAGATAATATTAAGAGGTTGGTTGACTTTTTGATTCAATGAATGTGGATATTTGAGGAAAGACAAAGTGAATGAAGAGGAATAAGACACTTGTCACATGACTACAAATTTAGATTACAATTTATTTGAACAATTTGAAGAACTAGGATTAGAGAGAAGAAGATAATGAATTAATTAAATAAATAATGATATATATTCAATTAATATAGAAAAAATGTGTGATTATTAAATAAATAATTAATATTTTTATTTAACTATGTAAGGACATTTTTTAGGTCTCTACATTTTGCCCCTTTTTGAGGCAATGTAGTTTATCACATTGTTTCAAAGAATAAAATTTAAATGATACATGTCCCATCATGCCCCATTATGGGAAGTGGTATTCCCCCTCGAGAGATTGGATGAAAAAAAAGGGCAATCTCTTGATAGGAAGAAGGAAGAAGGTTATTTAGCTAGAATGCAAGAATAGGTCTAATGAGGAGAAAATGTGAGCCAGATAGGTTAAGCAAGCCTAGGAGAGTTGAAAACGGGAAGGGTTACAACACCTATATATAGGATCTTAGGGGTTGGTTTAGGTTCATTTTCTTCTTAGTCATTTGAGAGATCCCCTTGTCCTAGAGTAGAGAGAGAAAGAAACCAATATGGAAAGGATTCTAGTTACAGATCATTGTTTTGAGTCCACCCAATGATTCAATTTGCTAGAGGACTATGGCAAGACGATAAGTACCTAACCCTTATGTCCATAAGGTGTCATAAATAATTCATTAATAGGATAGAAATGTAGTCCTTGATTTGCAAAATCACAATTTTCTAGATTCACCATGTTTGAGGTTAGAATATATGAATTTGGAATAATTTTTCATTATTAAATAATTTACTACACAACTACACAATTATTCGGGATCAACATAACTAATAAAGTTATGAAATCGATAACAAGTGATAGTTGTTGGTTTTAGCTACATAATTGATTAAAATTGTATAATTGAGTCATGATTTGACACATTTTACTAGAATTGACATAATTGGTTTAGCAGAGTTGTGTAATTGATAGAATTATGAAATTGTTAGGAGATTCTGTGTAATTGATAAAATTGCATAGTTGACCTAGTTTGACTAATTGAAATACTAATTGATATGCTGATAAGATTTTGAGTGCCTAACAAACTAATTATTTTGATTTTAGGAGAATTTAGATACCATGATGTCACAAGAGAGGCATCAACCTACACAAGGTATGTGACCTATGCTGTTTGAGATAGAGCATGATGTGCTTGGTGCTATTGGGCTCTGGCATGTAGTATTTATGCTAATATTTGTATGTTGATGACTTTGGCAAAAAGAGGGCATAGTGAGCATAATTCATTCCACCTTCCTAATAAGGGAGATGTCTATTATGCTTAGGGATATCTAAAGGATTTTAAGGATCCTTATTATTGGAGAGCTAGTAGTCTATGACATTATAGGTGGGGAGGGTGATCTACGACAAGCATTTGGGGATGAGGACTTAGATGCTTGAGGAGGGGAGGTTAGTTAGAAGGAGATGGTACAATATTATGTTCCACTTCCTTTAGTGTTGGTATGGGTGATCGAGGGAGTCATTTCCCTCATAGGAGATCTCACGAGATTTCTACTAGTTGGGAGTGCACAATGGAGCACATGGTCATGGATAGGTCTCGATCTAAATGGGGTCCATGTTTGTTTTGTCACCTCTACATTAATCTTCATTCATTTGTGTATCAAGGAGAGGTTAGCTTAGTAGTAGGTTTCACCCTGATACATATATGTGCATGAGAGCACATAGACATTATGAGACTAGTGTGCAATAGGTTCATGGGAGCAGGATAGCCTTATGTCTATACATATGGAGGTGTTATGTTCAAGCACAATCTAGGAAAGTTAGAGTAGTGGTGCTAAGTATTTGATGATCTGGATATTTTATTTAGACTATTAGGATTGGGATGATGATGATGTAGAGCTCTCATATTTATTCCAAATTATGTGTTTTATTGACCAAACACCTTATATTATAGAGAGACATCTACCAGGTAGGGTTCTTTGATAATTTAGTGGAGTACAGGGTATGTTGGAGGGTTCAAGAGAGTTCACTTGAATGAATTGAGATCATTATTGGGGGGTCCCACATCATCTAAATCATTGATATCACAAATTTGGGATATGAGGAGAGATGTTGTGGATGTAGGAATGAATACAAATTTTGAGGAATGGTTTATTGATCTATGAACTGATGATAAACTATCAAGATTTACATTAATAAAATATAGACAAAACTTTGTTTTAGGTGTGCTACTCTCGAAAACCATCATAGGGGAACACTGCCCCTTGGAATCTCATTAGGGGACTAGAGCCCACAAGAAGGGTACCCCACTTTCAACTCCCCACACATACGTATCAATAGTAGCCTTTTATCAACAATACTTTTTTTTATTACAAGGTTGAGACACCATTTTCGTAATAGTCAAGTTATATCATTTATAAGGGTTTTAGTTTCTTGCATATGATTGTTTGTCCTTCACAAGGATGTTATCCTTGCTTGGATATGTGTATCCTTAATTAGGACCTCTTCCTTTCTTTAAAGCATATATCTTTTAAATGAAATATTCTTGGTGTTGATAGTGTGCAATCCTGCATAAAGAATCCCCTCTCCTAGAAATTAGGAAGGTATTAAGTATATCCTCCTTATTAAAGATATCCTCTCTTTATGAAAATAGATATATTTAGGAAAATATCTCTTCTCCCCCCTTTTTATATTTATGCATCTTTCTTAAGGATCACTTTATACTTGTTGCTAGATATCTTTACAACTATCTCTTCCTTACTTGAAGATTTGTATTCTTTATAAGGATCTTCCTCATAGCTTGGAACACATGCATTTTGGTTGCGGTTATATCCTTTGTGTTGAAGACATTTTATCTTTGATGTGGATCTCTATCTTCCTTAAGATATATCAATATAACAATATGTTGAAATCTTAAGGCGGACATATAAGGCTTCCTCATTGCTCATAGTCATTCATTGATGTGCCCCCAAAGTGGTAGTAGTGTATTAGATAATACTCCTTGACACATGGTTATCAATCTATCTCTATAAACTTTAATATCATTTAACCTTTTTTCTTGGTCATCTAGTATATCATGACTTGTTAGTGTGATTTTTTGTTATTAAAGCCTCCTTAGGTGTTGGTCATCTAGTATAGAATGTCTTTCTAGTGTGATAACTATTTTTTAGTTCTCTCCATCAGGTCTTGGTCATCTAGTATAGCATGGCTTGAAAATGTAATTATTGTTTTTCATGCCCTCTGAAATATTATAGCGAGGCTTGCTAGTGTGATCATTTTTTACACTACGTGAATTATCCAACATAGCATACCTTGTTGGCTAGTGAAATTAATTCCTTCTATCATCAACCAATGTATGATCTTGTGTCTTTCTAGAAGTCCATAGTTTGTGATCTTGCAATAACATGCCAAAAATGATATTAGCAGTTGAGACATTTTTGACACTAATGTCTCTTCAACTAGTTGACTTGGAATCTTTTATTTTCTTTAGTACTAACATTGTTTTCTTTATGTATATTTGATGGTTTTTTCATGGATCAATATTATTCTATTCTTGGGGGTTTGCATCCCTCAACTTAGTGTCCTCCTATCCCTAGCTTATCTCTCTCTCAACTATTCTATCTCTTCATCTCTACTTTACCTTTAGTATGAGCACAAGTTCACACTCTTACTAAAATGGGGGCTAAAAATATTATTGCAAATTGTAATCCGCTTATAGTATAAAAAATATTTTAAGGTCATTTCTTTAATGTGCCTTCTCCCATACCATTTCACTCCTATTATGGCCCTATCACATCCTACTATTGTCAAATACTCAAAGTAATATACCCAGTTTAGCATCACAAGCCTTGACTCTCAAGGATCCTCATTTGGAGGCCTTATTTTGGTAAGACTATGTTCATGATTTTACATAGACCTTATTGGGTGCCATAAACCTATTTAGGAACCATAATTTGTACATGTGACCAACCAAAATTCTACATAAATTGAGTCATTGTAAGTTTTAACCTTACCCTTTACAAATCAGGTCTTGATTTTTGTATCTGATCATTGGGAGCCAGCCTAAAAATAAAAATACTTTGAGAACCCTATATAAGACATAATTTTTAATTCATTTACACATGCCAAAATTTCATTCCAAGTCTAAATTCCTTCATTCAAGAGTAGTTTTGAGTATTAGGCGAATCAAGTTGCAATAAACTATGTTCAAGTATGTTTTCATGATGGATTTTTTTATGATTTGTATGTTATTACATAAACACTTAGAGGACTTATATAAAGAAAATTTCATCACAACCATTATCAATCCTAAGGTATAATCTTTTCAATTTAGCATTTCCTTTTTTATTTAGCCTCTTTCCTACTAGAGGTAAGATCTATTTTCATCATCATAACTGTTGTTGAGGTGGAAATAGCAACACAAGTTTTGACTTAGGCAAGACCCTATACAACAAAACCATTTTTTCCTCTTCCCCATTTGTAAGTTATAGATCCAACAACATGAAGTTATATATTTGTAGAGAGTAGGCTAAGACAAATAGTTGTAGATTTTGAACAAGCGAAAAACCATGGTCTATGTTTATTTGCACGTGATTGAAACTTATTAGATGAATTATAGAGGAAACAATCTACAAATAATCCTTATCCAAAATCCCAAAGTTTTAGCTAACAGAACTGCATTCATGTCTAGGGAACCTATCACACTTGTTTGACACTTTTAGTTCTAGATTTTGGTAACAGGTTCTTGCCTTCATCTCATTTCTAAATCTATACTTAGGTGCTAGCTTTCAATTTTGTATCTATTTGTTTACACTGAATCCTATCAATTTTGTATTGTTTTACCTAGTTTTTATATCTTCAATGCAAGTCATATCTAATCATATCCAAACATAAAAAGGAAACAATTAATCATAGTGCAAAGCTCTCCTAGAGGACTAAAGTTGAGGCTAATTGATTGTTCCTCAATGAAATTTGGAAATGGTGAATGATTAAGTCTCTAGTTTGCATTCCTACACTAGTAACCCCATTTCAAGTCATTTTAGAAGTATCTAACAAAGAACAATGCAAATGAATGGTTTGTGGGATCAAAGAGCAATTAAGTAATATAAGCACACAACCTAATAAAGACTAGTCAATTATGAGACAACTAAGGTTGGATTCAAATCTAATCTGAATTTGACCTAAATAAATATAATAGAAAAATTAACTATGAAAAACTTTATAGAAAAAAGATTAATCCTAAAGCAAAAACCTTAGGTTATGAACCTCACCAAATATTAAAAAAAGTTATTTATGCATACAACAATAAATATAATTTAATCAACATGGAATGGATTTGTGAAAGATCATATAATAAGAAATGTAATTTAACCAACAATAACATAGATTTATGAAAGATCATGTAATAGAAAATAGAAATAAATAGAAACAAGAACACTTATTTTCTTTTGATCATCAATAGATAGTTTTCAACTATTTTGTTAATAAATTTTGAATTGTAACTCAAAATTACAGCTTCTCATATGCGTTAAAGTAAAGGGACGAAATTATCAACCTGTTCATTCTTAGAATTCAATTAGATTGTATTCATGAGTACAAAATACAATGATTAGATTCGGCATTAAAAATAATATTGCACACACAATTCAATTTGTACAATTAAAAATGATAAGTGGACTTGGAATTCACTGAGGGAAAGTGCTTAAAGCCAGTATAGTACTATAGTCAACATGTGTGCTATTTAATATAAGTATTTGGAGAATTTAAATGAAAAAGAAAGATTTGTAATCCATGAAAAATGAATCATCCTCTATGGCCATATAGTATAAAACTGTAAAAAAATTAGTTGAGCTACATCTTGGTCAAAAAGCTAGTTGAAAGTTGAAAGGGACTAAAAGCATGCAAGATGCCTATCAAAATTATTCTAGATAGAGAAATGATTCCTTAAGAAAATTATAGACATCATGTGTTATTTCCCATTTATTAGTTGTGAACATGAGATTTTACACAATTTCAAATTTTGAATAGGAATAAACCCTTGGACTATATCAATTAGCACATCTATTTGACACTTCTTGGCTGAATTTCAAAAGGAGTAATCTATAGAGCATATTGATTTAGAATTTGAAGTGTTAGCAAATAGAAACACCTTCATGACTAGGGCACCTAGCACACTAGTCCAACATTTTAAGGCTCAAATTTCTATGACAGGTTCCATTTTGCATCTTATTTCTAGATTTTTACTTTTGTGTTGACATTTTGATCTATTTCTATCCTTCTATGCCAAATCTTGTCATTTTTATACCATTTTGCCTAGTTCTTGCATCCTTTCTTATCATAATCATGTCCAATCATAATTATAAAAAAGGCCTTGAACAATTAATTCAATTTCTCAACTCTCCTAAGCGGCTAAAGTTGAGCCTAATTGATTATTCCCCAATGAAATTAATTTGTTGAAAATGGTTCCTAGTTTTCATGTTTAAGCTAGTGAACTCTCATTTCCATTATTTTTCAAGATCATTAGAAACAAAGATTTCCATGCAATTGTATATAGAATATAGATCACTTTCCCAAATAAACTAAGGGTTCATAACTCTTGTATCATGAGTCATATCTCTTAAAGATGACACACAATTGCTTATTTCCATGTTAAAATATGTGGTGACTGCAAAGTTGCTTATAAGTCAACATTTTCATTCATTGTCAAAATTCATAAATATATACATGGTTTAATTTTTATGTCTAGGCTCCTCAAAAGCATTCATTGTGTTTTCTATGTTTTCCAAATTTGCTACTGGCACTGATAAGCTTGTATGAGAAACCATTATTCTTTCCTTAGAAACTCATTCTAATGTTTATTTTAAACTAGGACAAAGTGAGTATGCATTTGTAAAACAAGAAATTATGTTACTAGTTCCATAATGAGGTCCTTAAAACAAAGGGTAAGTTGTAAGTTGGTTTACAATTACATGAATGCAATGCATTGAGCAATATATAGAAGGTATTGGTAACTGTTATGATTATATAGGCTTCCAAAATAAGGCACATGGTTTTAGTGATAACTCATACGATTGAATGCTCAATTAGACAAAAATCACAAATGTTTAGCTCCAAACATTAAGAGATTCTGATGAATACTAAGAGGGGGGGTGGTGAATTAGTATACCCAAAAACTTTGACAAACACTTAATCAATTTTACTATAGACCGATATATCCTTTTCAATACTAAACCGGTTAATACACAAACAAACCAACTAGAAAATAAAGCATTCACCCACAATAACACAATCACCATAACACAAGATATTTTGACGTGGAAACCCAAATGGGAAAAACCACGGTGAGTAAAACTCAGAAGTCAACTATCTGCAAAATAGTAACCAGACCAGTTAAGGTCAGACCTGTTAAGGCCTTACAATGTTCTTCACCAGAGTAGATCCTGTTAGGAATCTAGATCTCTGTTAGGAGACAAGTCCTATTGAAGACTACCCTGTTAGAGGATTTCAGATCCACAACTATGAACCACCTTGTTAGAGGATTTATAATAGCTTCACTAAGCCTACCCAGTTAAGGGTTTCTAACTTGTTGAAGAGATTAGTAATCAACAAGTAAGTGATCTACAAAGTAGCACTAAATTCTTGGTTGGATCCTTGGTAGCTCTTTGTTAATGTATCTACAGCATTACCTCAGTCTTCTCTCCTTCGTATATTCAATCTCTATCACAAGATGCTTACAATGCAAAACCCTAGTCTTCTCACGCATACATTACCCTTGCATTACACTTAAAATCCTAGACATTATGTCCTCATATAGAAATTTGATTTCATGTCGGTCTAATGAGATTAGACTACAATTTCCTAGGTTCAATGCATCTAGACAAAATTTGTAACATGACACAAAATGACCGCATCAGTGTCGGTGGATGGTAACTCATCACACATTACAAGTTTGTTGGTTAACAAAATATAGTATACTTATTACCGATTAACAAATGAAGACTGGTAAACTAGAATAGTGTTCTGATCAAAAAGATTGATGGCCGCTTGGGGTCCTCGTACCACTTGAGGTCATCGTACTGCTTGAGGTTCTCATATCGCTTGAGGTCCTCGGTCATGCTTTAATCGGTAAGCTCCTTCTGTAAATACCGATAGTCTCCAACAAACAAAGAATATGTATACTTTGTCATGCAGTACCGGTTTGATCAATACATCACCTGGTTTGATCAATACATCACATACTACTGGTTGAGAATAAATCATACATCAAATAAGTGTGTGTCCATCAATGACAATCACAACTAAATATAAACATCATCAAAATACCAACAATCTCCCCCTTTGGTATTGATGGAAACACTTAGGAAAATTTTGACATCTAAGTGCTTACAAAACTTAAATAATGCCATAATAAAAATTACTCCCCCTAGGCATATACACTACTCCCTTTGCCAAACATTATAAACATGTACAACTGCTATTTGCATTAAATTTTTATATACCACTCCCCCTTTTCCAGCAATGGCAAAGTAATGCAAACATAGTGGAATTACCACTCCCTCTAGCATATAGATTTACCAAAATCATATTGCATAACATAAAAATAGAGTATATGTTTATGACAATAAAGAGTAAAACTTCTCAAAAATAAATTTAAAGTTTTTTAGAAAATCCTTCATGTTTGAAGACTAGGAATCTAGGAGTGAGGCAACAATTTCACTCTTTGTCTTCATCTGGAAAGCTAATTCTTCCATGGAATCGATAGTGCTCATCTCCTGTGTGACAATAATAGCTTCCAAGTTCAGAAAGCACTTTTGAAGAACCTGCAGTTTAGGTAATATGAGTAGCTATAGCTCCTACAGATATTGGGTCCACTTGCATATCTCTCTTTCAATCTTTGCAATCTGTTGCCAGTAAGTCTGAATGGTCTGCCCATACACTGTGAAAAAATCATATGGTACTTTGAAGGTCTCCACATACTGCTTTAGTTCCGATTGGATTTGACCTTTCTTGTTCAAAGCATCATCATATAATAGATCAGTCTGACATATTTTTCTCAAAAGCATATTTTCTTTAGTCATTGCCAAACTGATATCATCTTTCTGATGGATCGACTTGGTTCTATCCTCCTCAGTTTTCTTCACCAGTGTAACATTCCATTCCTTTTCATGATTTTTCTTTGTTTTAGCCTAGGCAACATCTTCCAGTGATTGAACTTGATCGTGCACTACTGTGCATAGGATTTTTAGCTTGGCTAGTGAGGAATCGGTACCGGGGACTAGATTGGAAAGAGTGTCAACAACAAATTGAATGACATCTTGTTCTTTATTTTTCCTCATTTCTTCCAATCTATCCTAAGCCAGTTGAATGCTCCTCAATAGCTCATCTTCATCTATCGATTGGGTAAAACATGCAAGAGTCAAATCGGTGTTACCAGTGGGATCAACCTATTTAGTTTCATCTTTGGTTTCCTTAGGAGTCTGTCCTCCCTCCTTTGCGTTGTTCTCCTCTTGTTTCCTCTTCTCCTGCTCTACCTTTTCTTTGGCCTCCTTGTCTGCCTTCTCTTTCTCCTCTTTCTCCTTCTCCTTCTCCTTCTCCACTCTCTCCTTTTCTCATGCTCTCTTCTTCTCTTCTTCCTCCTTATCCTTCTTTTCTTTCTCCACTTTCCTCTTTTCTTCTTCTTCCTTCTATTCTTTCTCCATTCTCCTCTTTTCTTCTTCCTCCTCATTCGCTTGGATGTTAAGTGCAGTATCCACCAGTGCAACATCTAATGCATCAACATCAATAGGAACAATCTCCTCAACTTGTCTATTAGAATCAGAGACCTTTTTCATCTGGATGGCTTCTTGAGCTTGTAGATGAGTGTCTTTTTCCACTTCATCAATTTTTCCTCCAAGTAGCTGAAGTCTCCTTCTTCTCATGAAAAAGGTTCCTTTGAACGGATCAACAATTTCAAACAATTCTGAATTAGAGCCATCTGGAAAATATTGAGCAAAAATTTGCTCCCTAATTTCTTGTTCCTTTTCAATGGAAACGTGCCATTTATTATCCAAAGAATCATACAAAGATTTAGAAACAATAGATTTAAGATTGGTAGGTGACCGATCATTATCATATAGATATTTAATAAGTTATTATTCAACATCCTCCTTTTTGATATCATTGAAATCATTATATTTTGAAATCATCAAGAACTTTCCTTCTAATATTCTTTATGGTCCTATGACAATGTGTCATAGGCTTGGAAGAAGAAATATCTATATTTGCTAGTGTAGAAGTTGTAGATACATCACCAGTAAGCTTGGTCTTTTTAACTGGTTGCCTTGTCTTCATCACCTCTTCTTTAGATTCAGTGTCTCCCAAATCCTGTGCACCATGTTTAGTTTTCCTCTTCCTCTCAAATGCCTTTGGCAAAATAGCCTCTAGTTTCTTTTTGGCTGGTGACCTCCTGGTCACTTTAGGACTCACAACAGATGTAACTGATGTTGATGTTGCTAGCATAAATTTCTTCTTCTTCTGCTTTGGTACATCTAGTAGAATTAATCCTTTCTAAGTAAGAACCGGTCCTTTTCTTCTTAGGATCAAGTGGTGAAGCAATTAGGGTAGAGGCATACCCGATGAGAATATCATTCACCATTTCATAGTCCATAGCCTCAGCTTCTTCTTTTTTGGGCTCAACCGTTTCCATTAAGAAATGATCCACTTTGATTGTGAAGCAAATATCATCTTCATAATTCTTAACTAGTTCACCTGATATTCTTGTCCTCTGATTCATCTTCAACTTGAAATCATCAAAATATCTATTCAAAATCTTTGGATAAGTAGGTCCTACTTCCTGTAGACTCTCCTTGATTTGTCTCGTAACTGGTAGGTCACTTGACCATTGGACATCACCAACTACCAAAAAATACCCTTGAAAGTAGAAAAATAGACCTACAAGGAGTTGACCAAACTTGAAATTTAGAGTATTATCCTCTTTTATGGATTTCAAGTTCTCCATGAGTTGTTTGTGCATGCAGATACACAAATCATATTTTGCATATTCCTTGATCATTCGATAAGCGGCATGCACCATAGCTGTAGGAACAGAGTTCATTCTGCTAGAATAGAATACTCCATAACCAATCACCATGCATGCATACTTCACCAAGTCATCTCTTATGGTGTTGACTATCATTGCCTACTTGTCGCTAATAGAACCGGTGAGCTTTTCTACTTGGGTTTTTGTGATTTTTTAGAACAGGCGATTTCTCTGACATTGTAGAAAGTAGTCACTGCATGGATTGCCTCTAGTATGATTTCATTTGTTCTCTCAAGATACATCTTATCACCATGAACCCTGCTAACAATAATTATTATGTGATCTTCTGATAATTCTTCAAGAAAATATACTGCATTGTGGAATTTTTTCTCCCCGGTCATGCTAAACTCTAGTTTGATCCTTTTGTCTTCTCCACAGAATGAACTCAGATAGGAGTGAATCACTAGTGACCCAACGTCTTCTAATCTGCAATCAATATAACTAGAAATATCCCCTTTGACAATAACTCCAACGAGAACTTGAGATAGGGTATCATACTTTAACTTCTTCCTAAGAGATTTGGATGACTCCTCATGTGTGGAAGAACTAGATGAGGCTTTGGATGCAGAAGCCATATCAAAATGATTCTAAATGATAAGAGTGATTACATGAAGAATACCTTTTCACTCCAAACTAGGGTTTTGTCGATGTCGAGCACAACACACTTCTCTGAAATCTAGCTTGACCACTCTGACCTCCACTCTGGATAGCTTGAGATGATTGTAGAATCTTGCAGAGGGTTACTTTTTGGATTTCTTCAAAATGCAAGATAGATCACCTTTGTTGTGCTGCACAAGTTTGAAAAATGCTTCTTCAAAAATAGGTAAGTAACAATCACTGCAAAATTCACCTTTATACATGCTCCTAGCTACCATAATAAATGCATCACCAATAGGGTGCAAACCCTAACTTTTATTTTACCACTTTACTTCTTTTGTTGGTTGATAGGTAACCAATACCGATAAAAGCACTTTACCGATATACACTGGGGGTCGAGAACATAGTTACCGATATGTTCCCCCTTAAGCTTTTCAAAGCTCAATCTGCCACTTCAAGGTTGTCCACACTAGGTGTGGAAACAGGTACATCTTGTGGCTTCTCTTGAGACTTCTTTTTCTAAATTTTGTTCATATCTGCTCGAGTGGATTCAACATCGACCTTTCCTTTATCTTCTTGGTCGACCGGTTTGACTATCGGTGGATTTTGTCTCAGTCTACATGATCTAGCAAGATGTCCCAATTTGTCACAATGGTAGCATACCATGCTAGGTGCTCTCCATGGTTCAGTGCTTACATTTCCATTCTTTCTTCTGCATGTTGTAGTAGTGTGACTGCTACCACAACAGATCAAACAAGTTTCTCTCCAACTAATTTCCACTTCATAACCATTTGACCGGTGGTCAAAGGTTCTATACTGGTTTGGGTTCTGGTTCATAAACGGTTCCTAGACAATTCCTCTTGGTCTTGGTGTATAGCTTCTAGGTTTGTTCATAACCGACCTACACTTAAAAGATCTATGCCCAAACTTGTTGCATGCATAATAATGACAATTGAATCTACCATTTTTAGCCTTGTGGTTATGCACATTGTTTTGTATGTAAGGAAAATTATTATAAGCCTTGCTTCTACATAAATTTGTAGTATGTCCTTCCTTAAGACAATTAAAGCATACATGTTTGAACTTTGTCTTACTTTTGCTTTTGCTGCCATTCACAGGTATTGGTTGCTCTTTTGGTGCATCAGTCTTGGTTCCAGAGGATTCACCTTCCTCATATGTAGAGTAACCAAGTCCAGTGGTATCCCTTGATGGCTTCATAGACTCCAGATGTTGGTCCAATTTTGTAGCAGTCCGATTGAATTTTCCAAGTATCTCCTTTGTCTTAGCAAGTTCTTTGGAAAGATCTTCATTGGTCTTTACTAGGGTTTCATTCTGAGAAATGGGTGCATTCAGTTTCGCTTGCATCTCTTCTTTCTCTTCCTTACCCTCTTGCTGATAAGCAGTAAGGGTACCAATTTCTTGGTTCAGCTTAAAGATCTCATGCTCCTTGTCCTTCACTAGATCCTCAACTTTTCTGCAGTTTTCCAACTCCTGACTCATCCTAATGGTTAGTACTTCTAGCTCCCTTCTCAGGTTAGTTTTAGACTCATTGAGTTTCTCCACTTCTTCAACTAGGGAACCCATGTCTACTTCATCAAAGGAGCTATTCTTAGTAATTTCCATCAATTGTTCAGCAAGCTCTCTTCTTTTGGCTAGAGAGGCCTTATACTTGACTTTAAGATCATCATAGTCTTTCTCAATTTTATCTAGACAATGAGTGAGTTCCCTCATGTTGTATTTCCCCATATCTCCTTTCAAACTTTTAGACCTAAAGAAAGGTGAGCTTTGATACCAATTGATGAATACTAAGAGGGGGGGGTGAAATAGTATACCCAAAAACTTTGACAAACACTTAATCAATTTCATTGCAGACTGATATATCCTTTTCAACAGTAAACCGATTAATACACAAACAAACCGACTAGCAAATAAAGCATTCACCCACAATAACACAATCACCATAACACTAGATATTTTGACGTGGAAACCCAAATGGGAAAAACCACGGTGAGTAAAAATCACAAGTCAACTATCTGCAGAATAGTAACTAGACCGGTTAAGGCCTTAACATGTTCTTCACCAAAACAAATCCTGTTAGGAATCTAGATCTCTGTTAGGAGAAAAGTCTTGTTAAAGACTGTATATAGTGAAAATGGATAAAACAATGTTGAAAGGCTAAATGAATTCAACCACAAAACCCTAACCTAACAACAACAAAGATCCACCATAACATATGAAGATTACCTAAGACAATGCAAATCAAATGAAATCACAAAGATTATACCATCACATGTCCAATAGGGTTTGAATCTCCATTCTTCCTATATCCATTGATCTTGCTTGATATATTTGCTCTTAGATTTTATGTGTGCACAAGAGCTCAACAAAGAATGGAAATGTGGTTGCAAGTAGACTTGATTGCATATGCAAGTTCAAAAGCGTAGTCGAGGTTGAATGCATAGTGAGGATGCATAGATTGATTAGGGTTGATAATGAAGGAAGTATCCTCTTATATAGAAGACACTATATGAAATGGAGGGATAAGATTGAGAGGTGTAAAAGATAAATGGTCGGCTATGATTAGAGGGTAGGTAAAGAAAATAAGAAAATAATGAGAGGGTAGGTAGTGTAGGAATTAAGAGATGAATGACATGTGTCGTAGGTAGAAAAGGTTAATGAATAAATTAATTAAATAAATATTTAATTAATTAATAGAAGAAGTGTGATCAATTAAATAAATAAGATATTTATTTAATTCAGGAAAAGGATAATTTAAATAAATAAATGTATTTATTTAAATGAGAAATAAGGCTAGAAGAGGATAAATGAATGAATTAAATAAATAAGGATTTATTTAATTAATAGAAGAATTAGGATAAAATGATTAAATAAATAAAATATTTATTTAATTAGATTGGACAATTTTAGGTGTTTACATTTTGCCCCTCTTTGAGACAATGCAGCTTGTCGCGTTGTTTCAAAGAAGATAATATGAACTAATACAAAGTTGCCCCAAGATGGGAATGATATGCCCCCTCAAGAGATTGGATGAAAATTTCTGGAAAGATCACAAACAATCTCTCGATAAGAAAGAAAGGCTAGAATAGACTATCGGATAGGATAGAGTGATAGAGTCACGAGATAATGAAGACTGACTCCAGAAATGAGGGCTAGGGCTAGGGCTAGGGCTAGGGCAGCCTATAAGATAGACCATGAGGGGAAAACATCTTCATTGTCATCCACACATCCAACAGATCAAAGTGCAAAGAGAGAATAGAGTAGCAACAGTCAGCAGCGATGGCATTGGTGCATAGATTCAATCACGTTCGTCGATTTCAGAGGCCAACAGATGTAGGAGAGCTGGTAAGTACCTTAGAAACTTCCTTGTATTTTGTCGCATTAATTATTTTCATAAATGCATGCTAGGTAGTGCAATAAATGTGCTTTAGGATAATGTCAAAAAATGTCAAAAATGTGTAGGCGCGTCTGCGTTTGTGCCAGGTGCGTCTATGCTGGGAAAAGCATTTGTGAAAAATGCGAATGCATTTGCGTTGTGCAGGCGCGTTTATGTCTTCAAGGTCAAATCGGTAGTTCTGTGATGAACATATGCTATCAATTGGATAAGCTGCTGAGAGGATACACTCAAGTAGGTCCTCTAGGGAAGACTAGGATAGATCAAGGCACTTTGTGATGAACAGTGAGTACCAAGACATAGTACTTTGTGATGAACAAGGAGTACTAATATGAGAAACACTTTGTGATGAATAGGGAGTGCAAATAGGAGCAACACTTTGTGATGAACAGGGAGTGCAAATATGAGCAGCACTTTGTGATGAATAGGGAGTGCTAAAATGTAGTACTTTGTGATAAACAAGGAGTACCACTAGGATAAATAGCAACACTTTGTGATGAATAGTGAGTGTCGCTAGGATAGAATACCATAAGCACCTAGATAAAAGTAGCATATTGTGATGAATAGGGAATGCCACTTTGACTGACATAGTTGATTTTCTTGACTGCAAGAGTACCTACCTATGCTGGAGTCATGGGAGAGATTCCGATCGACTCAGAGGTTATGACCAGAGCTGACATTTGAGGATAGAGCCATGATTGAGGTTATGGGTTTGTGATTCATTCTATATGTGCCTGAGTTTTGGGCGAACATGGGTTTGCTGACTGCACTTACTGAGAGGTGGCACACTAAGACATGCACATTCCATTTGCTGATGGGTGAGATGACAGTAACCTTAAAGGATGCATATAGGATTCTGAGGATACCAATCAATGGGGAGTTGGTTCCTTATGATCGGGACAGAGACAGGGATACACTGAGATGAGTGTTCTAGGATCTAGGATTGGAGATGAGGGTAGGACACATGGCATGGGACACAATGACACAGACAAGACTGGCGCTAGCGATGGTACTAGCAGGAGTGATCAGTGGGTTCCTCTGTCTAGATAGGGGACATGAGGATTGGTTGTAGCCATATATATTTTGACATCATTGTATCATATATATATGAGATGATTCATCCTTGCGACAACTATATGCATGTGTACCTATGTGATGTATGTTTTATGATGTATGTTTATATGTGATGGTTACGATAGGGATGAAAATATGTACATAATGAAATGCAATATTTTTGTTCTTTTATGTTTTTATATGTTATGCCAATGCAAATGTGAATGTATGAAATGCAAATGAATATGATAATGCAAATAATTATTTACATGATGAAAATGTAAGATGTGCTAACATGTGTGGTATGCAGGATGTGATGCAATTGTGATATCTATATGTATGTATGAAATGCTTATATGTGGTAATGTAGGTGAAACTACATGAAATGCAGATATATTTTGGGTGTGTCATTATACTCAGTCATGTGATAGCAGGCTACACGGACTTAAGAAGGATGATGAAAGTCAATCAAGAAAGTGGGGTGGAAGATAGAAGACATGAAAGTGAAAGAGCTTCTTGTGTGTTATCATCATTGAGCTTTATTATGGCGAGTAGGTTATGACAATCAAGGTATATGTTTGACCCAGAAAGTCATTGTACCTGTTTGCATGGAGATAAGATAGTTGCAAACAAGGAATGCCTCAGTTCATACTAGACTCACAGTGTCCTCATATCCTTGGACAAGTCATAGCATTACTAAGAAACAATCCGCAGATAGCAAAAGAAAAATAGGTGATGATACCCCATCCTCGCCTTTCTAGTCAAAGACATCCTGGAGATAGAATCTCTAGTCAGAGACATACCAGAAAACCTAAAAGACATGTCACCAGAAAGATAAAATCAAAAGTAAACCAAGACTCAACACCAACATCCACTATAGTCCTCAAGTTTAGTGTCTCTTGTCACTTGTATAAGTCTATTTGATTGTGGTCACAATGTTTACTTTCACAAAAAGGATAGATAGCACTAAACCATAATGTTGTCTGAGTCTGTTGAAAGATTTGATTTGTTGAAGCCCATTGTTGCTGATGTGTCTCATCTAAAACTGACTGAATCCATGCAACTAATACTGTATTGCGGAGAAGACGGAACTTTATTGCGGATTGGTGATGCAGATGTTGCTTTATTGCGGATTGTGCACATATAGACTAAAGAAAATTGGAAGAAACTGTACTCCTCGAAACATGTGATGTTCTTAGTTCCACACCCATTACAAGATGTAGGATTTGCCTCAACCATAGATAGGAGCTGATTTATTATGGATGGGAAGGGTGAAAATGAAGGTTATTATGAATGGCTAACCAATCTTAGGTAGATCAATAACAAGCCATGATGGGAATGGGTAAGTTTATTATGAATGGATAGGTTGTGATTGTGTGCAAAGTGAAAGGATGAAATGGAATCTTGAAGGAGGGAGGAGCAATGTCTCTACGCATGGCACTGGTGACCCAATTTTCACCATGGTACTTGCCCAGGGCGCCACCGAAGTGGTTTTAACTGTTGGATGAAAATGTTTTTCTATTTTTCAGTTTTATTTGTTGTCACAAGGCACCTATTTGCCAGGTTTTCACCAAATAAGGATTTTTTATTTTTATGATTTTTTTGTATTTTTGATTTTTTTTGATTTTTTTTGTATTTTTGAATTAGGATACTCTGAAGAGCTATGTGTAGAACCTGCGAAGGTGCATGCTATTGATAGGATCCTCCAAATATTCACCCTCTATTGTTGAGAGCTGATATGCACCAGATCCATATGTTGTTGTGATGATGTAAGGACCAAGCCAGTTTGGTTTGAACTTGCGCTTCTTCTCTCTGTCTTGCTATTTTTTAGGATTTTCTCTAAGAACAAAGGCACCCACCTCAAATGTGTGAGTCTTAACCTTATGATTGTAACTACAATGTTCTTTGACTGAATGATGTGTATCTCAAGTGACTATCTTCCTTGATGAAGGAACTGAGATAGAATTACTAGTGTGTGGACTACACAGGCCTGTATGCATGTCACCTAAAGAAGTTTGGGCATCCCTGATGACAAAGTCCTTCGAGGAAGCTCTGTTAAAGGTCCATGATGTATCGCCAGAAGGGAAAGGATGTGCGGAATGAGTGAATGAGTTATGAAGGATTATGATTGTGAAAAGAAGTGAAAGTAGGATAGCATGATGGAGACTTAGGATCAACAAGTGTTCTTTTTTACTTGAAATTGTAGAACTTTTGCCCCCAGTTATTTTGATATTAGGGGAGATCAACTCTTGTTCCTTTTCTTTCATAGGACTTTTATCCTTGACTTTAATTTTTGCAGAGTCTAATAACTTTTGATTTTGATTTGGACTAAAGGACTTCTCTTTATTTTTTACTTTTAGATTTTTCTTTTCAAAGCTTGATTTTTGATCCCCAATAAGTAAGGGTTTTTGTAATTCTTGTTGATCCAAGTCTGGGAGAGAAGTGGAAATGGAATGAGTGGATGATATGGTAAAGCTATGTGAGTTCTCAAGAGGGTTGGTGATACATTTAATAGATTCTTTGTTGGAACCACTCTTAGGTGTATTGATATCAAGAGTTGCTTGCACCGCTAGAGGAGATTTGCATTCAGACTTAGTAGCCACAACACTAGGTGGTTCATACCCAATTCCTTGGCATTGCAATTTTTTTGTAGGTTGTTCCTATTGACTGAATGCCTTAGGAGATAGTGGGAATTGATCAACATGAAAGATATACTCACCACATCCCATGTCTTTAATCTTGAACTTTTCTTTTAGCTTTGTTTGCTTTGATGTAGAAGCTTTCAATGATTTTGGATCCACATATGTTGATGAAGGAATAGCTTCTCGATTGACTTGGATTGTTATTTCTAATCTAGGTTGTAGATTGTTGCAATATATGAATGGAATTTGGTCAGCTTTGATGGTCACGTCAACTCCATTATATGGAAACTTGATACATCAATGATATGTCGATGGGACTGCACTCATCTCATGAATCCAAGGACATCCTAGCAATATGTTGTATGTGAGATCAAGGTCTAGGACTTCACAAACCACATCCTTTGTAGCTGGCCCAACTCTGAGAGGTAAGGTTACTGTGCCTTTGGATGAGCACTCTTCATCATCATATGCCTTGATGGTGATTTTGTTTATAGAATTCACAACTTTATAAGAATATCCCAATTGTTTAATAGTGCTCAATGTACAAATGTTTAGACCTGCTCCTCCATCTATCAAGACTCATTTTATTCAATGTTTATGTAGAAAGGCTTCAATGTGTAAAGGTGCATTATCTGGCTGACTTACGAAGGCGTTATCAACTTTTGTGAATGTAAGGGAGTGTGGAATGGAAAGGTATCCCACAATGGCTTGAAACTAGTCCACATTCAGATCAGTAGGGAAAAAAGTGTCTCTCAAGATTTTGTCAAGAATTGGCTTTATGTGTGGGGGATATGCGTAAGAGCTCAAGGATTGAGATAAGTTCGGGTGTCTTCCCTAACTATTCTACAAGGTCATACTCAGGCTTGGTTGATGAGGAAGCGGTGTTTTTAGCTGGAGCACCTTGCTAGGTGAATTTACCTTGACGGGTTGTGATATTACATTCAGGGGTAGGTTCAAAAGAAGATCCAATGCCTTTTAGGACAATCCTGGGTCTTTGGGTAGAATTCTCAAGAGTTTTGTCCTTGATGATAATGGTACAGACATAATTGTCCATCGAGATGTGATTGATAGTTGAATCATAGTTATAAGATGCTCTGGTATAGTTGGTTTGGTCATCTGTGGCTTTAACTTTTCCTTTATCATGCTTTGGGAATGGTTCCTTAAACATCTCATGTTCTTGATTGGATGAATGTCCTTCAATCTCAATGTCACCTCTATCAATGAGATCTTGTATGATGTTCTTCAGTCGATGGCAATTTCCTGTCTTATGACCCTTGCTCTTATGAAATTCACAATATTCATCATCATTCCACCAATTTGATTTAACTTTTGGCTCATATGGAGGAAAATCTGGAATTGTGATTACTTTGTTTGCCACTAGCTTCTTGAAAGATGACTCAAGTGGTTCTCCCAATGGGGTGTACTTCCTTCGTGATCTGGAATTTGTTTGAGTATTCACTTGATTGTTTGTAGAGCTTGATCTTGAAAAAATGATTTTGGGTCGCACTGTATAGGCATCAACAACACCATCATTGACTATGTTCTTGTTTTTGCTCCAAAATCTTGGCTTATCTTTTCCTTTAAAGTCATCTTTGTTTTCCTTGAATATCTTAATGACTCGCTGTTCAATTAGGACCTTTTCTGTCACTATTCCTTTTTCAATGACGTGCTTGAAGGTGGACAAACAAGCTTTCCTTAGATCATAGCCAATGTCTTTATTAACATTCTGGGTGAACATTTCTACCATTTGTTTTTGTGGAATTTCACAAGAGCATCTACTGGCTAGATTCCTCCATCTTTGTAAAAATGATGAAAAAGATTCTCCATCCTTTTGTTTGGTGTTGCACAAAGTAGTCACCGATATGTCTGTCTCTATGTTGTATGAGAAATGTTGGATAAATGCCTCTGCTAGATCACCCCAAGACTTAATTCTAGGTGGGAGTTGGGAGAACCATTCCATAGCTTGATCACCTAAGCTTTGTGGGAATAATCTCATCAAATATGTCTTTTCTCAAGCTACCTCAATGCAAGTTGTGAAAAACTATCTTATGTGTGCCTTAGGATCCCCTTTTCCTCTATACTTATCAAACTTAGGTGTCACAAAGTGTGTACGAAAAGGAGGCATTGGAATGCTCTTATCAGATGGATAAGGACATATGTCTCTCATTGTGTATGTTGGCTTCGGTGTATTTATGTCCTCCATTTTCTTTTGTAAGTCCCTAATTTGTTGCTCCAAATTGTTCTTCGGTGCAGACTGACTTCTTGGACCATACCCCATGCTTGAACCACCGGGTGGAGGAGGAGCATGTTGCATATATGGATGATATTCTTCATACACATGTTCATATGGAGGAGGTCTATAATGATGCTGCGTATATGGACCACTTGGTATAGAGTCATGGTGAGGAATGGAATATCTGCTTTGTCCATGTATACCATACTCTACAGGCATGTTATGTTCTAATGTGTTGCCCCCAAATTTGACGCGGGGTTTCCTTGTGTCCAAATTTTGAGCATGCCTTTGGATATCCAATTGCTTTGGTGGTAGGTCTTTAGCATTAGCATGTGCTTGAGTGTATTTTTCTGCATAAGACTTCCACAATGGTCTACGAAGATGAGTATCATATGCTTGACCATGTGTGTATGGGACCTCTAGTTTTTGAAACAAAGATGATGGTGATTCAGGCATAAGATGTGGTCCTCTATTGCCTCCACTATTAGGCCTCCTTTGATCCATGTTAGAGTGAGTTTGTTGCAAAGGTCGATTTTCCATTATTTGAGACATGTCAAAATCACGAGGTATCTTGGCTCCACTTTGTGCCATCACTTGTCAGAAATATTGTCTATCTCTCATCATTATTTCCTCAACCAATCGATTGAAACGGGGATCCATAATGGAGTCTTCCACTTTTGTTGAATGTATTGAAATGTTGTCCATATTGTCATTGTGTGTATCATTGTTGTTTGTAGTGTCAATGTTTTCAACATTTGGAATGTTTCTATAGGCATCCATGTCGCGTAATGTGTTATGATCAAAATTGAAAAAGACATCATTGTCATACTCATAGGAACTCATGTTTGCGGACTCTTGAGCCTCTTTAGCTTCTCTCCTAGATTTTTGGGAACGGGTTCTAACCATGAACTAGGTATTGACCAAGATGTGTGAGACTAGATGAAAATGGAAAGAGTATGGAAGACTAAGAGTTGGATGGAATGTAAATGAATCTGAGATTTACTTGCAATGTCCAAAGTGTAAGACCAAGTATGTATGTAGTAGAGTAGGTGTGACTTCCAAAGAGATGATAGTTTCTCTTGATGAGGTAAGTTGACCTTGACTCTAAGTAAGACCAAATGAGACCCAAAGGTGATAGACCTTGATGAGGGACCACTTAGCAAAATGTTGTTGTATGTAGTGTGTTGACAAAGTATGATGAGGACAAGCAAGTGACCTTTTGACTCAAGTTTAGACAAATATGAATGTAATGTAAGGTGTAAAGCAATGATGGACTTTGTGAGACCCAAAGATAGGTTGAATTCTATATGAAAATATAGAGAAATAACTTAGGAAGCTCAAGAATTCTGAAACCGATTGCTCTTGTTTTTTGGACTGTAAATTTTTCCAATTTGTGAAGTTGTTTGTTGTGACTAAATCTGAAATTTTGACTGTATTTCTGTGACAAGAGGACAGAATGACGATGAAGACTCAATGTTTGCAAGTGTTTAGACTCAAAATTACTCAAAAGAAAAGTGTGTTGTTTGATGTAAAATTGTTTTGCATACACTTGAAGACACAAAAGACACAATGTTTTGATGTTTGGTCTTGAATGTTTGATAGTTCAAAATAAGACAAGCACAATTCTTATGGTTGGCCAGGACAATAGTTGTTGACCCCACATGGAGTTTCCCTCGAGGCTACGCTATTCAAAGTAGGTACTTCGATGCTTGACCCCACTAGCTCCACCCTCAACACTCACTTCTCGGGGCAGCCAAGCATCAGTCCCCATGAAAACTCCCTATGGAAAACTTTGTATCTCTACTAAGAACCGTATGTGTGTGGGCCACTACCAGAGGTCCAACCTCCTGCCCCAACAACTAGAAGGATTTTGGCTTCTAAAACAAAAAGGTGCTAGTAAGGGCATCTGCTCGTGTGGCCATACATGTGGCACTTTCAGCTCTGTAAATACAGAAGGCTCCCAGCCAGTAGGGGTTACGCCCTACAAATGATCAAATAAATTTGATCAAATGGGTTTATGGGGAGACATAGTGTCGGTATGAATTAATCATCACATATTATCCATAGTTTTCACCATGAATACAGTTGTTTATAGTGGTTCGGAAGAGGTGGGTTTTTATCGCTACCACTTGGGTCATTCTCTCCTCACTAGTAGTCCTAATGACCACATGGGGAGACAGGCCCTCTAAAGATTAAACAAAAAGAGCCTATTGCTCAAGACACAAAAGAAAATGGTTCAATTTTAGTGCACCAATTGAAGTGTTTGCTAGTTTATGAGAACAAGGCACATAATAAAGATAAAAAACCCTTGCCAAGGTCTTGCAACAAAGATTTGTTAGTAGTTTGGATTGTTTTAAATGATCACCCCTTCCTGCAAGCACACAAGTTAGGTAAATTTTAGATCCAAAAGACTTTGTGAAATAGGGGCCTTCAACAATGCATTTTGTTGACCAATTCAAAGATCTGATTCATCATAAAAAAAGACCACCTACATACAAAAATTTCTACAAACAAAATTTGATACCAAAATTTGAACTCGTTTATGAGATATGATCGAATCTCTCTAAGATCTTGATTTTGTGTCCAAAACCCTAGCATCACATGTCCAATAGGGTTTGGATCTCCATTCTTCCTATCTCCATTGATCTTGCTTGATATATTTGCTCTCAAATTTTATATGTGCACAAGAGCTCAACAAAGAATGGAAATGTGGTTGCAAGTAGGCTTGATTGCATATGCAAGTTTGAAAGCATAGTCGGGGTTGAATGTATAGTGAGGATGCATAGATTGATTAGGGTTGATAATGAAGGAAGTATCCTCTTATATAGAAGACACTATATGAAATGGAGGGATAAGATTGAGAGGTGTAAAAGATAAATGGTCAACTATGATTAGAGGGTAGGTAAAGAAAATAAGAAAATAATGAGAGGGTAGGTAGTGTAGGAATTAAGAGATGAATGACATGTGTCATAGGTAGAAAAGGTTAATGAATAAATTAATTAAATAAATATTTAATTAATTAATAGAAGAAGTGGGATCAATTAAATAAATAAGATATTTATTTAATTCAGGAAAAGGATAATTTAAATAAATAAATGTATTTATTTAAATGAGAAATAAGGTTAGAAGAGGATAAATGAATGAATTAAATAAATAAGGATTTATTTAATTAATAGAAGAATTAGGATAAAATGATTAAATAAATAAAATATTTATTTAATTAGACTGGACAATTTTAGGTGTCTACAAAGACTACCCTAACAGAGGATTTCAGATCCACAATTGTGAACCACCTTGTTCGAGGATTTAGAACAACTTCACTAAGCCTAGCCGGTTAAGGGTTTCTAACTTGTAAAAGAGATTAGTAATCAACAAGTAAGTGATCTACAAAGTAGCACTGAATGTTTGGTTAGATCCTTGGTAGCTCTCTGTTAATGCATCTACAAAATTACCTCAGTCTTCTCTCCTTCATATATTCAATCTCTATTGCAAGATGCTTACAATGCAAAAAGCTCATCTTCTCACACATACATTACCCTTGCATTACATTCAAAATCCTAGACATGATGTCCACATATAGGAATCTGATTTCATGTCGTTCTAATGAGATTAGACTATAATTTCAAAGGGGTATTCAATTTTCTATTCTATAACACTCTCAACACTCTCAAGCTCTCATGATAATCTCTTTATATCTTTCTTGGATTTCTCAAGCATTGCTGGTAACATCTTTCTCTCTTGCATCTTTGAGCATCTTGGGATTTATCACACCCCTTATCTATCAAAATATTATCTTTTCTATTTACTTTTTTATCTATCTGTCTATCTATCTATCTAGCTACTATGGAGGTGGAAACACCAACACATGAACTTGACTACTTGGCAAGTCTCCAAATATCCCCAACCATTTTTTCTCTTTTGTATGTGTGCAATTTTTTTTAAGGCATTCAAGTGCACAGAGGTTTGCTGTATTATTGATTTTTTTCCTCTCATTCAATTCCTTAAATCTTTCTATTTATTTAATTCTTTTATCTCTATATTTTCTACTATTTTTCTAACTTCTAGTTTTTGCAGGTTAATCAAAATATAGTTGGGTTTTCTTTGTTTTTTGAGTTTTTTGTTCATAGTTCATACAAGACTAAATCATTCTGCATTAGTGTCATTGACCGAGACACTCAGATTTAGATTAAAAAATCCCCATCATCTATGCTTGCCATTTTTATAATTAGATATCTCGACCAATTTCACTAGTTAGAGATATCTGAATGTATGTTGTGAAATTGGCTCTCAAGGGAACATGGTTCTTCCCTTTGCAATGTCACTTTTGCACCATCACATTTTGGTGAACTTGATGTGAACACCTATTCTATATTATTTTTAAAGCATTCTTTATCATTCCTTTAGTAATTCAATATACCGCTAAAAAAATGACAATTCAAATCTTTCCCCTTCTTCCAAATTTTTTTTCAAGGTGTTGCCCCAAACCCCATTCCATGGCTTCAATTTTTAAATGGTACATCAGCCTTTAGTCAACTCATTTATGCATTTATTGTATAAATTAATTAAACATTTTCAAAATTCATTTGTTATCTTCTTTTATTATTTCTATTTCTAATTTTATTCAAAGTACTAATGATGTTCCTTTTCATGCATATGATGGCGACTTGGCTTTGCCTTTATGACTTTATGTCTTTAATCATTCTTGTAAATTTTTTTGTCTCAAAAGATATTTTGTTGCAAGAGGATGAAATTATTGATACCTTTCTTAATGTTACCCTACCTTCTCTCTATTCCAACACACTCTTCCAGAGTTGATGCATTAGTGGATAATGAATCACATGTTACATCTGATCTCCCAAAAATTGATGTCGAGCAAGTTTTTTCAACTAATTCTTCTACAAGTTGTACTGAGTCTATAAATATCATTGTTGCTCTATTTCCCCTAGTAGACCCAATATACCAATTATTTGTGTGACTATAGCTAGTCCTTCTCCAAACAAGGTAATTTCTATTCATGGTGTTTCTTTTAAAAGTGACTAACCATATATTTTATGAGATACAAATAATCTAAGGCTCCTTCTTATAGAATGGTAGCCCACACTTATAACACTTGTAGAAATAAGGAAAAAGTTGATAACTCAAATACTTCTTTACCACCTTCTTAACTTGATCTTCCTCAAGCACCTAAGCCTTTAGTTAAGCAACCTAGTGATTATGATCTTATTGAGAAGCTTCATATTATTCTCTCTAAGATCTCACTTTGGGATTTGCTTCAGACTACTCCAGTTTATCAAGGTATGCTTCAGGTTGCTCTTTAGAAGATCATATTGCCTTCTTTTGCTAGGCCTTCAAATGTAAATGCATGGATAGATCATATTCATGTAGATACACCGAATATTACATTCTATCCACATGAACTCCCACCTCCAAAAGTAAGAAATCAAGAAGATCCAATAATTATAATTATTTATGTTAATGGTGTCAACATTAGATAGACTCTCATTAATAGTGTCTCAACACTCAATGTTTTCAGTCTAGACCTATTGCCCAAAATCAAAGTATATTTTAATTCTCTTTTAGCATCTTCTATGTTCATCAATGGTTTTGATAATGCTAGTAAAATCGCTTTGGGTACTGCTACTTTTCCTTCAAAGGTTGGGCCAATTACTATTCCAACCCTGATGCATGCTATGTAAGTGTCTTTATCATATAATATTCTCTTGGGTAGATCTTGGATTCATTCTTTAGGAGTGATAAGTTCTACCCTTCATTGTTCTATTAAGTTTGTTGCTAAAAATCAGGTAGTTTCAATCAAGGTTGATCCTAAAGCTATGCACTTATGTCAAATTGTAGCAGTTGGTCATGGCTTAGTTACACCTACCTTTATCTACTAATATGCTGACAACTATTCCCATGGACCCTCCTAAATAGGAAACCCATGAGAAGGTTGTCCCTAAAGAAGATCCTTTTAAATTAGAAAGTCCTAAGTCTACTACTACTCCATTTCCTTCTTCAAATTCACCTTCTTCTCAATCGAATGTGCATTTTGTTGGTGATGATTAGGGTTCCTTGGAAATTACAAGCCTCTTCATTGGAGAATATAAAGTCAACTCTATCCACCTTACCATTCCAAAAGTATCATCCACACCCACTATCAAAGATGATTATTCTTCTATATCGTGGGATCATGTGAATACCATTGGTTATAACATTAAATATGATCGTCTCCCTTCGGAGGAGTTGCAATCATGTTATGGTTTAGGATTAAATATTGCTTCCAAGTGTGGATATAAAAGAAATGGTATTGGGTGCATGGGTCAAGGAGTTAAGGTCCCTTTGGAATTAAATCTATGCTCATTTACAATGGGTTTAGATTACAAAGCTTCTCCTTTGTCTTCATCTCTTCCATTGTCTAATGTTTTTATGTCTTTCATATATCAAAATTTTCTCTACAATAGAAAGGCGTTCTTCTAGTTCCTCATCCTTTATCTAATCAAGAGCATACTTTGTTTGCAAGAAATTTAAGTAGTGAAATGACTTCCTACACTAACTTTAAGAAGAGGGTAATGCAAAACCTTTTACAGATCATTACAATAGTTACAAAAAATTAACATAAATAAACATAATATCACACATATCATAACATAGTGATTTACATGGGGAAAATCCTTTCAGGAGAAAAACCCCACACTCCAAAAGAAACTAAATAGATTATTTAATAATCAATAATGTATTACAATATACTTGTAGAGAAAGCTCTTTATAGGACTACTACTAATTAGAGATTCTAAAGTAACTTAATAGCCATAAGACTGTTGGTATTATGGATGAATTCATCATGTGCTACATTGGTTTTATCATTGATGGAAATACTTATCTTTTTGGAGGTCTACATTGTTGATTTGGCACTTTGGTAATATTGGTTTGTTGTTGAACTAACACATTGTGGCCCCGGTATGGATATTGGCTTATGCACAGTTATCGGTATATGTTTCACCAGTAGCTCAAGAAGTTGATAATGACTTGTTATCATCTAGAGATCATTTGGTTATGTTGAAGACATGGATTGGATATTTGCATTTGGTGTTTTGCATATTGGATTGATCGGGTTCACATATTTGCCTTAACTGGCTGATAGGTCCAGGTTATGAATCGACATATGATATCATATTCCAGGTTAGCACAACATGATTTGGAAATGATTTATTGATTGGATAATGTGTAAATGTATTGAGGCCGACATATTGTATTGTACCAAGGCTTATTTTATAATGGATTTAAATGTAATATCTTTTAGGAGCTGACCTAATGATGAGGTCTTATGTTTTTTATAAATAATTGTAAGATCTTATTTGCAAGTAGGATGTGTAAATGTTGAGATCATTGTGAAGAGCGAAAATAAGCACATCCTTGTGCGAATCATGTAGATATCATCTAAAGGTTGAAGGAAGGTTGTTAAAGGTTATGAAGGTGTTTGGTCCTCTTGCTCAAAGCTTAAACCAGTATTGAATCCAACATTGAAGATGCTAAATTAAAGCGGTACATTGTTATGGATTTAACCATCCAACTATGTAGTCAGTGTGACTCTTATTTTGTGATTGAGTAGTGAGTTCTAAGAGGTTGGCCTTTCTGCATGTGAAGGCCCCATTATTGTATTCACTTACTATCTATCATAGCATCATCTAATTGTGGGTGAGGATTCCCATCATGGTTTTTTCCCTTAAAGGGTTTCCACATCAAAATCTTTATGTCATGTGTTGTGGATATTGTTTTCCTTTCTGTTTCATGCATTAAGTTGTACCAGTATTAATATAACTGTTAATCTGTTTTACCGATACTGGGTTTTAAATTGGAATAGTTTGTTTTGGGTTGCAATTTATTGACAACTAATTCAACCCCCCTCTCAGTCATCCTTCTCGGTTCCTAACAATTGGTATTTGAGCTTAGTCCTCTTTTTGTAGAAGCCTAACATTTTGAGGAGATCCTATGGCAGCAAATATCTTTAGGAAGGACACTCCCAAACTTGATGGAACTAACTATGGTATATGTAAGATCAGAATTGAAACACATCTGAACTACATTGGAAGATATATATGGGATATTACAAAGAATGGCTATGTTGCTCCTAATCAGAATAACCCTAATCCACCAACCTTGGATAAAGACTTGGAGAATGATTGCAAAGCAAGAGTTCAACACTTCTAAGTGCATTATCAGATCAACAAATCATGGGATTATTAGATAGATCTACTCCAAAAGCTATTTGGGATAAACTAGAAACATTGAATGAAGGAGATTCCACTATCAAAATTGTAAAACTTGAATGTTACCGGATCAGGTATGAAAACTAAAAAATGGAAGAGGATGAAATAATTTCTGCATTTATGAAAAGAGTTCATGAAATTGTTTTAGGAATACAATGTTGTAGAGGATCTTTAAGTGAAGATGAAATTGTTTCTAAAGTTTTAAGAGCTTTTCCACCGGCTTACAAAATGAAAATGACAACTATTAAAGAGTTGAGAATAATGCCTAATACATCAGTATCTAGAGATACTTTGGTTAGAAAACTTTCAGCATCTGATCTTGAAGAATTTGGTCATGTTGCTACAGTCAAGACTGATATAGCCTTCAAAGCATCATCATCATCATCATCATCATCATCATCATCATCATCATCACCATCATTATCATCATCATCATCATCATCATCATCATATGACAAATCTGATCGGGAAGCACTTTGTGCAAAAGAACTTGAAGATATCCGAAGAGAAAATGAAGAACTTTAAGAACTTGAAGCACTATTTGCAAGGAAGATGCCTAAAGGTCCAACAGGAAGTAAGTATGAAGGTAAAGCATCTTTCCAATGTTTTAATTGCAATAAAGTTGGTCATATGGCATCTATGTGTCCTGATAGACGTTCAAGACTAAGAGAGGAGGCAAAGAGATCATATAAGCCTAACCCTGAATATCAGAGATACAAAATTAAGAAAAACAAAGATAAGTCATGTTACTATGTAGATCAAGGTGTTATAGATGATTCTAATGAAGATCTAGTAGATAGTGGATGGGCATTTGTTGCAATATAAGAAGATCAACCAACACCTATTTTCAAACCGGTAGAGAAGGCATTAGTAGCAAAAATTGAAGAAAAAGATGAATGGATTGATAGTGGATGCTCGCATCATATGATTGGTGATAAAAGATAATTATTATCATTTTGGAAATATCATGGAGGTCTAGTAAGATTTGGAGATGACAAAGCTTGTTTAATCAAAGGAAGAGGCACTATATCTTTGGATGGTAAGCACAATACGGACAATGTTTATTATGTTCAAGGTTTAAAGCATAATCTTTTGAGTGTTGGTCATTTAGTGGAAAAAGGATTTCAATTACAATTCAAGAATGAAAAATAAAAAATTATAAATAGAACTGGATTGGAGATTGCAAGCGGTAATCAGACTAAAGGTAATATCTTTCATTTGAATACCAACCATAAGACATGTTTGATTGCTTAGATTGATGAAAGTTGGTTATGGCATAAAAGACTCTGTCATGTGAATTTTGATTGCATTGTAAAGATTAGTTCAACCAAGGTAGTAAGGGATTTACCTAAGATTGTGAAACCTCATAATTCTATGTAAGGAATGTCAAATGGGAAATCAAGTTAGAACAACATTTAAGAGCATTTTTGAGAAATGCAATAATATTCTTGATTTAATTCATACCGATTTATGTGGTCCATCAAGGACAAGGAGTTCTTAGGGTGATAGATACTTTATGCTAATAATTGATGATTATTCTAGAATGTGTTGGGTTACTTTTCTTAGGGAGATATCATAAGCTTTTAGGAGATTCAAGATATACAAGGCAATGATAGAGAATGAAACTGGTAAGAAAAAAAAGTTTGAGATCTGATCAATGAGGAGAATTTTGCATCTAGGGAATTCAATGCACACTATGAAGAGAATGGAATCAAAAGACAACTATCAACACCCTAGACACACCAACATAATGGAGTTGTGGAAAGAAAGAACAAAACTATAATGGATGCAACAAGAACCACGATGATGGAAGCAAATCTACCTCATATGTACTAGAGAGAAGTAGTAAATATAACAGTTTATACTTTCAACAAAGTACACATCAAAGGTGAAACTGGTAAGACCCCTTATGAACTATGGTTCAGTAATATTCTTACTCTTAAATATTTCAGAATATTTGGAAGCAAATGCTATATTAGGAGAGATGAGTCTATTGGAAAATTTGATCCTAGAAGTGATGAAGGAATATTTCTTGGTTATTCAACTAGAAGCAAGGCATATAGATGTTATAATAAAAGATTGTAGAAAATCATTGAAAGTACTAATATGAAGATAGATGAACATTTTAGAGGAGAATCAAGATCTATAGGTTTTGAATCAACAGTAGAAATGATTATAAATGAACTGACATGGATTTCAGCAGAACAAATGAAGAACCAGTCACACCAGCATTTTCAGAGAACTCAATTGTGATTGAAGAACTACAACATGTGAATAAAAATCAGAATAAACCTAGGTATGTAAGATTGAATCATTCATAAAATCAGATAATTGGAAATAAAAATCAAGGTGCTATGACTAGAGGAAGATTGACAAATGAAGAGGTATGTTTAATTTCTCAAGTTGAACCAACATCAGTTGTTGAAGCATGTCAAGATAAACATTGGATAAAAGAAATGAAAGATGAATTAGAACAGATTGAAAAGAATAATACTTGGACATTAGTTCCCTGACCTAAAGACAAAAATGTAATTGTAACTAAATGGGTATTTAGAAATAAACTTAATGAACATGGTAAAGTAATCAGAAACAAAGAAAGATTAGTTTGTAAAGGTTATTCTTAGAAAAAATGAATTGATTATAATGAAACCTTTGTACCGGTAGCCAAAATTGAAGCAGTAAGACTATTTCTTGCATTTGCAGCTCACAAGAAATACAAGTTTTATCAGATGGATGTAAACTGTGTATATTTGATTGGAGATCTTGAAGAATAAGTTTACATTGAGAATATGCTAGACTAGATAAATATCTTCTAAAGCTTGGATATACAAAAGGTAACACTGTGTGAGGCCCTACCCCGACCCATCCTATCTCTTCAGTTATTTTCATATTGGAACTATTTTGGATGCTAGTTTTGACACACTATGAATATAGAACTTTATATGGTCCCACGATTTTGGTAATATTGATATATATTGATGCTTCATTTCTATGCCTTGTGGTTATAGAATATTATATGATTCTAGATTAGGGTAACATTGTGATGATGTATGTTATTATCTAAACTTCAAGATTTGTTATAATGCTAGAAATATGTTTGCATATCTTGTAAATGGATCAAATTTTGAGGATTATGATGAATTGCTTTAATTTAAGACAAATCGTATTTTATAATGACAAGTCTTTGCAAAATGAATGTATGGTATTCTAATTGTGTGTTTTATATTATATGAGGCTGTTGGGAAGTACTAATGTTTAAATTGAGATGTGCAGGAAATTATCCATGCGACCATGGAAATATTATGGAGAATCAAGCCTAGGCCTATGTGCGTTAGTAAAACCAAGGGTTGTCTATTTGGAGAGACAACACCCCGTATGTATTGTATTTTATTCATAAATGTAAAATGTTGCATGAGTGTAAATTGTATTTATTGAATTGTTTAAATTGTTTAAGGGACAATTGCCACATGTGTATTGTGATGTGGAATTATTTTGTAGTGTCACTTGACACCTATGTAGTATGTTGTGTTGGCAATTTGTCATGTCACCTTTTTGAGAGTCTAATTTTTTGTTAATTGTTATATCTCCTAATTATCCTTGAAGGAACCAAGAAATCTAGGTTAGTGAGCCACAAGGAGGGTCAACTCAGAGTTGACCCGTAGGTTAACTTTAAGTGGACTTTCTGAGGGTCAAATCAACTCCTAGAGTTCATTTTAGAGCATTTCTATTATGCCTCATGGGGTACCTATGGGTGAAGGCCAAAATTGGCTATGTGTCTTTCCCTTAGGACTTGTTTAACCACCCAAAAAAGTGGTTTTTCCAAGATGGACGAATTCCATCTATAGGAGTGCCATCCTTGGTAGGATAACCTTCTTGAAGGGAGTAATCCCTCTTCCCCATTCCATTTCCCTTCTCTAGGTACCTAGGTTAGGGAGTGTGTAAGACCTAGGGAAGATCAATCCAATGGGAGATCCCTCACTCTATCCAAGAGGTTGGAAGGAGTCAGAGAGGCCTTCTTAGGCTAGGAATGGAAGCTTAGTGAGCCAATCACCCACTCTCCATCCTTGGAGATTTTTGGAGAAATTTTGAAGGAAAACTAGTTTTAGGATAGAAAATTTGGGGCTAAGGAATTGCAGAAAAAGATTGAGGATTGGGCAGCTCTTCATCAAGATTTCCCCTAGATTTTCCTTGGCAGGTCAAGGTTGGTGTTACTTTTCCCTCTTATGTAAATGTAAAAATGTTATAGAATGCTTGAATGGAAATTGCTGTAATTCTTTATTTGTGTTGTATTTGTAAAAATCTATGTGATTTCTTCCTTATTTCTGTTTTATGTATTGTTGTGTTTGGGGAGTGTTCAAGACCATCCTTTCCTTGGGAGGAAAGATTGGTCTTGGGGGTGGAAGGAGCTTGACAACCCTTAGGGTGAGAGGCTCTCATTATGAGAGTGATCTCAAGGGTCTGTCCATGAGACCCTTGCTGCTTTCTTTTGTGTTATTTCACTTGGGGGTCATAAGGGGGAGCAAATATGGCATGTTTGCCTTTTTGGGGGTCATAAGGGTGTAGGGATTAAGGATGATTTTTGGTTATTCTTTCATGGGTGCCATGAGTTGGTTGTAAGTTCTATCTAGTAGATTTCTCCCCTAGGGTACTTGGTCCACTTCCACCCTAGTAAGACATCACATTTTGTGATGGAGTTTCAGCTTGGGAAGGGATGCCTCTATTGTATTATTTTTTTTCCCCTTTGCTTGTTGTGTTGCTTGGTTGTAACCCCGTCCAGGTCTTGATTCTCCAAGCTCAGGGGTGGCTTCTGGTAAGCCTAGGCTGGGAGGTGAGCACCCCATTGTCATAGACCTAAAATCCTATATGCAGGTTGCTTGGAAAGGAGACTAGGAGTTGCGGATTTGTTTGGTTGTAGATTTTATTCAGATATAGATTTTTATTTAGATATAGAAAAGCAAAAAAAAAGAAATGATACCATGTTTTGTTGCAGGAAAATATTAGAAAAAGTTTTAAGAAGTTTTCTTTTATTCTTTGTATAAAAAAATGTGTTCTTTTATTCAAGTCCTCATCATTAAGAATGAGAGACTGGTTGGATTATTCACCCATTTTAAATATGGGCCATTGTAATTAAATATTCTGTAAGCAATGTAAATTTTATTTAAATTTTGAAGCCTATTATGTTGTTGTAGACTATATCTAAATTTTGTCTCAGAAAGAAGTCTGTTATCTTGTTTATTTCTGCAATTTAAAGAAAAAGGAAAGGGATGCATTAGGTTTAAATATTTACTTGCATAGTTTATTTACTGCTATTTTATTGCTTTTAACTCTATTTAGGCATAGCTAAAAAAGAACTAGTATTTATTCATTGCTGTAGAAAACATGTTGCATAGCTGATTTAAAAAAAAAAGATATATTAGTAACTTCTGAATGCTGTATATTAGGATAAATTACACCTAGAAAATGAGAATCTAAAATCAGTGAATGTGCTAGTATTTAACCCACTCCTACAAGTTGTGAAACAGAAAAAATAAATAAATATATGAACCTGTATATTGTTGTTAAAGAAATAAAATATAAGGGTTGCATGCTAATGTGTTAAAATTATTCAAAATAAACTTCCTCACCCTATTAGGTTTATATATATATATATATATATATCCCTGCATCTGAAAACATACTCCATGGATACCTAAGAAAGAAAAAGAGAGATATATGTATAGATTTTGGACATGACAGTGGATATATGTATATATATATATAAATATATACATATAAATATGTATTTATATATATATAAATATATATATATATACATATCCATATATATATATATATATATATATATTTATTTATATATTTATATACTTATATATTTAAAATAAAAATATCATACAAAAAAAAACTACAAAAAAAAAGAGGGGAAATCGGAGTATCGGCCAAGCCACTGTGTGTAAACATAGTGGACGGCTCTTGGGCTGCGCCACTGTGTTTACCCACAGTGGACGACACGGGAGGTGCCGCCACTATGTGTAAGCACAGTGGGCGGTCCGCGGCTGCCACTGTGCTTATACATAGTGGACGGCTCTGCCGTCACTATGTATAAACACAGTGGTGTCCGGGAGACCCCCGCACCACCTCCTCCACTCTTCACCCTCTTCGAAACCCTCCGCCATGTCCATGGCCGCCGTGCCCTAATCCGTCCCTGTACCTGCAATCACACACACACACACTCACAACAAAAAGTGGTATAATAAACCCTAACCCATTTCGGGTTAGGGTATAAATTAATAAGAAAATAAAACAAAAATGGGAATAAATAGAAATGCAACCCTAACCCAATTTCAGGTTAGGGTTAGCATTTTATGAATAAGGGATTTCTTTATTTAAAGGAATTTTAAATTAGACATGGGAAATTTAAATTGGAGTTTTAACATTTTAATTAATAATTAGGGTAATTTAAATAATTAAATTATTATATGCTTATATTCTTTAGAGAATTAAAATTTTAATATAGTTAATTCAGAGGGGTTTAAAAATGAAGAGTAATATAGTTGGATACACTATACCCTAAATTGAATTAATTTATTTAATTAGTCAATAGATTACCCTCAAATTAAATGTGGACGTCAAGTTATATTGTAAATGGGGAAAATTTAAAAAGGAGAAATTGTAAATTAATTTTATGAACCATAAGCCTTTGAGACCAGTTTTGGCCGAATTAATTAAATCATCAAAATTAAGGGTTTAGGGAAAAATTAGAATTGGCTTTAGCCTAATATCAGATTTAGTGGGCAAATGGCATTATAGGAATTCGAATCCTTATCGGTTGGATTTAAATAATAAATTTGCGTGTGCATCAATTATTTTATAACATTATGGTCAGAAAAGATTTAATACATTAAGATAACCAATTAACCCTCGTTTTTAATTAGCGACAACTTAGTTAAGGTAATTGAGCTAGCTAACTAATCCATGACACTGATTAATCTCCACCAAATAAAGTCGCTCGTTTGAGTTGGTTAATTAACCCAACCTTAGTAAACAATTTTATTTTCACCCTAGATAAGACAAAACTCTAATAAAGTTATTATAATTGTACGAGTTCATGTTGTCAAAAAAAAAAATTAGTTGTTCCGTTTTTGTGCCCAAAAGTTGGGCATGACACATTGATAGTAAGTTGTATTACAAAATTACCAATGATGACATTTTCGTTATTGAAGTATTTGTGGATGATATGATTTTTGGAGGTGAAGAAGAGATATGCAAAGATTGCCAACAAGATGCAGAAAGAATTTGAAATGTCTATGATTGGAGAGATAAAAAAATTTTCTAAGTTTGCAAATTTCTCAAATAGATAAAGGTATATTCATTTGTCAAACAAAATACTTGAAGAAAATTTTGAAGAAATTTGGAATTGAAAACTCAAAACCGGTAAGCACTCCTATGACTACAACTGATAAATTCACATCAAAGGATGATTCAGCTTCTATAAATTTGACAAGGTACAAATCTATGATTGGAGGTTTACCGTATTTGACACAAACCACACCTGATAAAATGAATGTAGTGTTTATTGTTTCAATATTTCAAAGCAATCCTAAAGAAAATCATGAAACTGCAGTAAAAAGGATTTTCCGCTACCTACAAGGCACAACAAATCTTGGTTTATGGTATCCTAAGGATGACAATTTTGAGTTATGTGCATATACAGATGCAAATTGGTTAGGAGATGTGGATGATAGAAAGAGTACCACTGGAGGCACATTCTTTCTTGGCAGAAGATTAATTTCATGGATCAACAAGAAGTAGACTTGCACATCATTATCTGTAGCAGAAGCAGAATATGTTGCTGCAGCAACTAATTGCACTCGGGTATTATAAATCAAGCAAATGTTGAAGGATATCAAGGTAAAATACAAAAAACCGGTAGTTATTTACTTTGATAACTCAACAATAATAGATATATCAAAGAATCTGGTATTTGACTCCAAAACAAAGCATGTTTCTATTAACTATAATTTTTTGAAAAAAATATTGAAGCAAATGAAGTGAGATTGGTTTATGTGAACACTAAAGAGAAAATTACAGATATTTTTACAGAGCCTTTGCCTAAGGAAACATTTGAATATCTCAGAGAGAAGCTTGGGGTAATCACCCCACCGACAGAGACTTAAATGATGCAGTTTGGCATCAAACCGATAGGGACTAATAGAAAAATCTTTTTCCGATCTTGATGAAGGAAAGATACTACTCAGGGGAAGTAGTTAGATGTATGTTATCTTTTGATTTTTTATTTTTAACTTTTTTACCATTTGATGTCAAAGGGAGAGAGATGTTTATGGAAAAACATTGTGTATTGAAGATTAGAGAGATGTATTTTGTTTTTGGTATAAAACTTTGTATTGATCTATTTAGGGGAGATTGTTGGCATTTTATCTTTGGCACTTAGATGTTTCTCCATCTAGTGTTGCCATCAATGCAAAAGGGGGAGATTGTTGGTATTATGGATGAATTTGTCATGTGTTGCATTATTTTTTTCATTGATGTCAACATTTATCTTTCTGGAGGTCTACATTGTTGATTTGACACTCTGGTTATATTGGTTTGTTGTTGAACCAACACATTATGGTCCCGATATGGATATTGGCTTATGCACAGTTAGTGGTATATGTTTCACTAGCAGCTCAGGTAGTTGATGATGACTTGTTATCATTTGGAGATCATTTGGTTATGTCGAAGACCTAGATTGGATGTTTGAATTTGGTGTTTTGCATATTGGATTGATTGGGTTCACATATTTACCTTAACTAGAACATAGGTCCAAGTTATGAATTGGTATATGATATCATGTTCTAGATCAACACGACATGATTTGGAAATAATTTTTTCATTGGATAATGTGTAAATGTATTGAGGGTGACATATTAAATTTCACCAAGGCTTATTTTATAATGGATTTAAATGTAATATCTTTTAGGAGTTGACCTACTGATGAGGTCTTAGGTTTTGTATAAATAATTGTAAGATCCTATTTGCAAGTAGGATGTGTACATGTTGAGATAATTGTGAAGAGTGAAAATAAGAAGATCCTTGTGTGAATCATGTAGATATCATCTAAAGGTTGAAGGAAGGTTGTTAAAGGTTATGAAGGTGTTTGGTCCTCATGATCAGGGCTTAAACCGGTACTAAATCTAGCATTGAAGATGATAAAGTGAAGCAGTTGATTGTTATTGGATTTAACCATCCAACTGTGTAGTCAGTGTGACTCTTATTTTGTTGTTGAGCAGTGAGCTCTAAGCGGTTGGCATTTCTACATGTGCAAACCCCATCATTGTATTCACTTACTATCTGTAGTAGTATCATCTGATTGTGGGTAAGGTTTCCCACTGTGGTTTTTCCCCTTATAGGGTTTCCACATCAAATTTTCCATGTCATGTGTTGTGGATGTTGTTTTCCTTCCTATTTCATGCATTAAGTTGTACCGATACTAATATAATTGTTACTCTATTTTACTGGCACTGAGTTTTAAATTGGAATAATTTGTTTTGGGTTGCAATTTATTGACAACTGATTCACCCCCACCTCTTAGTTGTCCTTCCCATTTCATAACAAAGACTCTTACACACAACCTCTACCTCACACACCTCATATATAGGAGATACAATAAAAGAAACCGTCAAACGATATTAAAAAACCATGGGCTAAAACCACCCAATAGAGTCGACCTTATCCCCATTATGGATGCCCTGTGACGTGTCAAAAAACATATCAAAATGTGTTCCTACCTTTTACATCTCATTTATGCGTCTAATGAATTTTATATTTTCTCTTTTAAGAGTCCAAACTTTTGGAGGCCATAACTTGTGAACCGAGTGTCCAATTAATGAACTGTTTGATGCGTCGAAAAGATTGTGAAGTTCTCTATCACATCCTAACCCATGATTCTTCTTAAACCTATTTTTTAGTGTATTTTTGAGTGTATAAAGTCCTCAAAATTAATTTTCCACCTTACATCACATCCTCAAAAAATGAAAACTTTAATATCTTAAAAAATAGCTATGATCTTGCGATGAAAATTTCCCGGCATGCTTATCTAGCCAATCCAAAGCTTTGGGAAGAATTTCACTACCATTTTGTGGTCAAATGAACACTTACTATAAATAGTAACCTCATGTAAATGCAAGGTTGAGACACCATTTTCCCAACAATCTCCCACTTGTTGAACACCTTGCAAGAGTAAAGGGAGTATGAACATAGAAAGTTATTTTCTATGGGACTCCAAACACCATCTAAACTTTTGTGTGCTCACAACCTATTAATATTCATCAAAGTCTCTACCTTAACCAACTTCACCCTTCAATCTTTGATCATATCTCTGACAAAATGATACCCAACATCAATGTGATTGGTGTAGGCCTGAAATGTTGAGTTCTTAGCTAGGTACATCACACTCTGATTATTACAATAAATTGTCACTACACCTTGTTTTATTCCAATATTTGAACACAGTCTTTTAAGCCAAATGGCTTCTTTACAAAAATAAGCAGCTACCATATACTTTTCTTCTTTAGTAGACAAAGAAACCACAACATGTCACTTACTTATCAAACTAATTGCACCACCAAATAAAGTAAACACATAAGAATTGGCAGATCCTGTGCAATCAATATCACCTGCCTAGTCTGAATCCACAAAACCATGAATATCAAGGGACATCACGTCTCCAACTAAATTATCATGATAACACAAAGAATACTTTGGGGTACCATTAAAATATCTAAAGACTCTTTTGATTGCATCCCAATGAACTCTACCAGGATTAGACATATATTTGGAAAGAACTACCACTGCTTGGGAAATGTCTAGTCTAGTATAGACCATAGCATACATAAAACTTCCAACTGCACTATGGTAAGGCACTCTTCTCATCTCTTCCATATCTAATGGAGATGTAAGAAAATCTGAAATAGATAATTGTGTTCCAACTACAAAGGGAAAACACAAAGGTCTACAATCCTGCATGTTGAACCTCCATAAAAATGAACTCACATACTTACTCTAGCCTAGACATATCTTTCTATTCACTCTATCTCTTCTAATTTCAATTCCAAGAATGTGTTTCATTATACCAAGTTCTTTCAATTTAAATTTAGCAACAAGCTGAGACTTTAAATCTCAAATCATACATTTCCCTTTACCAATGAATAACATATCATCAACATATAATGCAATGCATAGGAAATGATTACTATCAGATTTATAATAAACATAGTGATCTGATTTAGAATGTTCAAATTCCAAACTCAACACATATGTATTGAATTTATGGTACTACAAATTAGGACTTTGTTTGGGGATATACAAATATTTCTTCAATTTACAAACCAAATTACTTTTACCACATGGTGCTCTAGTTGTCTCATATAAATATCCTACTCCGAATCACCATGAAGGAAAACAATTTTCACATCCATTTGCTCAACCTCTAAATCATAAGTAGCAGCAATAGAAATCAAAAATCTAATGGATGTCATTTTTGCAATAGGAGAAAATATCTCATCATAATCAACACCCTCAACTTGAGAGTAGCCTTTTGCAACCAACCTTTCTTTATACATCTCAATGCCTCTATCTATACTAATATTTTTCTTGAACACCCATTTACAGCCAACAGGTTTTCATCCTTCAAGAAATGGTATAAGATCCCATGTATAATTCTTTATCAAAGATTCCATTTCTTTTTCCATAGCAATCTTCCAGGATTCTATATCATTCATACCTAATTATTCTCATATAGATATAGGTTATTCAAAGAAAAAATACATCTCTAATCATCATGTGAATACCTTTTAGGTGGTTGTCCAGATCTTGTAGACATTCAAACAAGTTGAGTTGGAGGTTCTTATGTAATGCCCCACCAGGAACCTTGACGGAAAACCCTTAACAAGGGTGAAACAATTTTTTTTTTTTGAAGTATAAACATCATAAGCTCATAAACACCACATGCACAATAAAACAAGTGAAAGACTTACACTAGAATTCCTTAAGGGTTACCAACAAAGAATTAACTTGATAAATAAATTCTACAATTACCATAAAACCACATATACATCATTAACTCAATGATCATCAGAAGCCATAAGCAATAACAAATACACCAATGAAAGATTGAAAGGATACAACATACCATTCTATTTCAATAAGCATTTTCACAAATCATAGGAAACTAATAAAAACATCCCATACATAGGTATACATTGCTCTTCCAATATATAGCTTCTCAATATATATATAAAGTTCTACTTAACCAATACAAGGTTACATAAGATCTAAGATACAATGACCACATAGGTCTCCAAATAACAATAATCTCCAAAACATGAGATGAAGCATGAGCCACGAAGCACTGGAACACTCATGATCCCAATCCTCACATGAAGAAACAAATCCAAACATTCGATGGGAAGTGGCACTACCACCCGACCATGTAATTCCAAAAATGGAATCACTTCACCATGCTAGGAGATAGCTGAGGACCCTCAAACAAGCATAAGCATGACATGGTCGACAAAACAATACAACTCCATGACAGCACAAAAGACTCCACAAGAATCCAGGTGGCTCAACATCACAAAAACATAAGTGAACTAACATAACAAAACACAAGTGAAGCAAATAAGAGAGTGTCATCGTATAGCTTCAAATGGATAGCATGGTACAACCTCCATAGGTCCCGACTCACTATCCTGGTAACCTCTCTCGAGCTTCTGGTTCCAACTAAGTCTCATGTGGACCCTTCCAGCCTTTTGTGAAGACAAGGTGGTCAGTTTGCCATTCCAGGCCTTCTCACAGCATTACGAGCCTCCATGAAAGCACTCGCATATCAGTGAGGTACATTATCTTTATTAGTGTTTTGAGAACTACCCACCTAATTAGTTTCATTAGATTATCATTGATTATTCTACTTTCAAGGGGTAACTGCCAACCACTTTAGGTGTAGCCCTTGCTTGAAAGCCACTCTCTCAAAGGACACAAACAAACATGGTCACTCCCAGAGGACCCTATGGCGAAGCAGACAGTCATAGCACCACTATCTAAAACAAGTGGTCAAACAAGACATACTGACTCTTGGCTAACCATAAGGTAAAGACACTACATGGTTAAGACAATGAAGCCAACATATATCACTTGGTCAAGGTACCAAATACACCACCAGAGGATGACTGAACCACAGACCAAAATATCACAGAGTACACTTGCCAGGATGGCTAATTTCACTAAGCCCACACTCAGACGATCTTTGAGAATATCAACATCATAAGCACTTGCAACATCATTGATTGAAACATAAATAAAACACTCTTTCCAGTATCACAATATTTAATTTCCAAATCAATATCCATCAGAAATGAAATCCACATTATACATTCTACTGAATAAAACATGAATTCCAAACATGCATTTAATTCATTTTCAGAATATATCCAAAACTACTAATTTGAATCTCTAATTCAAGCCTTAATTTTCATTGATAGCTTTATTAACTACATGATAAGCATCACATGAAAATCACATACCACAGACAAAACCACTTTAAACATTTCATTATATAAAATTTAAGTTCCTAGCACTAACCGATTTGGAGACCGGTGAGGGCTCAAAACAAAGTGGGGGTCAAAACCAACCCGCGGTAGTGCTGCTGTCGGGTGATAGACACTACCTACCGGTAGTGCTGCTACCACAGGTAACAACCCTACCGAACTGGTGGCTGTTGCTACCAACTAGTAGCATTGATACCAACTGGTAGCGGTGCTACCGACTGGTAGTGCTACCACCACCGACCGGTAGCTGTGCTATTGATGGGTAGTGCTGCCAGCACCAGTAGCAGTCGCTACCAACCAGTGGCACCCACTACCAACCGGTAGGGGTCCTACCGAATGGTAGTGCTAGTACCAACTAGTAGCAGTTCTACCGACCAGTAGCACTACTACTACGTAGTGGTGTTGCCAATTGGTAGTTCTACTACTTGCAATAGTAGACACCACCGACCTGCATGGTGGGACAAGCCCACCATGGGAGCGTTAAAGTCCACAAGGGAGGCACAAAAAACATGCCTCCAAGCATTCTAAAACTAAAGAGACACAAAATAGATAACCACCCAGAACATTTGATTTCCAGAATTATTTCACGGGCACACACATAAAGTGCCAATTTCCTAAATTTCAAGGAAAAGTTTACTAGCAAGGTAGATGGTGAAATAAACACACTGGAAAGAATAACTAACCCATTCTTGACAGTATAAAAACAAGGATACACCTAGAAAACCCAGTCTAAAATTCATTCTTTCACAAGAAGAGGTAAACCAAGAAGTTGTTTTCTATGAACAAATAGCACACAACAAAAGAAGAAATGAAAAATTCCTTTCCTAAATGCTACCATATGCTAATAGCATCACAAAATCAACTATAGCAGGCAATCTTTCTTCCATTTCAACATTCCAAAAAGGATCTACAGGAAGATTGCCTTTTCCAAACACACAAGAAGAAAACTGAATATTCAATATCAGATTAAAACACAAAATAGATTATCCAACTTGAAGCAAAGGCAAGCAAAGGAATGAAGGAACACTAATCTTACAATCCAAGTCGAATCTCCAGCCCTTTAGAAAGATTTCCCAAATTATTTTCTTCTTTCTTAAATTCTTCTTCCACTCCTGCCATGAATATTCAGAATGGATGCCAAAAATCTCTTTTTAACCTAAGCTTCTAGGTTAAAGTTTCTCACCCAATCAAAATTAAATATTTTAAAACTAAAAGGCAATTAGATTTATTTCTTTTCCAAAATAATAATTTTTCTCCAATTACTAAAATGAAAAAGGTTAAATGGAAAAATAAAAAGGAAAGCTTTATTAATTTCTATTTTCAAAAATACTTCCTTTCGACATAAGCATTTAACTTTTAAATGGCTAGTCAAATATTTATTTCACAAATATATCAATGCAACTTTACACAATAAAATAAGCCATTTAACCTTTTAATCTCGCAGTTCATCAATTAATAAATCAATAATCACAGAGCATAATAAAATCAACTAATTACACCAACATGAGATAGTATCACTTATTTAATTAAATAACCATTTAAATAAATGGATGCATGCAAAACAAGAGATGATCAAATGATGACTCACAAATGACTAAACCTAACACTATGACTCGCATACCAGCCAAACAGGAAAGACAATTGACTGACAACACTCACATGAGTGTAACTGTGGGTCAAGATAGAGTACAACAACTATCTCCTCCACTCCCATTGGATATATATATAAGGCACACTCAGACTTGTGAAACTAGGTGGATTTGATACCCCATACCTATCTGGTACTTGTACCTACAATGTCCTGCACCAAAGAACCACATGTGGATATATACAATATACATACAGACACCGTATACACACCGATGAAGGAGAATCATGACATTCCATGTCTCACTGGAGTGAGAAGGAAAATCATCCCCTCGCATCCCAATAGACTTGCAAAAATGCAACATATAAATAATGCATCGCAATGCAAGGTAAAAGTGTCAGTCCATGATAATGATCCATAAAATAACATTACTCATAAGCATTGAAATACTGCATAAAATCATACACCATGAAACTAGATAAAACATGAAATAACATCGCATAACATCCGAATCAAAATACAATAATGTTCTACCGAACAGACAAATCCAAAATATACAAAAGAGGCTGATCGAGGAGGGGTACTATATCCTCCCCCCCAAGCCTAGGCTTACTCCTAGAAGCCTAAAATAGATAAGAATAAAGCTCTCTCATCTTCATTGCATCTTCCCAAGTCGTAGAGGTTTCATCACTAGGATCCCACAGGACCCTTACCTTCTCGATGGTACAACCCCTGAGAGTCAAATCCTGATGCTGAAGGATGTGCACAGGCTCCATGGAAAGCTGCCCATCCTCAACCTGCAAAGTGTTCCAATCAAGAACATGTGTCACATTAGAAAGATAAGGATGAAGAACAAAAACATGAAAGACATCATGGATGTAGGATAGGCTCAGCAGCAAGGCAAGATGGTAGGAAACTGGTCCTATCCTCCCGAGGATCTCAAAAGGCCCAACAAAATGAGGTGCTAATTCAAAAACTTTTCCATAACGGATCGGACTCTTTCGCGGACGCACTCTCAAGAACACATGGTCGCCAATAGAAAACTGGCAATCGACTCTATGGGCATCAACATTCTTCTTCTGCCTATCCTAAGCAACAACTAAATACCCACAAATTAGCTCAACCTACTGCTCCATCTCATGAAGCAAATCTGGCCCCAAACACACTCTATCCTCCAATCGATCCCAACTCAAAGGAGTATGATAAGGACGACCATACAATGCCTAGAAGGGCGACATGCCAATAGAGCTATGATATTTGTTGTTATAAGAAAACTCCACAAGGTGAAGATATTCCTCCCAGCGTGACTGTTGATCCATCACATACATGTGAAGCATGCCCTCTAAAACCTGATTCACATGCTCAGTCTGACCATCGGTCTTTGGGTGATAAGCTGAACTAAAATTCAACTGGGTTCCCAACACATGTTGAAGAGAAGTCCACAAGGCTGAAGTAAAGACATGGTCTCTATCAAAAATGATCTACCTTGGGATTACATGCAATCTCATCACATCCTTCAAGAAGACTCGAGCCACAACTGCTACTGTATAGGAAGATTGAATAGGCACAAAATGAGCAACTTTGGTTAATCTATTGACAATGACGATAATGGCATCATGACGATGCAAAGAAATAGGCAACCCTACTATGAAATCCATGGAAATGATATCCCATTTCCAATCCGGTATCAAATTTGGCTGTAAAAGCCCTGTAGAGTGCCGATGCTCCACCTTCACCTACTGACACTCCAAACACTTGGACACAAAATTTACAATGTTGCATTTCATACCAGCCCAAGGATATAACTACCTAAGATCTGTGTGCATCTTCTTGACACCAAGGTGTGCCGAATAAGGTGCATGATGGGCTTCAGTCATGATCAAAACATGAAGACCCTCCAAAGGAGGTACATAGATCCATCCAAGATGTCAAAGAAGACCATCTGACTCAAGAGAATAACTAGAATATCTACCCTCTAATGGTCTTCCAGACTCTGCCATGACTCTAACATCCTGATACCAAGTTTCCTGAGGAAGAATTCCAAGAATTCTCTCACTTAAATTCACACCAAGGGACAAAGCTGCAACCTCATGCCGCCTATGGCTCAAAGCATCTGCCACTACATTCTCTTTCCCCTGAATATAACGAACCTCAAAATCATACTCATAGAGGAATTCCTTTTGTCTTCACTGTCAAGCATTCAAGTTTGGCTGTGTGAAAATATACTGCAAACTGTGGTGATCACTATGCAACTCAAACCGACGCCCCAACATGAAATGTCTCCAACAAACTAGCACATGCACTATAGCTACCAACCCCAAGTCATAAAATAGATATTTCAACTCATGATCCTTGAGTTTGCAAGACTCATAGGCCACCACACGTCCATCCTGCATAAGCACCGCACCTATACCTTCTAAAGAGGCATCTATGCATACCATGAAATCTTTGGATCGGTTAGGAACTGCCAAAATTGGAGCACTAACAAGGAGTTCTTTTAAGGTACGAAAAGCTTATTCACACTGCTTTGACCAAACAAACTTCTTCCCTTTCCTTTAAAGAGAAGTAATCAGATAACCTATTCCAGAGAAGTTCTTAACAAAGCGACAGTAATATCCAGCCAAACCCATGAGACTTTGAACTTTAGATATATTGGTTGGCGCTGGCCAATAACCAATGGCCTGGATCTTAGAAGGATCTAGGGATACACCTTCTCCAGAAACTATATGACTGAGATAACTCACTTCAGACAGGAAGAAATCACACTTTACCAAGTTCGCAAAAAGTTGATTCTCCCTTGAGCATTGCAATACCTGTCGCAAGTAACCCTCATGCTCTTCCATAGATCTAGAAAAAATCAATATGTTATCCAAGAACACAAGGACAAAATGGTCAAGGTAGGTGCGAAAAAACTCATTCATAAGACTCATGAACACTGAAGTCACATTCGTTAGCCCAAATGGCACCACTGTGAACTCATAGTGACCATAACGAGTACAAAACGCCATCTTATGAATGTCTGCATTATGAATGCACAACTGATGATACCTAGATTTCAGGTCTATCTTAGAGAACACCTCGGCTCCCTTCACCTGGTCAAATAGATCATCAATCCGAGGAAATGGATAATGGTTCTGGATGGTTACCTTATTCAACTATTGATAATCAATGCATAATCGAAGTGAACCATCCTTCTTCTTAACGAAGATAACTGGTGCACCCCAAGGAGAAACACTAGGATGAATGAACCCCTTGGCCAACAACTCCTCTGTTGGTATTTTGGTATGGTTTTGTCATTGATGTCAACACATACTGAAAACTAGCACTTTGGAGATCCAACAACATTCATCGGCAAGCAAGTAACTATTGCATAGTTATTGGTATATGGTTCACTGGTAGGATATAATGTTCACCGACACTTGCAAAGATATGGAAGACACTTGGTAATATCGAAGACATCGTGTGGACACTTTATTTTGAAGAATTAGTCATTGGTATATTCATATTTACATATTTTCTTTTACTGGCAAATAGGTCCAGGGTTATCTAGGGTTACACCGGCAGGTTTATCTTTTCCAGATCAGCATGGCACGCTATGGAGATGATTTATTATTGATGTAAATGCATTAAGTTGACATGTTTAATCAGTTATTGTATCGAATATTATATTGTCTATAAAATGATTTTTTGTAGAGTCGATCTACTAAAATTGGTCTTAGGTTATGGTATAAATGTAAGATCGAATGTGGAATGCAAAAAAGAAATGTGTGAAGGTATATGTGAGATTAAGCAGATGAATACATGAAGACATCATTTGAAGGTGAAGTTAGGTTTTTGTAGAAGCATATCAGCATTACACCGGTACTAAATCTAGCATATGAAGATGCTATTTTGTGCAGTACATTCTTATTGGATTTAACCATCCAACTGTAGTCAGTGTGACTCCCATTTTGTGATTGAGTAGTGAGCTCTAGGTTGTTGGCCTTTTTGCATGTGCAGACCCCATTTATGTACACTTACTATCTGCAGTAGTATCATCTAATTGTGGGTAAGGTTTCCCACCATGGTTTTTCCCCTTACAAGGTTTCCACATACAAAATATTGGTGTTATGTGTTGTGGATGACTCTATGTTTATGTTTCATGCATTAATCTTTAGCAGTATAGCAATTTACTGTTAACACTGTCTACCAGCACACTTAAATGGTTTACCGGTATTCAACATTAAATTGGTTAATTGGTTTTTGGTTTGAATTTATTAGACAACTAATTCACCCCCTCCTCTTAGTTGTCTCTGGGACCTAACAATTGGTATCAGAGCTTAGTCCTCTTTTGCAGAAGTTTAACAACTTGAGGAGATCCAATGTCTATTAATTATTTTAGGAAGGACAGCCCTAAACTTGATGGATCCAACTATGGGATATGGAAGATTAGGATGGAGACACATCTGAATTGCATTAGTAAAGACATCTGGGAAGTTACAAAGAATGGTTATACTGCTGCTGTAGCTAGTTAGACTGCTCCAACTACCTTAGCTAAAGATGAAGAGAATGATTGCAAAGTAAGAGAAGCACTTTTGAGCGCATTATCAGATCAACAAATCATGGAATTATCAAATAGGTCTACTGCTAAAGCTATTTGGGATCATTTGGAAACACTAAATGAAGGAGATTCCACAATCAAGATTGCAAAACTTGAAAGCTTCCGAGTCAGGTATGAACATCTGAAAATGGAAGAAGATGAAAGGATTTCTGCTTTTATGGAAAGAGTAAATGAAATTGTTTTGGGTATTAAATGTTGTGGAGGAACCTTGAGTGAGGATGAAATTATTTCAAAAATCTTAAGAGGATTTCCACCGGCATATAAAATGAAGGTTACTACTATAAATGAGTTGAGAACAATGCCTAATACATCAGTAACTAGGGATACATTGATTGGAAAACTTTCAGCCTTTGAAATTGAGGAATTTGATCCTGTTGCTACTATAAAGACAGATTTGGCCTTTAAAGCATCAACATCATCTACTCCATCATATGACAAATCAAACTGGAAAGCCTTTTATGCAAGAGAACTTGAAGAAACCAGGAAGGAGAATGAAGAGCTTGAAGAACTTGAAGAACTATTTGCAAGGAAAATGTCAAAAGGTCCAGTTGGAATTAAGTATGAAGGTAAAGCACCCTTTAAATGTTTCAACTACAATAAGATTGGTCATATGGCTTCGAGATGCCCTGATAGACATGCTAGACTAAGAGAAGAAGCAAGAAGAACATACAAACCTAATCCCAAATATCAGAGATACAAATTTAAGAAGAACAAAGACAAATCTTGTTACATTACTGATGAAGGTGTGACTGATGATTCTGATGAAGATCTAGCAGAAAATGGATGGGTTTTTTTTTCTATAACAGAGATCAACTAGCACCTACTGCTCAACCAGTAGAACAAGCCCTAGCAGCCAAAGTTGAAGCAAAGGATGAATGGATCATTGACTCAGGATGCTCACATCACATGACAGGAGACAAAGGTAAATTTTTGAACTTTCAAGAATACAATGGAGGTTTAGTAAGATTTGGAGATGATGAAGCCTATTCAATCAAAGGTAAGGGTTCAATATCACTTGATGGTAAGCATAACACTGACAATGTCTACTATGTTGAAGGATTAAAGCACAATCTTTTAAGTGTTGGTCAATTGGTTGAGAAAGGATTTCAATTACAATTTTAAAATGGAAAATGCAAAATCATGAATAGAACTGGTTTGGAAATTGCAACTGGTAATCAGACTAGAGTTAATATCTTTCATTTGAATAACAGTGAAAAGGCATGCTTGATTGCACATATAGATGAAAGTTGGTTATGGCATAAGAGACTATGTCATGTAAACTTTGATTGCATGGTAAAAATCAGTACTTCTAAGGTAGTTAGAGATCTACCTAAAATTGTGAAACCTCATAATACAATTTGTAAGGAATGTCAATTTGGAAAACAAGTTAGAGCTAGTTTCAAAAGTATTCCAGAAAAATCCAATAATGCTCTTGATTTAATTCACACAGATTTATGTGGTCCAGCTAGAACTAAAAGCTTACAAGGTGATAGATATTTCATGCTAATTATTGATGATTATTCTAGAATGTGTTGGGTTACTTTTCTTAGAGAAAAATCAAAAGCACTTGGAAAGTTCAAACTATTCAAAGCAATGGTTGAGAATGAAACTAGTAAGAAAATAAAATGTTTAAGATCAGATCAAGGAGGAGAATTCACATCTAAGGACTTTAATACATCCTGTGAAGTGAATGGAATTAGAAGACAGTTATCAGCACCTTGGACACCCCAGCAGAATGGAGTTGTTGAAAGGAAAAATAGAACTATCTTGGATGCAGCAAGAAGTATGTTATCTGAAGCAAATCTACCACATGTGTATTGGAGAGAAGCAGTTAGCACTGTTGTCTATACATTCAACAAAGTTCACATCAAAGGTGAAATTGGTAAGACCCCTCATGAACTATGGTTTGGTAATACTCCTACTCTTAAGTATTTTGGATTTTTTGGAAGTAAATGTTATATTAGAAGAGATGAGTATATTGGAAAATTTGATCCTAGAAGTGATGAAGGAATATTTCTTGGTTATTCATCTAAGAGCAAGGCATATAGATGTTTTAATAAGAGATTGCAGAAAATTGTTGAGAGTACAAATGTAAAGATTGATGAACAATTCAGAGGAACTTCAAGGTATATAGACTCTGAACCGACAATAGAAATTGTGACAAATGAACCTACACTGAATCCACCAGTACAGAATGAAGATCTAGTTACCCCGGTATCATCAGAGGATTCCACAGTAATTGAAGAACAACTTCAAACTAAGACACCACGGTATGTAAGATTGAATCATTCTGAAGATCAGATAATTGGAAACAAATTTAAAGGAGTTATGACAAGAGGAAGATTGGCAAATGAAGAGGTATGTCTTATTTCTCAAATTGAACCATCATCTATCAATGAGATATGTGAAGATAAATTTTGGATTAAAGCTATGGAAGAAGAATTAGGACAAATTGAGAAAAATAATACTTGGACATTAGTTCCCTGGCCTAAAGATAAAAATGTAATTGGAACCAAATGGGTATTTAGAAACAAACTTAATGAAGATGGTAAGGTTGTCAGAAATAAAGCAAGACTAGTGTGTAAGGGATATTCTCAGAAAGAAGGAGTTGATTACAATGAAACCTTTGTACCGGTAGCTAGAATTGAGGCAGTCAGATTTTTCTTGGCCTTTGCAGCTCACAAGGACTACAAAGTCTATCAAATGGATATTAAATGTGCATTTTTGAATGGAGATCTTGAAGAGGAAGTATATATTGAACAACTTGATGGATTTTCTTTAACAAATGACAATGATATGGTTTGCAGGTTAAGAAAATCTCTATATGGATTAAAACAAGCCCCAAGAGCTTGGTATGCAAGGTTGGATAAGTATCTTTTAAAGATTGGTTTTACTAAAGGAAACACAGATAGCAATTTATATTACAAAATAACTAATGATGACATCTTGATTATTGAAGTATTTGTTGATGATATAAACTTTGGAGGAAAAGATGGATTATGTAAAGAATTTTCTATTAAAATGCAGCAAGAATTTGAAATGTCTATGATTGGAGAAATAAAATTCTTTTTAGGATTGCAGATTTCATAGACTGATAAAGGTATTTTTTTGAGTCAATCCAAGTACTTGAAAGAATTACTAAAGAAATTTGGGATGGAGAACTCTAAACCAGTAAGCACACCTATGACTACAAATGACAAATTATCTCAAAGGGATGAATCTACACCTGTTAATCCAACTAGATACAAATCTATGATAGGAGGTTTACTGTATTTGACACAAAACAGGCCTGATATTATGAATGCAGTATGTATTGTTTCTAGATTTCAATGTAATCCTAGGGAAAATCATGAATCAATAGTAAAAAGGATTTTCCGGTACTTACAAGGCACAACAAATCTTGGATTATGGTATCCTAGAGATGAAAATTTTGACCTATGTGCATACACAGATGCAAATTGGGTAGGAGATGTGGATGATAGAAAAAGCACCATTGGAGGAGCATTCTTTTTTGGAAAAAGATTAGTTTCTTGGTTGAGTAAGAAACATAGTTGTACATCTTTATCAATAGCAGAATCAAAATATGTTGCAGCAACAACTAACTGTACGCAAGTACTATGGCTTAAGCAAATGTTGAAGGACATAAAGGTAAAATGCAAGGAACCCATTACTATATATTGTGATAACACTGCAGCAATTGATATATCTAAGAATTTGGTATTACATTCTTAAACAAAACATGTTTCTATCAAATTAAATTTTCTAAGGGAAAAAGTTGAAGAAAAGGAGATAAAACTAGTTTATGTGAATACTAAAGAATAGCTTGGAGATATTTTCACAAAACCTTTGCCTAAGGAGACTTTTGAATAGATCAGAGATCAGCTTGGATTCATACCACCACCAATAGAGACTTAGATAGCTGATGATTGTCATCAATCGGCAGAATTGAAAGACAAATCTTTTACTCCGATCTTTGATGAGGAAGCTACTTCTCAGGGGGAGTAGTTGGTATTTTGTGATAAGTTCTTTTTATATTTGGTTTTGTATTGCTTTGGCATTTGATGTCAAAGGGGGAGAGATATCTATGGAAAAACACATTATCTTTTGAGGAGAGATTGGTATTGAAAATAAATCTTTGGATAAACACATGTTGCTCCAAGGGGGAGAAATTGTTATTTAAAGGAGATTGTTGGTTTTTGGTATTTGGCATTTCTGTTTTGGCACTTTGATGGTTTTTCCATATTGTGTTGCCATCAATGCCAAAGGGGGAGATTGTTGGTATTTTGGTATGGTTTTGTCATTGATGTCAACACCTACTGAAAACTAGCACTTTGGAGATCCAGCAACATTCATCGACAAGCAAGTAACTATTGCACAATTACTGGTATATGGTTCACTGGCAGGATATAATGTTCACCGGCACTTGGAATGATATGGAAGACACTTGGTAATGTCAAAGACATCATGTGGACACTTTGTTTTGAAGAATTAATCATTGGTATATTCATATTTACATATTTGCTTTTATCGGCAAATAGGTCCAGCGTTATCTAGGGTTACACTGATAGGTTTATCTTTTCCTGATCAACATGGAACACTATGGAGATGATTTATTATTGATGTAAATGCATTAAGCCGACATGTTTAATTGGTTATTGCATCAGATATTATATTGTCTGTAAAATGATTGTTTGTAGAGCCGACCTACTAAAATTGGTCTTAGGTTATGGTATAAATGTAAGATCTTATTTGTAAGATTGAATGTGGAATGCGAAAAAGAATTGTGTGAAGGTATATGTGAGATTAAGTAGAGGAATACACGAAGACATCATTTGAAGGTGAAGTTAGGTTTTTGTAGAAGCATATCAGCATTACACTAGTACTAAATCCAGCATATGAAGATACTATTTTGTGGAGTACATTCTTATTGTATTTAACCATCCAACTGTAGTCAGTGTGACTCCCATTTTGTGATTGAGCAGTGAGCTCTAGGTTGTTGGCCTTTCTGCATGTGCAGACCCCATTTATGTACACTTGCTATCTGCAGTAGTATCATTTGATTGTGGGTAAGCTTTCCCACCATGATTTTTCCCCTTACAGAGTTTCCACGTACAAAATATTGGTGTTATGTGTTGTGGATGACTCTATGTTTATGTTTCATGCATTAATCTTTACCAGCATAGCAATTTACTGTTAACATTGTCTACCGACACACTTAACTGGTTTATTGGTATTAAGCATTAAGTTGGTTAATTGGTTTTTGGTTTGAATTTATTAGACAACTAATTCACCCCCCCTCTTAGTTGTCTCCAGGACCTAACATCCTCAACTTGTAACTTTAATTCACTCAACTCTTGAGTAGTCATCCGATATGGTGCTCTCGAAATAGGTGCCACACCAGGAACCAAGTCAATGCGAAAGTCTTTGTCTCACTTTGGAGGCATACTGGGAATATCCAAAGGAAACACATTAGCATACTCTCAAAGAATGGGGTGACCATCAAGAGAGATTTTGTGACTCTCTTCCTCATCCACATCCTAAAGAGCAACTGCAAAAAGCTGACACCATTGGTGCATGCACCGCCTAAGCTGCATAGGGGAAATCATGCATAAGGATATTGATCACTGAACTCCCATGATCCCCACTTTCCTACCATGGTCATCCAAACACTCTACTTCCTTCAGACAATAGTCTACACGAGCGCTATGAGATGATAACCAATCATCCCCAACACAACTCCATAGGACCCCAAAGGAATGACTCGAAGGTCAACCGAAGTGACAAAGGGGCCTAGGTCCAACTCACAACTGGGAATGAAGGCATCTACAAACACACAAACACTGGTAGACAACTCTACTTGCCACCTATTTGCCTGCCTAGCAGACACAAGCCCGCACCACCCCACAATGGATGAAGAAATAAAAGAATCTGAAGCACCAAAGTCAAAAAGTATAGAGATAGGGATACCACCCAACACACCTATGGTCTCAATCATAGTACTCTAGTGCTCAGCCTAGCAGCCATACACTGCAGAAAATACTCCATCAGATCTGCCTGTATCCCCCAATGTCAGCTCTGATGCGGCTGGCCTCTGGCTAACTGACTGGTGCGAATGCCAAGGACACTAAGAAAATTTATGGCCAAACTGACCACAAGTGAAGCAAGCTCCACTGCCAGGTCCTCTACTTCTAGACGACCCACTAAACTGCTGAAAGCTCTCCCCACTAGGGGCCTGAGATGCTCCCTAAGAAGACTGTCTTGGAAAGGTCTGCCTACCCTTCTGCCATCTCCTAATCTTCTGAACCTGATAGCTGCCACCCTGCTGGCCCTAAGACTGCTTTGGTCTCGAAGGTTACTGCTACTACTGCTAACCACCCTTAGCGAGTGCTTGAGAACCCCTAAAAGGTGCAGTAGTCTGGGATTGATTCTCTCTACCTCTAGACCCACTAAACGGATCACTCTCGATCTGAACTCCAGACTGGCCACCATGAGTATAGCTAAGGTTCTACTCCATTAGCCTAGCTTTCGCCATGACTACTTCTACTGATGCAGGCTCAAAAAATCTCACTCCTCCACTGATGCGATCATTCAAAACCCTCAAGAAGTGCTGCACAAGCATAGCCTCATCATTGTTGATCTTGACATACTATTTGAGCTCATAGAACCTCTGCTCAAATTGGTCCACGAACAACCCAAACTAGCACAGAGTATAGAACTCATCTGCTCGCGACTGCCTCCACTGGGGTGAGAGAAACCGTGCCCTAAACCTCTCCAAAAAGATCTCCCATGATGCTATGTTAATGCTCACACCGATCCTCTCCTCCTCTAATCTCCACCAGATAGATGCATGATTGTGCATCTTGCCTTGGTGTTGCTACTGTAAGGATACATAGGAAAACATCAATCCAAATTGATAAGCCAGGTCTCTTCCTTAAGACCAGTACCTTTACCATCAAAGAAGGGAGGATTGGACCTCATTAAGTCCCTCATGTGCCCTATGACAGCTGGATCCTAGTCCACAGGGACCTCTCTCCTTCTAGGAGATCTCTCTATCTCTCTCTTTGGAATCTTCTGAAGTGATTCCTCTACCCAGCCATGGATGGGCGGATCCACCTCGAGTCTGGGGTCTAGTCTAGCTAGCACCTCCTGAAACATTTGATGTAGCTCTTCCCTTTTGGGAACCTACTCTACTAATTGTGATTCCTCCAAATGAACTGACTGATCCTGATCCACACTCACATGAGTGGTGGAGGCAAAGGACTATGGCAGTTGGAACCTCAACCCCTTCCTCCTCCTCTACCTCTGGTGCAGCCACCAACATGGCCACCTCCCTTGGCTTTCCTAGCCATGACCTGTCACTGCACAAGAGAACAAAAAGATTCAGATCAAGGCAAGAAAAGAAGCAAAGAAGTCACACCACATGACCTACACAAAAGGTCAAGGTGAATGGGCTCTGATACCAAATGTAATGCCCCGCCAGGAACCCCGAAGGAAAACCCTCAACAAGGGTGAAACTATTTTTTTTTTTCAAAGTATAAACATCATAAGCACATAAACACCACATGCATGCTAACACAAGTGAAAGACTTACACCGAAATTCCTTAAGGTTTACCAACAAAGAATTAACTTCATAAATAAATTCCACAATTACCATAAAATCACATATACATCATTAACTCAATGATCACCAGAAGCGTAAGCAATAATAGATACACCAATAAAAGATTGAAAGGATACAACATAACATTCCATTTCAATAAGCATTTTCACAAATCATAGGAAACTGATAAAAACATCCCATACATAGGTATACATTGCTTTTCCAATACATAGCTTCTCAATATATATATAAAGTTCTACTTAACCAGTACAAGGTTACATAAGATCCAAGATACAATGACCACATAGGTCTCCAAATAACAATAATCACCAAAACATGAGATGAAGCATGAGCCACGAACCACTGGAACACTCGTGAAGCCAATCCTTGCATGAAGGCACAAATCCGAACATCTGATAGGAAATGGCACTACCACCTGACCATGTAATTCCCAAAATGGAATCACCCCACCATGCTAGGAAATAGCTGAGGACCCTCAAACAAGCATAAGCATGACATTGTCGACCAAATAATATGACTCCATGATATCACAAAAGACTCCACAAGAATCCAAGTGACTCAACATAACAAAAACATAGGTGAATTGACATCACAAAACACAAGTGAGCTAAATGAGAGAGTGTCATCGCATAGCTTAAGATGGATACCATGGTACAACCTCCATAGGTCCTGACTCACTATCCTCGTAACCTCTCCCAAGCTTCCAGTTCCAACTAAGTCCCATGCGGACCCTTCCAGCCTTTCACGAAGACAAGGTGGTGGGTGTGCCATTCCAGACCTTCTCACAGCATTACAAGCCTCCATGAAAGCACTCACCTATGGGTGAGGTACATTATATTTATTAGTGTTTTGAGAACTACCCACCTAATTAGATTCATTAGATTATCAGTTATTATCCGACTTTTGAGGGGTAACTGCCAACCACTTTGGGTGTAGCCCTTGCTCGAAAGGCACTCTCTCAAAGGACACTAACAAAGATGGTCACTCCCCGAGGACCCTATGGTGAAACAGACAGCCATAACACCACCATCTGAAACAAGTGGTCAAACAAGACATACTGACTCTTGGCTAACCATAAGGCAAAGACACTACATGGTTAAGACAATGAAGCCAACATATATCACTTGGTCAAGGTACCAAATACACCACCAAAGGATGACTAAACTAGATACCAAAATATCACATAGTACACTTGCAAGGTCGGGTAAATTCACTAAGTCCGCAGTCAGACAATCTTTGAGAATATCAACATCATAAGCACTTGCAACATCATTGATTGAAACATAAATAAAACACTCTTTCCAATAGTCACATTATTTAATTTCCAAATGAATATGCATCAGAAATGAAATCGACATTATACATTCAACCGAATAAAACATGAATTCCAAATAGGCATTTAATTTATTTTTAGAATATATCCAAAACTACTAATTTGAATCTCTAATTCATTCCTTTCATTTCATTAATAACTTTAACTACATGATAAGCATCACATGAAAATCACATAACACCACACAAAACCACTTTAAACATTTCATTATATAAAATTTAAGTTCCTAGCACTAACTGGTTTGGAGACCGGTGAGGGCTCAAAACAAAGGGGGGGTCAAAACCAACCCATGGTAGTGTTGTTGCTAGGCAATAGACACTACCTACTGGTAGTGCTACTACCACTGGTAACAGCCCTACCGAACCAGTGGCTATCGCTACTAACCAGTAGCATTGCTACCAACTGGTAGCGATGCTGCCAACCGATAGTGCCGCCACCACCGACCGGTAGGATTGCTACCAACTTGTAGTGGTACGACCGACCAATAGTGCCACCACCACCAGTAGCAGCTGCTACCAACTGGTAGCACCCACTACCAATCGGTAGGGGTCCTACCGATCGGTAGTGCTGGTAGCAGTTCTACCGACCGATAGCACTCCTACTACGTAGCGGTGCTGCCAACTGGTAGTTCTGCTACCTGCAGTAGCAGACACAACCGACCTGCATGGTGGGACAAGCCCACCATGAGAGTGGTAAAGTCCACAAGGGAGGCACAAAATACATGCCTCCAAGCATTCTAAAACCAAAGAGACACAAATCGATAACCAACTAGAACATTCCATTTCCAGAATTATTTCACGGGCACACACATACAGTGCCAATTTCCAAAATTTCAAAGAAAAGCTTACCAGCAAGTTAGATGGTGAAATAAACACACTAGAAAGAATAACTAACCCATTCTTGACAATATAAAAATAAGGATGCACCCAGTAAACCAAATCTAAAATTCAATCTTTCACAAGAAGAGGTAAACCAAGAAGTTGTTTTCTATGAACAAATAACACACAACAAATGAAGAAATGAACAATTCCTTTCCTAAATGCAACCATATGCTAATAGCATCATAAAATCAACTATATCAGGCAATCTTTCTTCCATTTCAATATTCCAGAAAGGATCTATAGGCAGATTGCATTTTCCAAACAAACAGGAAGAAAACTGAATATTCAAAATCAAATTAAAACACATAATAGATTATCCAACCTGAAGCAAAGGCAAGCAAAGGAATGAAGGAACACCAATCTTACAACCCAGGTCGAATCTCCAGCCCTTCAGCAAGATTTCCAGAATTAGTTTCTTCTTTCCAAAATTCTTCTTCCTATCCTACCGTGAATATTCAAAATGGATGCCAAAAATCTCTTTTTAACCTAAGCTTCTAGGTTAAAGTTTCTCACCCAATCAAAATTAAATATTTTAAAACTAAAAAGCAATCAGATTTATTTCTTCTCCAAAATAATAATTTTTCTCCAATAACTAAAATGAAAAAGGTTAAATGGAAAAAGAAAAAGGAAAGTTTTATTAATTTCTATTTTCAAAAATACTTCCTTTCAACATAAGCATTTAACTTTTAAATGGCTAGTCAAATATTTATTTCACAAATATATCAATGAAACTTTACATAATAAAATAAGCCATTTAACCATTTAATCTTGCAATTCATGAATTTAATAAATCAATAATCACAAAGCATAATAAAATCAACTAATTACGCCAACATGAGATAACCAAACGCTATGACTCGCATACTAGCCAGATTGGAAAGACAACTAACTGACAACACTTACACGAGTGTAAATGCGGGTCAAGATAGGGTACAACAACTATCTCCTCTACTCCTATCGGATATATATATATATATAAGGCACGCTCAGACCTGTGAAATTAGGTGGAGTCGATACCCCGTACCTACCTGGTACTTGTACCTGCAATATCCTGTAGCAAAGAACCACACGTGCATATAGATAATATACATACATACATGGTATACACACTGATGAAGGAGAATCGTTACATTCCTTGTCTCACTAGAGTGAGTGAAGGAAAATCACCCCCTCGCATCCCAATACACTTGCAAACATGCAACATATAAATAATGCATCGCAATGTAAGGTAAAAGTGTCAGTCCATGATAATGATCCATTAAATAATATTACTCATAAGCACCAAAATACTGCATAAAAGCATACACCATGGAACTAGATAAAACATGAAATAACATCGCATAACATCAGAATCAAAATACAATAATGTTCCACCAAACAGACAAATCCAAAATATACAAAAGAGGTTGATCGAGGAGGGGTACTACATCTTACTCCTCTTCTAAAGATTTAGAGCTAGATGAGCTCTCCTCAACATTTTGCCTATTGAGTGGTCTTGATTCTACTCTTTCAGGCATAAAATAAAATTGAATCACATCTTCCTGCCTAGTTTGTTCAAGCTACAATGTAAGAGAAAGAGGCTTAACTTCTCTAAAAATAACACTTCTAGTATGAATTACCTTTTGTGCAACAAGGTCCAAATCTTATATCTTTTCACACCATAATTATATCCAATGAAGATACATTTCACAACCTTGATCTCCAACTTTGTTTGCTTCTACTTTGGCACATGTGCATATGCCTCACAACCAAAAACCCTAAGATGTCTCAACAAAGGCCTGTGACTTGACCATGTTTCCATAGGTGTTTTATAAATAAGAGCTTATGCAGGAGACCTATTAATCAGGTAGTACATAGTGGAAGCAACTTCAACTCAAAAAATTTGTTCTAAACCAGCACCACTCAACATACTCCTACCCTTCTCCATTAGTGTCTTGCTCATTCTTTCTGTAACTCTATTTTGTTGTGGAGAATACAGAGCTGTCTTCTATTTGTTAATGTCACCATCTTTACAAAATCTATCAAAATCATTGGAGAAAAATTCACCACCATTATCAGTCCTCAAACATTTAATTTTCTTTTTTAGTTTGTAGATCATCCATTGCTTTAAATTATTTAAAATGACTGAAAACTTCAGATCAACTCTTTAGAAATTACACCCATGTCCTTCTACTAAAATCATCAATAAATGAAACATAATATGTGGATTTTCTAATTGAAGGAAGATCTACAGGACCAAATACATCAGAATGAATAAGATCCAAAACACCACAAGATCTATGAGAACTCGAGTAAAAATGAACATGGTTTTGTTTTCCATAAATGCAATGCTTAGAGAAATAAAAGTCAATATTACAATCATTCAAACCTTCAACAAGGTTTTTATTTTTCAAGGTCCTTAGACCCTTTTCTCTAATGTGGAAAAGTCTTTAGTGCCATAACATATAGTCTTCTTTGCAGGCAAATTTTCTTCAGAAGAAAGACCACCCTTAGATACCCAAAAGCCATGTCCATCCATTGAAGGTGAAACTCTAAAATATTTTTATGAAGTACCCATAGATTTACCTTTTACATAGGTGCTATTACACTCAACAACGTATGCCTCTATCTTACACAAAGTGTTAAAGATGACACCTCTAGAAATCACCATAACTTCCTTAATCACCTTACATCCTACATCTGAAAAGAAGTTACCTATACACCCACATCTATTAGTTTGCTCACAGATAATAAATTTTGTTTTAATCTAGGGATATGTAGCCCACTGCTAATCCTTTTTATTTTACCATCGGGAAACCTAATCCTAACTTTACCATGACCAACAATATCTAAATGTGAATCATCACCCAAGTACACCTTACCTCCATTAAATTCTTCATATTTACAAAACCAATCTCTATTGGAAGTCATATGAAAAGATGCACATGAGTCAATTTACCATGCATCATTACATACATGAGTAGCCAAAGATGCAATGAATGCATCAATGCCATCTTCCTTCTTCAACTCAAAATCAAAATCCAACTTCTTCTTTTTCTTCTTTTCTTCTTTGCAGTCCTTACCAATGAATTGAATTACCGTAATTCCAGGAAATGACTTTGGACTTTCCAAAATATTTTGATCTCCCTCTGGATTTGGACTTATTGCACTTCTCAATCTTCTTTCCTTTTTATTTAGGTCTTCCATGAACAATTAGGGCTTTCTTTGAATTGATGGATACCTTCCTCTACATCTCTTCACCAAGTAGGGAACCCACCACATCTCCAGACTTCAAAAGAATAGAAGTACTATCAATATTCATAACAAGAGAATCCCACAAATCTGACAAATAACAAAGCAATATCTGGCATTTATCCTCTTCATCCATCTTAACAACAACAAATACCAATTGATCCACCAACATATTAAATGATCCTAGGTAGTTTTAAATTTATCCACCCTCTTCCATTCTCAAGGAATATAATTTCTTCCTCAAGAAAATTTGATTCAATAAAGATTTCGCTTGATACATTTTGCCAAGCTTAGTCCATAGCTTCTTTGTAGAGTTCTCTTTGTGGACATTGATCAAAACAAATTTTTCTAAGAACAATCTTATTAGACCCTTGGCTTTACTATCCATAACATCTCAAAATTACTTCTAGACAATTTCTCCACATCTATTTTCATTGACAAACTTGCCATTTGAAAATTCCTGCAACAAGATCAAAAAGTATCTTCTACACAAGCTCACACTCAAATCTAGATTAGTTCAAAAAACTCAATAACCCACAACTAAAACCAATGGTGATCAGGTTCTGATACCACTTGTAAGGAAGTTAAGTAGCCGAACAACTTCCTACACTAACCTTGAGAGGAGGGTAATGCAAAAAAATTTACTAGATCGTTACAATAGTTAAAGAAACTTAACATAAATAAACATAATATCATGCATAGCACAACACATTGATTTACATGGGGAAAACCCTTTCGGGAGAAAAACCCCATACTGTAAAAGCAACTTAATGTATTATTTAACAATAAATAACAAATTACAATACACTTGTAGAGAAATCTCTTCACAAGAGTACCACTAATCAAATATTCAGAGGTAACTCAATATCCATAAGACTCTTACACACAATCTATATCTCATGCACCTCATATATAGGATATACAATACGAGAAACCATCAAACAATATTACAAAACCATGTGTTAAAACAACCCAATAAAGCAAACCTGACCTTGTCCCTATTCTAGATTCCCAATGATGTGTCCAAACACACATCAGAACATGTTCCTCCCTTTTATAGCTCATTTATGTGTCTGATGCATTTTATATTTCCTATTTTTCGAGTTGAAACTTAAGGAGGCTATAACTTGCAAACTGGGTGTTCGATTAAGGAACCGTTTGATGCGCTGAAAATCTCATAGAGTTCTCTATCACCTCATAACCCACTATGTCAGTCATGTCCACATTTTAGGGTGTTTCTAAGGGTCTAAAGTCCTCTAAATTAATTTTAAACCTTTCAACGCACCCTCCAAAAATGAAAACTTTAATATCTTCAAAACTAGCTATGATTATGTGATGAACATTTACCTGTATGCTTATCTACCCATTTCAAAGCTTTGAGGATAATTTCACACCATTTCATGCTCAAACAAAAACTTACTATAAATAGTAACCTCATATAAATGCAAGGTTGAGACATCATTTTCCCAATTTTGTTGAGGCTTCTCAAAGCCTACTTGATTACTCTTCCTCCTCTTACACATAAGAAGTTTTAGAAGGATTATTAATAAATTTGTTTTTGGGCATATCATCAAGTGCTTGGTCATTCCACTAGTGAATGTAAGGCCTTAATCAATTAACATTAATTATTTATCAATTGATGCATCTTCTTCTTCTTCTTTACATAACAAGTGATATCGAGCTTTACATCTTTCCTATTCTTTTATATACATTTGTGTAGTCTTACTATACTTACTCCACCCATGGTGGCACCTATCTCTTCATCACTCAGAATGGTGCATGTCTATCTCTCATCCACTATGGTGACTATATATTTTTTTCCCTCTATGGCGTATATCAAAATCTATCTTATATGAGTGACTTTACTCTATCGCATCGAGGTTGATCCTACCAAGCATCTATTTATCTCTACCCATAGTGGATTTCCTTCATAGCAAGGTTGGTTCTACTTATCTTTTGGTAGTGGCTTTCCTTCATAGAAACGTTGGTTCTACTTACATTAGATCACTTGACATAACACAGCTTGCTAGACTTTGATCTATCTTTTTAATCATTACAATCTACATGACCACTAGCTACAGAGAAAGCTAGTGTTTGGGTCATGTACTATCTTTTCGTCATCAATTGGTTCTTTTACTTTTAAGCTAATTCTTCCTTGTAGAAATTTATCCTTTCTTTCTTCTCCCCTTTTTAGAATTCCTTTGTGTGGTTTCTTGTATTCTGGGGATGACACATATCATTGAGACAAACTTTTATATCGAGGTCTCTTTCACTTTGCTAACTCAAAATTTTTAGTTTTCTTGTTATGTGCTTTCACGTGTGTGCTTATCTATATATCTATATGGTTATCATGATTGAACCCCATCATC